>NC_134646.1:60701769-61004799 GCF_030463565.1 Pelecanus crispus | reverse complement strand
CCCTGCAGGGATGGTTGCAGCAATGGAAGCAGAGCAACTAGCAGCACAGAGGCAAACCCATCTGGGCTGCTGCATTGTGGCAAGATATTGCTGCCTGGGTAGAGAACCTGGTTGTGAAAGTACATCACGTAGATGCTCATGTACCCAAGAGTCAGGCCACTGAAGAACATCGAAACAACCAGCGGGTGGATCAGGCTGCTAAGATTGAAGTGGCTCAGGTAGATCTGGAGTGGCAACATAAGGGTGAATTATTTACAGCTCAGTGGGTCCATGGCACCTCAGGCCACCAAGGAAGAGATGCAACATCTAGATGGGCTTGTGATCGAGAGGTGGACTTGACCATGGACACTATTGTATAGGTTATCCATGAATGTGAAACATGTGCTGCAGTCAAGCAAGCCCAAACGGTTCAAGCCTCTCTGGTATGGAGGACGATGGCTGAAATATAAATATGGGGAGGCCTGGCAGATTGATTATACCATGCTCCCACAGACCCGCCAAGGCAAGTGCTATGTGCTTGCCATGGTGGAAGCAACCACCGGATGGCTGGAAACATAACCTGTGCTCCATGCCACCGCCTGGAACACTATCTTGGGCCTTGAAAAGCAAGTCTTACGGAGACGTGGCACCCCAGAAAGAACAGTCAGACAATGGGACTCATTTCTGAAACAACCTCATAGACACCTGGGCCGAAGAGCACGGCACTGAGTGCGTATATCACGTATCACATTGAATGGGTATATCATGCGCCAGCATCTGGGAAAATTGAATGATACAATGGACTGTTAAAGGCTACCCTGAGAGCAATGAGTGGTGGGACATTCAAACATTGGGATACACATTTAGCAAAGGCCACGTGGTTAGTCAACACTAGAGGATATGCCAATCAAGCTGGCCATGTCCAATCAAAACTTTTACGTACTGTAGAAGGAGATAAAGTCCCTGTAGCACACAAAACATATGCTGGGGAAGACAGTCCAGGTTATTCCTTTTGCTCAGGGACCCTGGGTGTGCTTGGTGGGTGATGCGGGAGGATGGGAAGTCCGATGTGTACCTCAGGGGGATTTGATTTTGGGTGATAATAGCCAATGATTTATGTGATGTTAATTGCTATATAATACTGTACATCATCACTACTATGGTTGCTATATACCATATCAATGGTATCACAGCAAAAATCACCCAAATTAATGAAGAATGAATTTTGATGAAACTGAGCAAAGTGCAGCAGTGATGGAACCAGAAGTGGCTTCAGCATGCAACAATCTAACACCACACACCATCTCTCCTGCCCTGAAGGGCTGTTATGACAGATGGAGCCCAAAGTCATGGACTGAATGAACTCAGTGGACATTTTAGAGGAATGGCCCATAGACTAAGGGAATGATATCTGTGTGTATATATCAAAAGACAGGAAAAGTGGTGGTGATTAATTGGAATATATTGGAAAGGGTAGAACTTGGGCATGATGCAGATAGTATAGAATAGGGGGTGGATACTGTCCTGGTTTTGGCTGGCATAGAGTTAATTTTCTTCCTAGTAGCTGCTATAGTGCTGTGTTTTGGATTTAGGATGAGAATACTGTTGATAACACACTGCTGTTTTAGTTGTTGCTGAGCAGTGCTTACACTAAGCCAGGGACTTTTTAGCTTCTCATACTGCCCTGCTAGTGAGGACGCTGGAGGTGCACAAGAATCTGGGATGGGGCGACAGCTGACCCAAAGTGGCCAAAGGGATATTCCATACCATATGACATCATGCTGAACAAAAAACTGGGGGAGTTCGGGGGGGGGGCGGAGGCAGGGCCACTGCTCAGGAACTGGCTGGGTATCGGTTGGCAGGTGGTGAGCAATTGCATTGTGCATCACTGTTTTTGTATATTCTTTTATCATTATTTTCCCTTCCTTTTCTGTTCTGTTAAATTGTCTTTATCTCAACTCATGAGTTTTTTCCGATTGTCTCCCCCTTCCCACTGCGGGGGGAGTGAGCGAAGGGCTGTGTGGTGGTTAGCTGCCTGCTGGCTTAAACCACGACATAACTAAGGAATAGTTGGCTCAAAAAAAAATGCATTTACTAGGAAGTTTTAAGAAAATGGCTTATTATTCTCGCTTCTAAGGTGATCTTTCCAAATTATTAGTTTACTTATAGTTCTACGCCTGTTTATCTGAACCATGTAGCTGTTTTTCAAGTTCTATGAATATACCATTGCACTTTTAAGATCAGTATTACGTAGACACTAATAAGCGCTAGTATTATGAATATTACTTAAATCTGTGATTCAGAATACTTTACATGTAATGTTAGTGAACTTTTGACCAGATCTATGAGTTGGCCAAGTATTGGTAGTGAGAATATTTGTGTAGGGAAGGCAAGATCTCTTGCTCATTGCTGTGTTCAGTTAGTGGTATTTTTTCATGTTAACATGTATCCAGTTGAGTCCAGATTTCTAGTGAATGGTCTACATATCAGTTGGCAGAATCCTAAAGATATGGGGAGTAAGTGGAAAACAGAAAAAAACTTGGTCTCCGTTGGTGTTACGCTTGTTTGGTTGTCTTTGGTAATCTCTTAAAAACATGAGGAAAGAGAGCAATCACTGGTTTATAGGACTGTGTTAGTCAGTTTAGGATTAGGGGTTAGGCTGCAGCTACCGGATGGTACCCTCTGACCCCAGCTCTTCATGGACCTAAGGGATAGTAGGAATTAGCCAATCCTTTAACCTTCTCAGTCTCCCATTCATTCTTCTGTGCTTGTTTCCAGGAGTTTGGCTTTAATAGGAAAGAAGTGTGCGAGTCCTAAGGTTAGTTCACTTTACTTAGTATGAAATTTAAATAAAGTTCAAGTTTTATCATAGTAAACTTGTGTAACTATAAACTGCAAGAAAGTGCTGGTTAACAGTCCAGTCCTGAGTTGTCTAATGGTCTTTCAGTTGCATTAAACTTGTTAAACTAGTGCAAGTACTTAGTGTAGTTCTTAAATTATTTACCTGTTAAATGGTTTCTAGCTTTCATAATTCTAGTAAGGATTGTTGTTATTACTATACTTCATCACTTTTACACTAATAATTGCTGCTGGTATTAAATTGAGAAATGGTTTTGGTTAAACATTATCATTAATATGCAGACTATCTTTCTGTCTCTGACAAACTAGGTAAAACTTTGCTGCAATTTAGATAAGGAAAATAAGCAATTTAGTTCTTTTATGGTAAAGAGTGTGAATTTTGAGAAACAGTCTTCTATAAGGCACTCTAGGGATGTAGTCCGCTTTTGCACTCCTGACTTATCTAGCATTTTCCCTTCAGATTATATCAGTGTTGACACTTGTAATATTTGAATTGGGAGCACTTGAATGTGCTTGCCATGAGTATTTCATAAAATAGTATCTGCATAATAAATAAAGTACCTCTGTGAGCAGCAAAAATAAGCATGGTTGAGGACCAGGTCTGTGTCTGCTGTTCAGGTGTGTTGTAACAGAATTGTACTAAGGCCATGGATTGCTCCTTTCTAGTCTTCGAAGCATCTGCACAGGAGAGTGTTGTGACTATCCCTGGCTACAGAAGAATATCCCTGGCTTCATTCAGCACTTACGCTTTATTGGATACCATAAAATTCAGTCACTCATATGGTATAACTCCAATTTGGCTATGCTTATATCTGAGAGCTGAGCTCATACTGTGTATCATTCTTCTATTGGAATGCTAATAGGGACTATTCTGTCTACCTTTGTTGTCACAAGACATGTAGGAAACTAATTTGTGTCATTATTTCATCATTTCTATTCGTTATTAGCCAGTAAGATCAACAGTTCGTTGGGAAAGGAAAAACTAATGATTGTGTAAGTCCAGTTACTTTAGAAAATCCAACGTTTAAGGTACCATGCCTTCAGATTCTGAAATACGTTTGTACAGTGTTTTATGAAGGGGAGGGGGAACCAAACCAACAAATGTGTAGTCCATGTTTTACTTAAATAGGTAGTTTAGTTCAAGCCAAATATGTATTGCTTTTTATTTTTAGCTGAAAGTGAACTGTGAGAAGGTCTTTTTAAGTTTTTGCTATGTTAGGATGTGTTGAAGTACAGGAGACTATTACGAAATAAGGTAGCATATACAAATGGAAGTCATGGTAGCTGTGTTGTATTTGCTCCCTTTCTGGAAGCTCTTAGAGCCTTCATGGTGTTTAGTTAAGCCCTTCTGCTTTGGAATAAAGGTGTCCACGTGCGAAGCTAGTACAGAAAAACTGTTCTGAGCTATTTCTGCAAGTCTTCAAGCTCTGGGTCTGCAAGTGAATTGGCATAATAGATTTAAAATGAGCTGAATCCTGCGATTCCTTTATATGTAGAATTACTAGCAACCTCAGTAGGGTAGACTTATGGAACGGACTACAGAATCTGCATCAAATGGTTTTGTGTGTTTACTGAATGACTAATTCAAAGTATGGTTCAAACTGATTATTAAAGCATACTTTGTCTGCAGGGTTTTTCAGCTTTTTTTGCACCAAAGACAGAACTGTGCATAAAAAGATAAGGAAAATGCATCTTGCATTCCTGCAAAATAGCTTATTTATTTAGGCTTTCCTGAATGGGGTTATCCAGAACAGGAGTCCCTTGCACTGTGCCCATTCTGATACTGAGTATCTCAGTGGCACTCAGGTTAGGTTCGGGCAACTCCTGCCCATGACCAATGCTCCTAGGTACTGTAACTGTCTTGCATAGTTAGACATAGCCTGTGACTGTGTAGGGGCCCTCACACCAGTATGGTAGTGTAAGTATGCTGTTACGTACACAGCTTTCATGGCATAGCTTTACCAGTTTGACCGCACTATCCCTTAGTGAGACAAGCAATGATTGTATAACCGCACTTAGGGCTTATGCCAGCATAGCTGTGTCAGTTACACCTCTGTGTGTCCGTGACTGACGCAGTGATTTTGTCAGAAATAGTTTAGGCAGACACTAGAGTTGAAGTTTCAAAGTTTTAAGTTGTCCTAAGGCAGTACCAAGAAGCAGTGTCACATTCCTCCTGCAGCCTGGTATCCTCTTCCCACTTTTGTGCTCTGTCTCTTACTTGCAATGTTTGTGGTGGATGAAATCAGGGATTTGGGTTAAAAAGCAAGAACTTTCTTAGTAAGATAGTTTTAATTCAGATGTTTGCTGTGGAGTTGTATGAACACTTGCACAAAATCTTGTCCCTTCCTTTATATTAGTTCTGCTGGGACCAGGAGGAAAGTAGGACCTTGGCAGCTGTTAGACTGGCTTAAGTTGCCATGGAAGTACAGTCTCTTATGGTTTTTGGTAGAGCAATGTTTTAACAGCTGAACATAGGTTCATAGCAAGAATAGGTATTTAGATACCTTCAATAAAAAAAAGTTTTACTAAAACTTGGTGATGCTCCAGGTCTAACTCTTGTAAAATGAAGACATTTTTAATACTCAAGATGTTTTATGTTTGGGGGGAGGGGGGAATCCCTCTCAGTATTGTTGTTGTATGCAAACACTTGTAATAATATGGAATTTTAAGGTTGGCACGGGTTTAGTCTCTTGTTAAGACATTTTATTAAAGCATCTTGTCAAGATGCATTTAATAAGTAAAACTGATAAATGTGAGAATTCTAGTCTGAGTCTATTACCAGTACTACAGAATTCACACCATATTCATATTTATAGCTCCCTAGGTATATTAAAATACAAGTTGCATATTAGTATATTGATTAGTAAATGAAAAAAATTAGTATGTGCAAAAAACTAGTATGCAAAAATAATCTCACATTTTTACTGAAACAGGCATAACTCTAGAAAATACATGTGAATACAGTGAGGTGAAATGGAACATGAAATGTGGAAGAACTTCAAGACTGAAATTAATAGTAGGGTCAAAGAACGTGGGAGAGTTTTAAGAAAATGCATTTCTTTGTATTGACATTTTCTTATCTAGGAAAACTGCTCTTTAATGTGCTGTAGACAGACTTGTTTCCTCTCTTCTCCTTGCCCTGCCCCAAATGTTTGATTGTTTCACAGATGAGTGTTGCTTTGTGCTTTGAAGGTCAGTAAGAGTGCTCTCTGAGCATGCAAATGTGATCTGCTGATTTCAACTGCTAGTGCAGCGCGTGTATTTCATAGCCTTGACCGTGGTAATTATGTGACATTTCTGCTTCTCCTCTTAATAGCAACAAGCTCAGGCTCTGGGGATGCACTTGATTCTGGCTTTTAAGCTGGAATGAGTCTGAAGGAATACTTCCAAAGTATTGAACTGTTGCCTCTTGCTTTTGGTAGCTCTTTGTGACTGGGGAAAAAACAAAAAATCAACAGTTTCAGTCCTCTATATTTTTTAAGTTGAATTTGCCATTTTGCTGCAGGACAGCACCCTGCACTTTGCTTCCTAGTAGAGTGACACATCCTGCCTTTTTGCTGTTTTTCCACTTCTTGCAAAAGAGCTAAGTGGATGCAGTGTACTTATCCTGAGCTACTCTGCGGTAGCAAAGGGTTAAGAAGGTAGAGTGTTGGTTTGAAAAAAGTAAGGCCAGGGAAGTGAGAGGAGAGGTTGGTAGTTGACTTCTTAGCAGCCTAAGAGGTAAGCTCTTGTTAGGATCTTCCTTTTCTGGCATACCACTGAAGTGGAGAGAGCTGCATCATTTGGACTAAGCTCAGAGAGTTAATGGTATCATAGCAAAAGCATATAAGAAAATAACGTGGCATTATGGCAAAACAAAATTACTTTGAATATTTATGCACAGATTTGCAAGGGGTTGGTAAATAGGATAAGAATTAACTTGGGGTTTTTTAGGTTATTAATTTAAATAATTGTTTAGTGGAGTAAACTGCTACTGAAAGGTTGGAGTTTTCTGCTCAACGCTTACGTTGACTCAAGAGTGCTCACACCCTTTTGCAAACGTAGTGTTATATGGCTTTCATTATGATAGTCAATCAGATGATCTTTTTCTATCACTCTCCTGAGATATATTCATGCCAGATTTTGGTGTAGAGTAGGACTGTTGTGGTAGAATATAAAATGGGGGGGAGGGTAAGAAGAGACACTAGTAACCTTACAGTACCATAGGTTAATTTTGCTAGCATAGCTTCAGACTAGGGTGAAGTGTTTTTTACTTAATTTGGCTTATTAAACATTGATCCTTATAGTGTCAGTATAAAATGTTTGGATGTTCAAAAGTACCTACTTTACATTTGTAAATTGTAGCTGTATTAAAGAAGTAACTAAATCTTGATCAGATTTTAGGTAGGTTAAAAAGTGTTCATTGCCAATTTACATAACAGAGAAATCAAGCAATAGTTTAAAAACTCTGTCTGAAAGATAAATAAAAAAGTAATTTTTTTGCTAGTGTGATTGGGAAATAATTAGTGATAGAAAACATTTTGTTTTAAATGCATGCCCTCTCTCACAAGCTAGTGGTCTTTGTCTTTGGTTGAGAAAATTCTGGAGAAATTTTTCAAATTTATTCCTTAATCTTTGCTGAAATCTTGGCATGTATATTCCTTAACACTTTTGTCTTTTCTTAAAACTTCCTGAATGTGTATGTTGCTAGTTTTAAAACACTTAAGTTGTTACAGAGTTTTAATACTTAGCTGCTTTTATTGCAACTAGACTTGTTTATCTATACACACCATTTATCATTTATATGTGTGTCTTTTCAGGTTAGGGGTTTTTCTGTTGTTTTGGGGTTTCTTTAATATACGTATGTTTGTAGAGTTTTCTGTGAGTTATTTTCTGTAAAACCAAAATAAATTAACAGAAAATACTAGTACTTTATCCAGTATAGATTATGTTCCCCTTAAGATGGAGGGAAATCATGTTGCAGGATCTATAAAATCTCAAACGCAGACAGTGAATTGCTGTATAGAATAGTGGGATTTTGTGGTGGTTTTTTTTTTTTTTTACACACAGAGTTATTCAGAAGTAACCATTGGGTTTTAAATTCCAAATCTAATTCTGTTTAAAGTAGGGTGTGTGTTTGTGTGTGTGTGGTGTTTTTTTACACCCAAAGATATTTGATATGAATTTTGCATGTGGTATCTGAATATGTAAGGTGAGACAGATACACTTAGAACATCCAAGTAATAATTCATTTTGACACTACTTTATTCTTTTTAAGAATGTGCTGAATTGAAGCTATTAATATTGCTAATAAATATAATTTCTTTTCCTTTTTTGTTCTGACCACAACAGTTTAAAACATAATATATATGCTAATGGATGCATAGTGGAGAATTTGGCCTGTTGCATTTCTTTGGTGTAATTTTTTTTTATGCAGGGATCAAAGGTCTAATGTTAAGCTATGTCATGGGAGGGAGTAAATAGAGCTGGTTGGTTCTAGAATAACCTCACTCAAAAATTTCTTTTTTCTATGCAATCACCATCTGGTATTAAGTTTATAATGTGTTTTGTAGCCATGGCTGACATGGAAGCGTGAGGGATTTTGGTGGATTTTGGGGTTTTTTTTTTTTCCCTTCCACTCGAGAGGGTTCAATGTAGATGTCAAAAACTGCTGGCCATATAACTAAAAAAAAAAAAAAAAACAAACCCAAAACATCCTATTCCTGCATTTTTCATTAAACCTACCAGTATCTATCCATACATTGCCAGCTCTGATAATAGGCGTTTTTATGATTACTTGAGGTTAACTTTTTCTCCGATAGGCTACTTAGCAAAATAACTGCAGAATTTGGAGGCTTTTTGGAAAGTGTAAAAAATTCTGATGCACTTGTAATTCTTAATACTTAAAAAAAGTCACTTCATCTACCTTCAGTCTTCAGGAAATAGACTTCTCTCAAGATTGAACTTGGAATATGTACTACTATTTTTTTTTTTGGTAAATGTAGTAAAGAGTATTTTATATGTGGGAAAGAAATATTTAGAAGAACAGTGCAATTTTTATCATCTTGTCTTAACATGCTCCTGTGATGTTGATATGTTATAGTTTTGTCTTGGCTCTCTTTTTACTTTGTGTCCTGTGAAGGAAAACTTTGATTTTTAAGAGTGGAGGTACCGGGCTAGTGAAGAAGATAATAGGCCATGAATAACACATAAATAAAAGAGTTTTTTAAAGACAGATTGGAGAAGAGAGAAGGAGATGGCATGGAAGGCTCAGGAGAAAGGGCGGATTAATTGCAGAAAGAAGGCAGGCCCCTCTAGTGAGGGACTCCTTGTTAAGGCCTGTAGACTGTGGTGAATAAAAAGAACAGAAGAGCTTGTTATCTGCTGAGAGTAGTATTACAAGGTCCAGAGCTGCTCTCCAAAATGATTTTAGTAGTGGAGAAGACATGTGTGACAAAGCCTTCACAGGGGCAGAACTTGCTCTTCAAAGTTTCTGCTGGAGCGGGTTGTGTGTTCTATACAAGGAAGATACTCAGATATAAAACTAGATGGTATAATTCTGGATTTCTTTTTTTTTTTTAAAGAGGAGGTAGGCAAAGACAAGTCAAAATATTATCAATCAATAGCTACTGTGATAAATGTGATTGAGTGTCCAATCTTTGGGAGATGCTCACAGAATGACTCTTCATGAAGGATTGATTCCTTTGGGTTTCTTTTTAAAGATAAGGCTTTTGTAATGAATGAAAGTGCCTTATATGAATCTTCCCCAACTTTTCTGCCTTACACTTTTAGTTTAATCTGCATGCTTGGGTTTAATCTCCGCAAGGCAGAATAAAATTGGGTAAGCACAACTATAGCAATGCATAAAGAGCCTCAGCAGTTGGGGTGGTCTAAAGACAAAAAATCTTTTGACTAGAGCCCTAGTATGAAGCAGGGGATGCATTTAAAAAGGAAAAAAGGCTATGTGTAATCCAACTAGTATATGAAGAAAAAAGAATGAGGGAATGGGATCATGCATTGTGTAATACGTTGCATTAATACTACTGGTTTTTGTGGTTTGGTTTTTGGGGTTTTTTTTTGTTTGTTTGTTTTGTCAGTCTTGATCAAAATCATTTTTATATGTGATGATGGGAAGTTCTGCTGGTGTAGTGTTGGACTTGTAGATTCCTAGAAAAGGATTTTGGTGTCGGTGGAGTGTTTTCATGTTGCTGAGAAATGCTAGTGGGAATTGTATTGTTACAGAACTTAACTTCTTTGAGATTATGGAAATAAATGCTGGTAGTGATGGCTCATGTTTCAGGAATTAGTAGCCCAGTGATTTAGTCATCAAATTGTTACTGAATCAACAGGAGGTGATGCTATTTTAGACTTGGTATGGAAGTGTAATGAGGTCTTTGTAGAAGAACTGCTTCTGGAAAATCAACTTGTGTTGTGAGATCACAAGTTGATTCATAAGTTCTGTGCTAAGATCATTGGTGTCAGAGGTATGCTTTTGGAGAATTCTGCTGTTGGTAACATTTTAGAGACACCTCAGATGATTACGGTGGATGCCAGGAATTGATTCTGTTAGAGCTGCTAAAATGAAGTAATTTTATCGTATGTGATCCTCATTAAGGGGAAATATTGTAGAAAAACTCTGCAGATTTAATTGGATGAATAATCACTTCAGTACAGTTAAATACTAGTTACTGCTCCAGGGATGAAGGAAAAAGCAAGAATTGGCAAGGTCAAGCTGAGTTGCACCTAGAAAAGTCTATCAGAATAGCATGAAAAAGGTTCTTCAACTATGTAAATAAAAACCACATGGAGGGCATGGTAGAATTTAAGCATGAACCTGAAATTAAATTAATCCTTATACTGAAACAGTGTAATATAGCCTGCCATTTTTCCTTAAGGTTCTGTACAAAGGAAATAAGGGTATGGAGATAGCTACAGCTGTAGCAATAAAAGCAGTCATCTCAAATGGGGGAATCTTGGAAGAAACTGAGCTTAGCAATAGGGGTTTTGTTAGCTTTTTACCAAATTTATGGAGTCAGGAAGGATTTGTTGTGAAAAACAGCTAGTGTGGTACTAATTGAAATTGAATGTGAAGGTGAATATCCAGGCTGCTATAACAGTGTGCAGGGCACTGAAGAAGAGTACAATGCTAAGTAGAAAGTTAAGCAAGCTTCAGCATGGATTAACCATAGATTGTATCACTGAAATTCATCCCTTTTGCTGTTGCTTCAGTCCTCAAGATGGAAAGTTACGGGTTTCCTTGCAAAGAACAAGAACTCCTGCTGTCAACTTGGAGCTTACCAGGTGAAGTTGATGGCTTATGAGTTGACAGAGGGAGAGCAGGAGAACCTGAATAGACCTTAGAATGACTGCATTACCTGAGCAGGTAGTTTTGGTGACTCGTTAACTGTATTGGATATTTAAACCAATGCTGTGTGAACTAAGAGGTAACACACAGGGGTAGTACCTCTGAGAAAGCACCATGCAGTCACTGAAGAGGACAAAAACTTCCATAGGAAGCCTTGCTTGGGACTCCTGATCTGAGCCTTGTGTCATGCTGCCACAGAAGGCGGCAAATTTGATCTTAGGTTATGCTGGTTGTGATGTATTTTCAGCGAGTGCAACAGACTGTTCATGGTGCTGATTCTGAGACTTAATCTAAATTTGTTTATGTAGGGCTAGTTAGGAGATCATGGGATGTAGAGTGGAGAAATTAAAAAAAAAAAAAATCCGTATGGCAAGATTAAAATTTCGGCTTGTTTAGAGCAAAATTAAGGCTGAAAAAGGAAATGGGTATAAATACCATATACTTTGTGAGGGGAATAGATACTAGAAATACAAAGAAACTTGTTGAAGCTGGGAAACAGTGCTGTCACAGGTGGGCGTAAATAGATTATAACTTTACCTAAATTGTAGTTTAGAAAGCTTTTAACAATTGTGAGGTTGTGGAATGAGCTGCCAGTTGGAATAGTGAGAGTAAAAAAAGGGGGGTTGGAAAGCTTGGAAGAGGAATGTGTTGCCTGTGATTGAGTTTGGATTCAGAGAGGGAGTTTCTTACAGTGCCTGGCTGTTGGGGAGGGCTGTCTTGCTGGGAAAGTCTGTCCTTCTGCTGCTCAGTATTATGGAGACAAAGCTTTGAAACAAAACTTTCAGTTGCTTTCTGGTCAGGCAAGTTGCATGAACAGTAGCAGGAAAGAAAATAAATCATAGAATCATAGAATTGTTTAGGTTGGAAAAGACCTTTAAGATCATCCAGTCCAACATTTAACCTACACTACCAAGTCCACAGTAAACCGATCAAGGGTAGACTAGACTAAACCACGTCCCAAAGTGCCACATCTACCCTCTTTTTGAACACTTCCAGGGATGGGGACTCCACCACCTCTCTGGGCAGCCTGTACCAATGCTTGACCACCCTTTCCATAAAGAAATTTTTCCTAATTTCCAACCTAAACCTCCCCTGGCGCAGCTTGAGCCCATTTCCTCTCGTCCTACCACTAACTACATGGGAGAAGAGACCAACACCTGCCTCACTACAACCTCCTTTCAGGTAGTTGTAGAGAGCAAAAAGGTCTCCCCTCAGCCTCCTCTTCTCTAAGCTAAACAACCCCAGTTCCCTCAGCCACTCCTCATAAGGCCTGTGCTCCAGACCCTTCACCAGCCTTGTTGCCCTTCTCTGAACACGCTCCAGCACCTCAATGTCTTTCTTGTATTGAGGGGCCCAAAACTGGACACAGTATTCCAGGTGCAGCCTCACCAGCACCGAGTACAGGGGGACAATCCCCTCCCTGCTCCTGCTGGCCACACTATTCCTGACACAAGCCAGGATGCTGTTGGCCTTCTTGGCCACCTGGGCACACTGCTGGCTCATGTTCAGCTGGCTGTCTACCAACACCCCAAGATCCTTTTTGGCCAGGCAGCTTTCCAGCCACTCTTCCCCAAGCCTGTAGTGTTGCATGGGGTTGTTGTGACCCAAGTGCAGGACCTGGCACTTGGCCTTGTTAAACCTCATACAGTTGGCCTCGGCCCATCGATCCAGCCTGTCCAGGTCCCTCTGCAGGGCCATCCTACCCTCCAGCAGATCGATGCTCCCACCTAGTTTGGTGTCATCTGCAAACTTACTGAGGGTGCACTCAATCCCCTCATCCAGATCATTGATAAAGATATTAAACAATGCTGGCCCCAAAACAGAGCCCTGGGGAACACCGCTCGTGACCGGTTGCCAACTGGACTTAACTCCATTCACCACAACTCTCTGGGCTTGGCCATCCAGCCCGTTTTTTACCCAGTGAAGAGTACGCCCGTCCAAGCCATGAGCTGCCAGCTTCCCAAGGAGAATATTATGGGAGACTGTGTCAAAAGCTTTGCTAAAGTCCAGGTAAATGACATCCACAGCCTTTCCATCATCTACCAGGCGGGTCACCAGGTCATAAAAGGAGATCAGGTTGGTCAAGCAGGACCTGCCTTTCATGAACCCATGCTGGCTGGTCCTGATCCCCTGGCTGACCTGCACTTGCCTGTTGAGTTCACTCAATATGAACCTCTCCATAATCTTTCCTGGCACTGAGGTCAGGCTGACAGGCCTGTAGTTTCCCGGGTCCTCCTTCCAGCCCTTCTTGTAGATGGGCGTCACATTGGCAAGCCTCCAGTCATCAGGGACCTCCCCTGTTAACCAGGACTGCTGATAGATATAGAAAGTGGCTTGGTGAGCTCCTCCACCAGCTCCCTCAGTGCTCTCGGTTGGATCCCATCTGGCCCCATAGACTTGTGAGTGTCCAGGTGGCACAGCAGGTCATTAACTGCTTCCTCCTGGACTATGAGGGCTCCATTCTGGTCCCCATCCCTATCCTCTAGCTCAAGGGCCTGAATACCCTGGGGATGACTGGTCTGGCTGTTTAACACAGAGGCAAAGAAGGTGTTAAGTACCTCAGCCTTTTCCTTGTCCTTGGTGACAATGTTCCCCCCACATGCAGCAAAGGATGGAGATCCTCCTTGGCTCTTCTTTTATTGCTGATGTACTTATAAAAGCATTTTTTATTACCTTTTACAGCATTGGCCAGATTGAGTTCTAGCTGGGCTTTTGCCTTTCTAATTTCCTCCCTGCAGGACCTAACAAGGTCCCTGTACTCCTCCTGAGCTGCCCACCCCTTCTTCCAAAGGTGGTAGACTCTCCTTTTTTCCCTGAGTCCCAGCAAAAGCTCCCTATTCAGCCAGGCCGGTCGATTTCCCCGCCGGTTGGTCTTACGGCACGCAGGGACAGCCCGCTCCTGCGCCCTTAAGACTTCCTTCTTGAAGAGGGCCCAGCCTTCCTGGACCCCTTTGCCTTTCAGGACTGCCTCCCAAGGGACTTTCCCAACCAGGGTCCTGAAGAGGCCAAAGTCTGCCCTCCGGAAGTCCATAGTAACAGTTTTGTTGCCCCTCCGCTTGGCATCACCCAGAATCGAGAACTTTATCATATCGTGGTCGCTAAGCCCAAGACGGCCTCCGACCTCGACGTCTCCCACAAGCCCTTCTCTGTTAGTAAACAGCAGGTCAAGCGAGGCACCTCCCCTGGTAGGCTCGCTTACCAGCTGTGTCAGAAAGTTATCCCCCACACGCTCTAGGAACTTCTCAGACTGCTGCCCCTCTGCTGTATGGTATTTCCAGCAGATGTCCGGCAAGTTGAAGTCCCCCACGAGAACAAGGGCTAGCGATTGCGAGACTTCTGCCAGCCGCTTATAGAACGCCTCATCTACCTGTACATCCTGGTTGGGTGGTCTATAGCAGACTCCCAACAGGACATCCGCCTTGCTGGCCTTTCCCCTCATCCTTACCCGTAAGCACTCGACCTTGTCATCACCACTGTCGAGCTCTATACAGTCAAAACACTCCCTAACATACAGAGCCACCCCACTGCCTCTCCTTCCTTGGCTATCCCTTCTGAAGAGCTTATAGCCATTCAGCGCAGCACTCCAGTCATGAGAGTCGTCCCACCACATTTCTGTGATGGCGACTATGTCATAGCCATGTCATAGCTTCCAGCTCCTCCTGTTTGTTGCCCATGCTACGTGCATTGGTGTACATGCACTTGAGCTGGGCTATCGATTTCGCCCCCAATGTTGCCATGCCGCCCCTGGGCTCCTCACTAGCAGGCCCATTTATATCCCCTTCCCCCTTCAAACCTAGTTTAAAGCCCTCTCAATGAGTCCCGCCAACTCATGGGCGAGAATCCTTTTCCCCTTTGGAGACAGCCGATCTCCATCAGCTGCCAGCAGGCCTGGTGCCATGTGAACCTCCCCGTGATCGAAAAACCCAAAACTCCACTGATGGCACCAGCCTCTGAGCCACCTGTTAATCAGGTGAGTTTTCCCATTCCTTTCAGCACTCTTAGTTGCCACTGACGGGATTGAGGAAAACACTACCTGCGCTCCCGATCCTGCGACCAATCGCCCCAGTGCCCTGAAGTCCCTCTTCATTGCTTTAGGACTTCCCTCTGTAATCTCATCACTGCCAACCTGTACAACCAGCAATGGGTAATAATCGGAGGGCCTCATGAGGTCGGGGAGTTTCCTAGTAATGTCCCTAACCCGGGCACCAGGGAGGCAGCAGGCTTCCCTGTGGGATGGGTCCGGGCGGCAGATTGGGCCCTCAGTTCCCTGCAGGAGGGAATCACCCACCACAATTACCCTCCTCCAGAATCATTACATTTAGTATTTAACAGGCTTTTGATTTTGGAGGTGCATGGTGCATTCTTAATTTATAGCATGGTTGTATCTTTGTTTTTTGAAGGGCAGTACTTGGCCTCAACTATGCAGTTGCAGGTGCTGCCTTATTTGTGTGGGTTGAAGGGTTTTCGCCGAAGTTTTAAAGACAAATGTGTGTAACTATAGATGTAAAAAGTTCCTAAATCACTACTGGATTAATTTAGTGAAATTTTTAATTAGGGTCTTCTACATGGTGAAACTTTTACTTAAATGTTGATTTTTCTTTGTATCTGTGAGCATCTCTGGTCATAAGAGCACCCTTTTTGTTGCGGGGGACTGAATCTGTAGAACATGTACAGGAAGGAATAGAGGTAATCTCCCAGCTGTTGTTCAGTGAATTCTGCATCCTTAATGGTTCACATTGTTGGTAGATCCAACAACCAGTTGACGGCCACCATCAGTTTTATCTGACTTAACTCTTCTCTCATAGCTGTCAGCAACCAGGTTTACTCTCAGGGAGAAGAGAAGCGTAGCCACACAGGGATTTTTGGCGTAGAACTAGTTGGAACAATTTTAAAGGATCTGGGAAGATAATATGAGTTCTTGGGGGGGGGGGCGGGGGGGGGGATTCAGGAAATCTGTATTGCAGTCAGTGAGCATGGTATACAGAAGTAGCAGAATGGACAAATCTGTAATTACTTACCTCTAAAAACTTCATGGTATATCTTTCCAAAAGGAGATTCTGCGTTGTATCCCCCCAAAAAAGTTACTGGCTGGAAGACTTGTATGAGTTTCACTAACACTGCTCTCTGGACTTGGAAAGCAGATTCAATGGAATGAGTAGCTCTGGCTAAACACTTCTGAGAATCAGTTTCTGGAAAACATATGGTTTTTTTCAGTATCAAAATACAGTGTTTTTATTTTGTAGGCAAGTTGATATGGGGTGTGAAAATGTTGAGGAGGTGACAATGAAATTCAAGTGTATAAATAAATTGTTCCTTATGCCTAAATATTAAAGATAAACATGATCTTAAGCAAGACTACAGTATTCTGAGGACTCCATTTGGGGAACTCTTTCTGTATTCCAGTGAAAGTGACAATCATGTCTATTATTAATTAAATTGCTCTAAACAAGAAAAAAACAATGTGTGACTCGGTCAATTTAATTTTATAGTTTAAGATATGTAGAATTAACAGCTGATTTGAAAGATCACGGTCTTTTTAAAATGTAATCGACAATGTAACTTCAGATATTATATTGCTGGGTTGCTTTGCTTATTTTATTGATAGTGTAAACAGTATTATTGAAGTTTCTAAAGCTTCACAAATAATCTGTTTTTAATGAAGTAAAATTCCAACTGGAAGATAGCTATTCACTTTACTATATTTTAATTTTTTTTAATATATATTTTTAAAAACTACTATTCTAAAAATTTAAAATACCATATTTTGGGGGAAATCTGTATGTCAAATGCTTACTTATGATTCTTTGTTTCTCTGTTTATTTTTAAGACGAGCAAAAATCAAATTAAAGTAGATCTTGTAGATGAGAATTTTACAGAATTAAGAGGAGAAATAGCAGGACCTCCGGACACACCATATGAAGGCAAGTAATGTTTTTGTGTATGCAATCCTTGTACACTTCAAATCATGTGTCTTGAGATGCTTTCTTTGTAAAATTAAATTACAGCATAAAAATGTAGAGCTACGTGTTTTAAAGTAGTCTGATTTTTTTTTAAATACAAATTTCAAGTTTGAAAAATATTACAGTTGAACTTCTGTGTTGCCTGAAGACAGATCTGTTCTACAGTAGGACAGACTATCCCATATCAAAGGTTAATTTACAAGTATAAGGTGTACAGTGTAATTGGTATAATTGTGACTTTGAGTTGTTTGTTTACTGTCTTGACATTTTAAGCTCCTTAGCCATGAAGCATCAAGAAACTGAGCTTCAGAATCTAATGTAACTGTACATGTATTTCTGTGATCTAATGTGGTGGTCATTCAAAAGTACGTTGCATTTTTCTATCTCAAGGAGAGATGCCATTGCAAGTTAAATTTGAGATTAATCTTGGGCATCCATGGGTCCTGATACTTAATTTATACTGGAGTGGGGGACTGTATAGTAGAACTTCATGTCTATAGCTCTCTTCAAAAATTACACCTTACTGACTTTCTTGTTTATTAAAACTGGTATCAGTAATTGTGCATCTCTTTAGTCTGGAAAAAGCAAGATAACTTATTACATATAGAAGCTTTAACAGAAGCTAATATAGCACACTTCATCAGAGATACCAAATTACTCAATAGTGCTGGTACTTGTGAACTTTCTGTTTGGGTATAATATTTGGAGCTGGGAAACACACCTTCTATTAAAGTTCCTTGATGATAAATGAGGATTTTGGGGTTTAAATTTTTGTGTTGTTATTTTTGGTTATTTTTAAATGGTGTGTTATTCAAATTCTCCGTGCCAGATGTCTACTTTGATTTGAATTTGAACTTCCAGTTTAAAAAAAAAAAAAAGGTCTCAAGGAATGTTACAGGCAGATAAATTGTTTTGTTGGAAATTAAAACAATTTTCCAAGTTTTCAGTTGCTCTAGTTGCTCCATGCCTTGGAGCTAAGAGTGGGACTTGAGTGGGACAGAGACCAGACACATGCCATTTATCATTATTTTGAAAAATAAATTCCTGTCAAGTGGGGAGAATATCTGAAAATTGTTGTGTTAGGTATAGGTGTATATGCCCTTCAAAGCGTTAGTGGCTACTGATGAAAATCTGGTTGTGGCACCTTCACTGTGGAGGACATCCCTCGTGATTGCTTCTCTGGGCTAGGAGCTGCTGGTGCAGCAGTGTTGGACTTGAGAGCAGGGAGAGTCTTCCCAATGCCTCCCGCCCCGTGCTGGAGCCCAGGGCAGATAAAGGATGAGGAAAGAGCCTAACAGAGAGTGACACTGGAGAATGTTGGGCAGGGGTAGAAGGTGTCAGAAGCTGAGGAGAAAGGAAATGACCCTGGAAGGGGGAGAGTAGAAAAGTAGAAGCATCCATAATGGTAAGGATGCTTCCCTCCAGAATTTGAGTCCCAGAGTTCTTCAGCTGTCTAGCAAAAAATGGCTGCTTCCCCCTTGTCTCTCTGTCCTCATCTCATCAGCCACTGATGTTTAGTTGACAGAAGATAATGTCTGGAAAGAACACATTTTTTTTCTGATTATAACACGTGCCTTCAATTTAAAAGGAGAACTATGCTATGGACCTAAAATACATAGTTGTGCTGGTGATCTATTTGGAAGTGGATCATTCTGTTTAGTGTAATAGTTATTTTGCAAATGTAGTTGGTCTTGTAAAACCAAGTCTTATATACAGATGTTAAGATGTTGCAAAATTAAGTAATTGGATACTAGGAAACATCTGAATGGTGGGGGGAGGGTGGTGTTTCGGGGGTTTTTGGTGCTTGTTTTTTTTCCATTCAAACAGAATTAATCCTCCTCGGGTGAGTTGGTTTGTCATGGCTTGCCATTTTTTTTTTTTCCCCTTCAGGTCAACATTACCTTGGCTTATAAAATGGACCTTTTTTGGAGAATGTATTGAGAGTTATTTTAAATGAAAAATGTATTCATGTGTCACAAAAGTTAAAAGCTGTATAGCAGTTCATGCAGAGGGTAAAAAAAAGATTTGAATGCCTGTCTAGAGAACTGGGTTCTGTGTCATGCTGGATAATTCAGCTAGACCAAAATTTCAAAAGTTGAGCACTGTATATTCACATATTCAGCATATCCTGCTAATAAAAATCAGCAATATGTGTTTAGTGTGGAATTTGTTGATGTGAAATGCATGCATATTTACATACATATAAGTGCATTTAATGATGAGGATATAGTAAATATCCCTTTTGGAGGGCTAAAACTATTATGTATTCCGATTATGGCAGGGATCTTATGGAAAAGTAATGTGATTGTATACTTACTTTAATCTAGAAGGCATATGCACCAAGGAGCAAAATGAAAGTTACTGGCAGCCCAATTTCTGGTGTTTCCTGACACTTGAGTAATTTACTTCGGAATGTTAATACTTCTGTAACATAGTTTTATGCATTTATTCCCTTATGTAATTATGAAGGGTTTGCCAGTGTGTGTAGTTTACATTTTATGACTAACACAGTAATGCATACTGCATAATTACTGACTGGTGTCCTGTCATCTATAGTCTGAACAGTGACAGAGCAAGAAGTGCTTTGTGAAGAAAAGCTAATTAATGCAGTAGTTCAGGTCAGAGAATTCTGTGATACAGGAGGGAATTCTAGGACTGTTACAAAGTGGAAGAAGAGTAATATTGTTGACCACAGTTGGTGAGGTATCTGAAAATAAACTGCTGCCGCAAAATTCTTTTATAGGTGATGTCAGGACATTGGTTTATGACTGAGAGGAAGAATGCCATCTATTGTTGACAAATTCTACAGCTTTTATTTTTCTGTCAGTAGTGTCAACTCATATTGATCAATTACCAGAATACTGCAAAACACCACTTCAACTGAAACATGTTTGCATCTCATGTTAAAACATGCCTGTTTGGAGAGAGGACCTTTGAAAGTCTAGGTTAATGGCTGCTGGGTTTTACTTGATTCAAGAGCTTTTCAACAGATAGGTTGGTTTTTGGGTTTTTTTTTTTTTAAACCCTGTGTAACCATGGTATTCATTTCAAGCCAAGTTCACATGTGAGCTACAGTAACTGCAAAATTTATAATGGGGTGTTTTTAAAACTTGGTCTAACTCTATTGTGAGACGTAGGCTCCAGTAGGAGTACAGAAAGAATATTCTGCCATTACTGTTTAATTCACTCTGAAGTATTAAACAGCTATGAAAAAGCTATACATATGCATACCCCCTTTAAAAAGCATTCTGCAGAAATATTGGCATGCAGAAGTTAGTATGTAAGTATGTTAGTCACTTGCATTTTAAATGTAGTATTAAGGAAATTAGTATCCAGATTTGCTCAGTTTAAGTCTTCAGGCCTATATTTTTAACTGTAAACTTCAGTGCACAACAACAATACTGCATAAATAATATTACCAACTCATTAGTCCCTGCAGTTTTAAAATCTTTTGGACTTGTACATTCCAGGTGGAAAAAATTGATGGCTGAGTAGCCTGTTATGCAGAAGGCTGTAATAGTCTGTCTTTTAAAGGCAAGTTTTAATGGTAAGCAGAAGAAATGGTAATATGTAAGGATAGGTTTTATATTACCTTACAGAATGGTGTGACAGTAAAATCATACAGGGATTGATGAATTTTTACAATCCAGGAACAGTGTAATTGTTCTGTTTCTTAGGAAAAACTGCTGCTGAATTATGCTTCAACTCAGACAAAAGGAAAAGTAAACTTGCTTAAGGTGTGTTGTTGATGTACTTGTGTTCAAAAATATTTCACCTGTGCTGTCCTGTAAGCAGACAAGCGATCAACTTAAATATTAACTATTATAATTTTGGATTTATTTGCCTTTCTTCTGTTGTATTTTCTGTTAAATCTTCTCAAGTTACTGTAGTATTAAGTGAGAAAAAATAGCTGTAGAAAGTAGTGTAAAATACCAAACTATTAATCAATTTCAGGTGTAGTGTATTAGACTGAATTACATTTTAAAAGTGAGAGGTGTTAGTAGCTGCTAGCGTGCGTTTTGGCACAGGTAAAAAGGTGCCATAGACTGTAACTGTTTAGAGTATTCCTTTGAGGTTTTTTTTTCCTGCATGTGAATCTTGCTGCCTATATTGAGACTACTTGAGAGTTGGTTATACTGCATAGAGTGATTTGCAACAGAGTAAATCACTCTTGAAATCCCAAAGGAAATAGATGACAGATACTTCAACTTTAAAGAAGTTTATACATTGTAACAAAGTATATTGAGGGAGGGGAAAGGTTTCTTTCTCAACAGCAATAGGGTGAGGAGAAAAATTGCAAGTGAGGAGAAATGCTTTCAGTTTCTCTAAAGACTAAATGTCTAAATTGGTGTATATGTATTGTTATACTCTGTTTTTTGTCATTAAACTTCTGCCTGGCAAATGATCTTCAGTGGGCAGGCAGAGATAGTTTAAGATTGCTCCAGAAGACAAAAGTATTGATAGTAAACTTGAATGTTAACAAAACTATAATTGAAAGAGGCATAGGTAATGATACTCTAACAGGGAGAGAAAAATGAGAAATGCTTAGAAAAGGGCAGTAGAAGGTGGTTCTGTTGACCAAACTCCAACTTTATTGCATACTGTAATCCTGCAGACTGTATTAATAGTACTAGTGTGTCAAAGCATTTGCAGAATTGGAACAGAAGTAACTACTTCAGACAGTAATGTAGAACATAGTGAAAGTAACATTGGTTGGAGCCTCTTCCCCTCTCCCCGCCCCAAGTTTGGTAGTTTTTCTTAAGTGACTTAGTCAAATGTTCTTCAGTTTCAGAAAGTTTAAAATGAAATACAGTTAAATTCAATTGTGTAATTTGAAGAAAATTTGCTGGCATGAGGTATCGGAAAAGAGTCAAAATAATGTAATATGCCATGTTCAGCCTGAACATTCCTGTGGCCTATTGTTTCATCTGTTTGGTTCATATTTTGGTATATTTTATTAAAATAGAGCTTGGAAATTACAATGTTGGAAACAAGAAACTATAGGAGAATGTACACATGAAATATACCTAAAAAAGACAGATTGTGATTTGCATAAGTAAATATGACTTTATTAGATTGTCTTTATATGCATTTATTTATAAGTATCTTCTAGCTAACACTTCTGAGTAAATTTGAATTACTTGAAAACCTGTCCATTTAGAAACATAAGCTCTATTGTCGTGAAAGACTAAGCTTGAGTAATGTTCTTTTGTTTTAATTTCTAACTTGTCTTTTGCAGGTGGAAGGTATCAACTAGAGATAAAAATTCCAGAAACATATCCGTTTAATCCTCCTAAGGTATTGTAAACACTTTTTTGGATAAAATAATTTGGCTAACAAGTTGGTTTTGAGTGTTCTTATTTATTTGCTTGTGTGTGCAGTCTCTTTGTAGTATCCATCTTCCATATTTTTTTATTCTGCTCTAGACAGGCATTGGAGCTGTCTCTTTAGGTAGAAATAATGTAGGATGCATAGCTGTATCCAGTCAGAAGTACACTCTGATTATTCCTTTAAGTACAAACTAGCAAATTCTGGGGAGGAGCTTGTGCCTTATTATTGACCCTCATGTAATTTCTTTTTGGCAAGATAAGTACAGTTTTCAGATAGTTTTACTTGGTGTAGAGAGTATGGCTATCTTCCATCCCCCTCAGTATCATTGAAGAAATGCTGTAATAGATAATTATTGATTCTTTTAATTTCTTGAGCTCCATAAGTTATATTTAGTAAAGTCTAGTAAAACCAAGTTGCTAGTA
Source organism: Pelecanus crispus (assembly GCF_030463565.1). Lineage (NCBI taxonomy): Eukaryota > Metazoa > Chordata > Aves > Pelecaniformes > Pelecanidae > Pelecanus > Pelecanus crispus. Next base: position 60,981,904 of record NC_134646.1, on the reverse strand, counting down.
ATAATTAAATAGTGAGGCGTACAGTTGTGTGACATGAAGAGCCAATAGAGAAATATAATGGTCTTACTGCAACTCTATTGAAGGAATGCATAAAACATGCACATGGATGAGACACAAGAGAAATGGCTGTGGTAAAGTCAGTCATACGCTTTTTGCAACTTCTTACCCTTTCAACTTTACTGTATCTTTCTAGCACTTTAAATTTGTGATTCCGCTTCCCTCCTAAATGGATCAATCTGAATAGTGTTCTCCCCAGCCGTGTGCAGCTGCAACTGTATATTCCTGTGCCCTGATTTAGTCCCTTCTTCAGTGGCTTCTTGATGAATCAGCAGACTCCCGAGTTGTCTGACTCAGCTTCTTGATTGGTTTTCTGTTTGTCTGAAAGATGTCTTTGAACTAAGAACGTGTCCTAGATCCTGATTATTTTCAACCTGGTATGTAATACTGGGAAGAGGAGGAAGGGAGAGGTGCCAGTAGCTTGTAGCTCCTTGGCTCTTGTCCTTTGAATGACTTCCTTGAGGCTGGAGTGAAAGACGCGGGAAGTCTTAATGAAATGTCTGTTGGTTTCAGTTCTTTCATCTGCATGTGTTCTGTCGGGAGCTAAAATAAGGAGAGCTGAAACAGGTCATAGACACAGAAAGATGGGTCTGTGGACCATGGTTTAATTCCCACTTTAGGGCTTGGTGGTTTCCATTTCCAAGCTTCTAGACAGCTGCTAGAAGCTCAGTGCGCTGTAGCATAGTACTGCTTATTTTGGAGTCTGTAGTCTTGAATTTGAGGCCTTTTGGCTTGTGTCTAGCCCTGCCTTTCATCTGAAAGATTTCTTTATCTTGTTCAGTATGTGCTTTGACAGCCATTGTTAGCCGTCATTCACTGTGAAAAAATTACCTAGTATTTACATGGCTTTTTACATTTTCAAAGTGATTTAGGGAGTTGAGCTAGTTAATAAGTGGCCCAGCTGACATGATCTCTTATTTTCTGTCCTGGAAAGCAGCACTGTTAAGGTCTTGCCTCTTTATACACCGTTATCGCGCTGATTTTATTATAGCCCTGTATGTACAGTCTTTTGCTGTAGTGCCTGACAAATAATGTTTTCTCCGCTGATTTGCTTGCAGATCAGGGGCAAAAGTTGAAAGATCTGTGCTATATATTTGTCAGGAATTTGCAGTGAGGAGGTAGAGATGAGAAATGGAGACAGGTCAAAGTCACTAGAAGGCAGTTAAAGTGCAACCTGAAATAAGGGGTTTGAAGAAAATGAAGGAGACATTTCTAAAGGCATGTATATATTCCTTTCAGAGGACAGCTTTGAGTTTTTGAGACTTTTTTAGAAGAAAACACTGGTTTTAACTTTCTCAGTGTCTAAAAAAAAAAAAAAAAAAACAAACCCCAAACTGATTTTATTCATGCTTTTTGAGCATGAATGCACTTTATTTTAGTGTAAAAAAAATACGGACATGATCAATGAGTGAGTGCTGTGGCTAGATCCTTTCAACAACAAAGAAAACTAATTGTAATCTAGTTAGGTTTTGGTTTGTTGAAGAACTTTCTGCATATGGGTAATGAGACTGGATGCTTGTAGAAGTAGTAGCATCCACCACCAAGGACATTTTTATACTAGTTCTTGTAGCTACCAACAATGTCGCTGAACAGTGAGATTCAATGCCTATGTTAAGAGTCCAGGGACTTGTTTCACTTTATTAAAAGTGGACTTTCTAGCATTTACAATGTTGGAAGTTTCAAGTCTGTATTTGACCATCTGCTTATGTTGAACACTGGTACTGCTGGAGGATATTTCTAAATGGCTTTGTGTGATGGCAGGGATGTGCACACCTGAATGCGTATGGCCAAGCAATTAGGGATGAGTTTGTCGTCAAACGTGCAGTAGCGTGTTTTTGAGTGAAGCAAGACTCTGTCTAACAAATGGCCTTGCAAACTTGAAGCCTCCTGAAATAAGGGGTATCACATGTGTGTGTTCTGGTTTTTAGCTTGATATTTCCTAAATTAGTATTTCTTTATATATTAGAAATATATATTATTATTATATGTATTATATATTATCATTAATATATATTTCTTTATATTTCTTTATATATTAGAAATGGTGCATTTAAAATGTTTACGTACTATACTGCATTTAATAACCATTTTTGTTTTTAAAAATTTTCTTGTCTTCTAGGTGCGGTTTATCACCAAAATATGGCATCCTAATATTAGCTCAGTCACTGGAGCCATTTGTTTGGATATTCTGAAAGATCAATGGTAAGATTCCATATGGATTTAAATGTGCAAAATGAAGTGTGTCAGTGTCCTGGATAGGAGGCAACAGCTCATGTTGCTTTTCACTTTGCATTTGTAATTTAGATGTCCTTAAAGCTTACAATATTTCACTGTAGTATTTTGAGTTGAAAAGATGCAAATGAAATGATTGGGTGGTAATTTTGGAAAGTACTAAGTAGATATTATATGCATGGTGAACTTTTCCAAAATTTTTACACTAGGGTTAGGGTGAATATTTCATTGTTGCTGATGTTTTAGGTGTTTTTGTAGGAGTTAATTTTTGTATTTATTTAGTTCTTTTCCACTAACAAATGCTACCTATTGCCTCCTGAATTTTGTCCTTTCAGCCTCCTGAGGTGTAAGCAGAAAAAAACCAAGTGCTTATCTTCATTCTGGTTCTTGACTTCTACTTCCAATAAAAATTAGTTCTGATAGAGGTAAAACAATGTTTGAAGTGAGTCTGGGAGTATAAAAGGTAACAGGTCAGCAACAGGAAAGGGAGAAGAGGAGACCGATTCTGTCTCACAGTTACCACTGATAATATTTGACTTGCACCTCTGTATACCATTTGCCTTTTAGTTGCTGGTCAGTTGCTGACTTTTGATTACTTAATGTTACTGAAAAAGTTTTAATAGCCAAAATCTGTGGAGTAGACCTGTACATGTCCAAACTGTAACAGCTAAACTTATTGTTCATTTGTTTTTCCAAGTGATATGTTTCATGTTGTTTGAAGATCATATGCACCAATTGTATGATAGAAATAATACCTAACATGATTGAAATTAATCTTTGTTATTTTCCTCCATGTCTGCCCCAAAAGAATAGGACTGTAATTCCCCAGCAGATAATATCAATATCTAATCCATACAAGCTTCAAATGCTTGTAAATTCAACAACTTCATCAAGCCTGCTGTTGGCCAAGCTGACATCAGTTGGGTTTGAAAGAGAAACTCAAGTGACTTGAGGTCTTGCACGTGACACATTCAGTGTATTCAACTTTTACAGAGTGAGAAAATTATGCAAATCGTGGCACAGGACAGTATAAATCACTAAAATGAAGTCATAATAATCATAAGCTGTTGTCGCTTTCATTTCTGGAACCGCATATTTTTTCTTACAGTCTCAGAGCACTTGATGTTCTTTCAGGCAGTAGAATCTTTCAACATACATGCCATGGTACATGGTTTAAATTTTCTATCAGTAAAGCCAGTGTACTTTTGTACCTGCACCTAGTTATTCTTACCACTCTACAATTATACTGGAGATTAATAACTCTTTAACTGTGCAAGTACAGTGTCCTGAGAGATTGTACTCTAAACCAGATTAGTGAACAAGCATGAGGTTGGTTTGTGTGTTGGGATTTTTTTTAATTTTGGGGTTGTTTGGGTTTTTTTGCAAAACAAATTTTGGAGTTTTTTTTAACGGGGATTGCTTCACTGATTTGAACTTAGGCACATAAACCTGCTCCCCCAGCTAGGCTTATTTCACTCAGGACAAGCTTTAAGTAGTGAGAATATGGGAAGGCAAAAATTCTTTGTTTCTAGTAGCAAAGGTGCTTAACATTGGAACTGCATCCCAGTATCATTGATACTCTCCTGGGAAGAATTTATCCAAAGTTTTTAAGTGCAGGGTTTGTTTTTTTTCTTCCATTTTTTGGTACTCATTTATGCGCTGTCTAGTTGCTTTACTCATAGTATCAAGGTCTGTGACTTTCAACAAGTATCTTCAAGACTTATCTTTCCATACTGAAGCCCCTAAACATCACGTTTCTCAAACTACACTTATCTAGCATTTTCCCTTAGAAACTTTGAGGAAAGACAGTCCCTAGCAGAAGTCACACTTATTTATCATATTCTGAATTAAACCCAAAGTAATTTAACAGCTTTTTTTAACATTTTCCTGTTATCTTCATATTACTTTAATATATTCCCTAATTACTGTTTTCTGTGGAGAAGGATGGATGATCTTGCTTCTGTAGCAATGGACTGGTATTCAGGAAACTACATTTTGGTTTCCAGCTGTGGAAGAGGTTGTCTGTTGTCCTTCAGCATTGCCAAACATTGTGACTTGAAACAGTCTCACAAAATTCAGTCTTACCCCAAAACTGCTGCTTTAAGAGTGAAGCAGTTAATAGCTTTAAGATGAAAGTTTCTGGCCTTTTCAGTGGCTGATCAAGCTAAAAAATATAAAATACCAAAAGGCACCAAAGACCTAAAGAAATCATGAGCTTCAACTTTTTTGTTTTGTTTTGTTTTTAGTCAAAACAAAGGAAAGAAAGAATGGAGAGATTTGACTTGTGTTCTTGTAATCTTTGAAAGTTAGCTTTTGTACAAATAACTTAATCTGTGTCTTAGTTCTGCCTGATGGAAAAAAAAGATTAATACCTTCCTTCACCAAGATGTATACAAAATAGAGGAGTATTGGAACAAGAACTTGCCTTCTGTGTATTTAAACTGGCTGGCACAGGGAGCACCAATATTATGCCGCTTACATACTGTTAAACTCTTCCTTTGAAACACTGTCTTCATTTGGAAGCACTTAAGGAAATAATTTCACAGAACTTGGTGGGGAGGCTTCCTAGATACTATAATCCCTTTTCAAATGATTCTTAATGTAGTGATTCCTTCATTTTCTAGTGCTGCATTTTGTAAGTTTTTTTTGGTTTTTTTAATCATAGAATGGTAAATGAAAATTACTTGAGCATTATTGAAGTGCTTGTCAAAGCCTCTGGTCCTTTGGAGAAGAGGAAACTGTTATGGCTACCTCCATCCTTTCTTGTTTGAAGGATTTCAGTATTGTGATAGATAAGACTTTTTTTTTTCCTTGAGTAGCTTCCTAAAACTTCCTAAGCCATATGAATGGTTAATATTGTTTAAAAAAGTTGTTTATCATTCTTCAGTATATGCCGGTTTTTTATATATTTAAACTGAGAAATGCCCACATCACCATGTTTTTGTTTTCTGCATGTGTAGGTTGAACAATGGTTTGAATAAAATAATAGTTTCATTAGAAAGCAAACAAACAAAAAACCCCAAGCAACACCACCTGAACCTTGATAATTTAATATTTAATGGATTTCACCAGGTATTCAAAGGTTAAATGGGACAAATGCAATTCTGAAATATTCTACTGGCTGTGTTCTAGAAAATATATTTAGTTTCACAGTCTCTCTTGTCAAATCTTTTAGTAGCAAGCTCTGTTTTTGAAGTGCCACTTCATTGACTTGTAATGCTCTTAACTGAATAATGCTGCTCTTGTTGCTCTGTTTAAATGTAAGTCTTATTCCAATGCATATATGTGTTTTTCAGTGAGGTCAGTGGGAGTTGAAGGACAGAATTTGGGCCTATGGGACTTAGTAGGGTTTCTTAAAGAGTTAATAAGCTGATAAAATACTAATTTATATATAGTGAATACAAATACAAAAATTTTAATGTGTTTGTATAGTTTTCAAAAAAAGGTCTTTTCCCTACTCACCCGTCCCATGATTTTCTATTCTAATAAGCGTAGTTGAGATACTGTTCTGCACATTGGCAGGAGGTTTTATCAGTTTGCAAAGTAATGCCTTTAAATCATTTTTTAATGAGTTTAATGAAATTCTTTCTCTACAGTATATGCTTGATGCTGAAATTCTTTGCAGCTGTGGATTTTCATCATGTTTAGATTTGTAAATACCTGTTATGCCAGTTTGTTTGCAAAACAGCTACTGTTTGCTGGTAGAATTAAAATAGGGATAAGATTTTGTAGAAGGAATACTGTTTATGATGATCTGATATGGCTTTTGTTATGTGGTTTCACTTACTGTAGCCTATATTTATCTTCCAGGCTAATATTCTGTCTCAAAATCTTATTCTTAAATATTAAATGTATCTAATACTGTTTATTGAAACCTGAGAACTAAATTACTTGAAAGCTGTTCTGCATAAATCCCTTGAGCAGTGATTATCAAGTGAATGTGTTGTGGCTGTGTGTATGGCTACAAAAAACTCTTGGCTGTTGTGGTTTTGACAGTCGAAATAAAAATGAATAATGAGAATATTTTTTTCATAGTGGCTGTACTGGAGGATTCACATTTCAGTTTTAGTTGAGATGCAGAAATCATTATTATAAGAGATAATACAATTTTAATAGGTACATAAGCAACGACCAGCTCGTAGTAATCATCTTCTTGGGCATCTAAAACTGCTGGGTTTTGTTCAGGGTGTTTGAGGAGCACTGAGCCTCTTTAAAGCTTTGAGAAAAATGCAGAGAATATTAACATTGTTTGAGGGAACTCTTCAGCAAGCAGGCTGTCTTTCTCCCCCTGCACTATGTCAAAGCTATTCTATTATTCTCTTTTTTTCCTTTCCCTAATGGGTGCCCAGTCTTGTATTTCTCCTGTAAATAGTGACTATACAACAGGCTTCCACTCAAAGGCCTTATTCATTTCCTCTCTCCTTCCAGATTCCATAAGCCCTTGGTACAAGTTCCCAGAGCTTTTCTCTTGGTTTAACAAGCTTAGTTATTTCATAAATGGAATAAATATTGCAGATTATTTAAAAAAATAAAAATTTTAAAAAATTGCTCCCAGTAGTCATGTTTGGTTGACAAAGTGGAGCAGCAATCTGCTGGCTGCAGCTGTTCCCATTGTTCTGCTGGGTTACCTCTCAGAGTAACTAGAGAGATTGTTTCCAGAGAGGAATGTACGGAACATAAGTAAAAACTTCCTAAATGGAAAATTACTTAGCCTGTAAAAATGAAGAAGAAAAAGAAAAAGTGGCAGCATTTCATAATCCTCTTAGGACTCTTTCAGCTCATTGAAAGGTAAGAGATTTCTTACCTCAGGCATGCTGGGCAGAGCTGGCTTGCCATGCTTTTTAATATTATCACTATATTCACCCAAACTAGGGGTGCTCTTTTTTTAATGGAAATGCACCAAGATACTACCTTTAAAAAAAAAAAGTGAAAGTAAATAAAATATGTATCAGCTTGCTTTGTTCTGATTCACTCCAGGTTTCCCGTGCTGTTTAACAAATGCAATGCCAATAGAAAGCCTGGTTTTTGTTTAGGACGTGTCCAGAGTGGAGGCTTTTAGTTCGATGTTCTCAGTGGGACAGTGCTTCCCTGCAGTGAGCTCTCTGCAGCTCACTGGTACATGTTACTGGCCTTTCCTCCCATTTTGTAGATGTCAAACTTGCAAGCCTGCATAGTGGCTAAGCAGCATTTTGGGATGGGGGTTGGAGTCGAGGGTAAACTTTAGGAGAAAACAGGAGCCAGTAATGTTATGGGACAAAGGCAATGTAATGTCATGTGCAAGGCGAATAAGATGCTGGGATGTAGGAAGTTTTACCTGCAAAACTCATGATATAAACTGCCTGCTTTGTATTTATGATTGGTTAGGCTTCTGTTGGAGTAGTGTACCCACTTTGAGCATTGTATTCCAAGAAAGATGGGAACCATAGGAAAAATCCAGAGTAAAGTAACAAGCATGATGGTCTAAGCAAATGTGACCTACACTAAAGGATTGGAAAGCCATTTTAGCATGCAGAATATCAAGCATGGTGAAGCATTGAAATAGATTTTTCCAAGAAACTTGTGAGGCTCCAGTTAAGAACAGATTAGACAGACGTCTGTCAAGAGTGATACAAAACCTTGCCTTTGGCAAGGAGGAGAGAAAAAACCTAAAACCCAAGCATGCAGCTGGCTTGAGTTACCAAAGGGAATTGCTTGAACTTAGTGAGATGTTGCGCATAAATCCACACTTAGAAATAAACTTCAAATATAAGAAAAGTTGGAAATCTTTTGGTTTTTTTTTTCCCAGGATTCTATTCTGGAAAAATAAACCCTTGAGGAGCACTGGAAAATGCATGCATCTTTCCACTGGAAGCTCGTTTTAAGGAAGACACAACTTTTTTTGCAGCACATTCTTCTGTAGCTTGTGGGGATGTCATGTGGGGGGGTGTGTGTTGGTTTTTTTTTTAGTTTTGTGCCACTGTCAGCATAGATTTTCCTCCAGAACTGATGATGAGAATTGTTTTTGCCCTTTGCTCATAAGGAGCAGATCCTGCCTTACTAGCGTCTGTAAATATAGTTCTGGGCAGCCATCTCCATTCACTTTATTTTCCCAAAAGAAGGTAATGGGAAGGAAGAAGAGCTTTTTAAGGTACTTGGGAAGTGAGGATCTATTTTTAGCTGTCCCTCCAGTTTCTTCTGGGAATCTTCATTTATGTCTGAAAAATTAGGACTAAGCTATGTAGAAAATAACGAGACTTTTTTACTTTCTTTGATCAGGAGAACTAATTGGTGTCCTAAAGGTAGAAAATGTTACATGGGTATACAATCGTTAGACAAAATACGTCAGATTTTCTTTACCATTAGTCACAAACTTTAATTTTCTTTTTTTAATACAAACAGCCGCTGAAGCTGTAACAGGGTTTTTTTTATGATTTAAGGATACTTCTTTAAACGTTTGTGTCCAATGAAGACTTTGTCTTATTATGCATGAGATGTGAAAGTAATTTTGAGACATGAGACTTGAAAATAAGTTGTAAACTACATTTTTAAACCTTTTTACATATGTAGCTAAACTAGTCTTGTCTATAAACTTATTATTTTAGAGTTTGAGTTCTCTGAACATATAGCCATCTGTATATCCAAATGGATGAGGTATTTATTTTTATTACTCATTTTGAAATTGGAATGTCAGAACAGAAGTTCAAGTCCCAGTATGCTTTATATAAAAATCTACAAACATAACAGATGAACAGGGACTGAAGGGGCCTAGCAGTCCTGAAAGCCGGAGATGGCTGGAGCCAGCACAGGACTTGTGTTCTAGGCGTCCATGGCACCCTTGGTCCTTTGTGATGCCCCCTGCTCCCCAAGGTATATTTCCCACTCCTAGAAGGTACAGTGTAAATGAAAGTAAATTGCATGTAAAAGTGGCACAAGTAGCCGTGATCCCTTTCATGTCATCTTCTCTGCTTTAAATAATGGCAGTATTTTCAGATGTCTCTAAAGTAGAAGGATTTCTGTAAAGGAAAGTGTAGAACAGCTTTTATTTGGTAGAAGTAACTACAGTATCCGTTACAGTTGATAGATATTTCATGTTAAGTCTATCTTTAAAACTATGCTAAATAGCATAATAAAATTACTTAACTGGGGAAAAAACCTTCAGGTTTTATAGTGTGTGTGGTGGCTGTGGTAGTTCCTGAAATTCACTGCATAAAAATAAAAATGGTTAAATCCATTTGAGCATAGTAAGGTCTGAAAGACTTTGTGACACCTGAATGCTGGAATAGTAAACATGTTGCATTACATTCATTTAATACTAGCAGATACCACTGTGAATTATGTCATCAATGCATACATTAAATAGATTAGTTTCAAGACAGTATAAACCAGTAGAGAACACAAAGAACAGGAAATTATAACAGTAAAATAGCATAGGTGCATGTAAAGCAAAAATATTTCTATGTTCTTTCACTGATGTTTTTTTGTGTTTGATTTAGGTGTGGAAAAACAAGGTGCTTTGTACCTCTTGAGCTTACTATGTTAGCTAGGCTCTCATCACACAACTGAGGATGTGTTTCAGTAACTAGGTGTTCTTTATCTGATTAAATATAATCTTACTAGTTAATCCCCAGCTTTGTTTGTAATTTAAAGAAACACTCTTTGGCTTGGAAGAAGCATTCAGCTTGAAACCTGAAATACTTACATTTAAAGTGGAAGATAATCTGAAATTCTGAAAAAAAAAATGTTTAGTTACTAAGGAGTAGGCTTGGAAAAGGAGAATTATATGTTGTGAAGGCTTTGTGATTTGTCAGAATTCAGATCTAAAAGCATGAGGGTTTTTTGAAGATTTAAGTCTGCAAAGTTCAGCTTCAAGCTGATGTGGCAGTTGGAATGAGACAATATGTGCTAATTAAAATCTCTGTCACTTGGGATGTTTCTCACTTGCGTTTTCATGTAGAACACTGCACTGTGAAAGCTCAGTGATGATTATCAAGCTAAAAAAAAAAAAGTAAGTTTCTAGGAAAAATCTTCTAGAATTAGAAACAATTAGGGAAGAATGCCATATTTGAATGCTTAGTGACATAGCAGGAAAGCTGTAAATGTAAGCAATCTAGGACTATAATATTCGGGCGTCACAATGTGCCTCTGACATTTTACCAGCATCTATTCTCTGCTCATCTGTATACTCTGCTGGAGTATCTCAGTACAGTGCCTCAGTACTGGAAAGCACATAAATTTCTGAAATCTGAGACTGGAAATAGACTTCTGAACTGTTTCTTTTGTATCTGGACCATCAGGTCAAACTCTTCCCTACCCACTCTGATGGACTTTTTGCATTTACTTTCAGCCTTCTGAAAAGAAGAAACTATTTTCTGTTGATTGAAAATTGAACAGTTTGTCTGTAAGAAATTGAATGCCTGTGTTTCACAACTTTCTTCTAGCATTTCACGTGCCATAACCATTTTGCTCAAATCTAAGATGTCACATTTTCCCCACTTACCTTTCTACTAGTGCTTCAGCAGAGTAAGCAGTTTTGTGTATTGGCTTGAACATCTGTCTATGCCTTCACCACAACAGTTAAGAGTCAACTCGTCAACTCCAGCTGAAATACTGAACTGTCACAGATTCTGTGGGGTCCTTATTTGGTTTCCACTGTGTGCCAGCTGAAATGGTAGATCAGAGATGGCATTCATGATCAAAATCTAATTAAACTGTGTATTTAAAATGTTAAAACTTTCCAGATTTACAGTGTGTAACAATTTCATACTTTTACTTTTCTGAGTCTTCATTGACTTTTCTGAACATGCTTGGGTTTTCCTTACTAATTATTGAAGTCTCTTATTCTAAATATACTTTGAGATCAAGATAAATTATGAGAACTGAGAACCTTAGAAGTTCTGACTCCAGAACTATGCTACCTTCAACAGGGTTCTTTCACAGGGGCAAAAGAGTGATTTCACAGCACCATCATGACTACAGAATGTTTTCCTGCTTCCGACAGCCATGTCAAGTTGAAATGAGAGGAAGCTGAGATAGTATTTTCAATTGCACATTCTGTAATAGGCAGACCTTTTTATTATTATAGTAGTAATTCACTGTGTAAATTCTTAAATTTTATTGAAAAATGTCATATTAAAACTGATGCAATGAAAAATATATCTAATGTATAAAATTCCTTGTCTCTAACAAGTATTTAAAATACAGGTCACTACTTCTGTATATGCTATTTTGCTATGAAGAGTGCCAGCAGAGGGAGCACACATGGGCTACCAGTTCAGTACCTAGACCTTATGCAAGGTGCTGTTACTGGTAGTAAGGAAGGATGACATAAACTTCAAATTGGCTTTTTTTTTTCTTTTTTTTTGCCCTGATGAAATTAATTCCGTTAAGTGGGCATGGTTAAATGTGTAGGTCAAGGACTGTGTTTTCCAAAAGCTTAAGAAAGCATTGCTAACAAGAAAGTTCACATTTAAAACCCTATTTAAATATATATATTGAATGATATTCTAATACCTATAAGCTGCAGCAGTTTAAAATTATGATTTTTAGACTTACAGTCTGCACATGTACTCTTATATCTTCTGTGATACTAGTACAGCAGCAAAGGTGAGTACAGGCATGGGATTTGGTAAAGTCATCTTCAAATTTTTAATTTTAGGGCAGCAGCAATGACTCTAAGAACAGTGTTGTTATCGCTGCAAGCATTGTTGGCAGCTGCAGAACCAGATGATCCACAAGATGCAGTAGTGGCAAACCAGGTAAGATACTCAGTTGACTGAATTTGTAACACTTCTGTAACCTTTGCTAACTCATACTAGATCCCAAACCTTGGTGGAGATAAAGATTTTAAAGAATTTATTGGAAAATTGCCTTACAGTAAGCCTGAGTTACTGTGGTGTTTTGTGCTCTTTACTCGTTGAATTCTAGAGTAAGTAGCAGTTATTTTACAATGTCAGGAGGTTTATTTTGTTAGTTTTGTTCCTTATTTCCTTGTCAGAAATGTCAGGAGATAACAGCATAGTAAAATGAATTCCAGTATAACTTGCCATTTAAAATCTAAGGCTTCTAGTATAAGAAAAGCAATGTAGTATTTGTTTAAAATTAGTTTTAACTTGATGGTGTTCATTGGATTTGACTTGGTATGTAGTTCCTCTTCCAGATTAATATGAATATTGTTGAGCATTGTATTTGTTTAGTGTAAAAATTTTATGAATACTGACTTTAGATGAATTACTATTGCATTTAATTCTGAGGAGCAATTTATCTGAATGAAGCATCCCATGTATTTTACCTTTGCAAGTACTTGCTATTGCAAGTACTACTATTTTAGTCACTAGTTGAGTTGGTATTGTTTGAATTCTGTAATCAAGAGTGTTTGTTACTTTTCAGACAGTAGCAATAACTTATAAAAAGTAATAATAATAAAATGTGAATTGGATCTTATGCCATACCAGGACTGACATGGTTCTATTTAAAGTGTTGATGAAAGATAGGAACAGTCGTTCCATAACTTAATAGTCTGACAGTTTTCAACAAAGTCCCAAGTAGTATGTGTGTCATGTTTTCCTTTTTACTCTCGGGGGGTGGGGAGAGGGGAGAGAGAGAGAAGGCCTGGCTTCCCCAGTGACTGATAGTAAGGGTATACGACAAACAAAAGAACAAAGCAAGTAGAAGGTTCTTCCAGCATCAGTCTAATCTATATCTCCTGGAAGTCAGGATCCTCCAGGATAGGGTGACAAAGTGAACCCTCCTTCCCTCTAAAAATCTGTGTAGGATGATAGATTAGCCATTGATCAAACCTGTCAGGATTTGGAGAGAAACATGGAGATCAGAGGTAGTCCGTCGCACCACTGGGTGAGGGAGAGCTGTTAGCTACTACTATGCTCAGGAGGCTTGCTTGTGGGATTCTGCAATGCTCTAAGTCTGCTCTGAACAAATGTCCTGGAACAGTTCTGTCAAACTCCATTGTTCTGTGCAGGGGGAATTGTTGCAAAGGCCAGCAAGGCCACCAGGCATGTCCCTGCACCGTTTTTTCTTGCCAGATGCATGCCCTTGCTGTCACAATCTCTCTTTATTAAACAAACCCACTTTTTTCCTTTTTACAAAGAACAAGAATAGCGTTTCCCGTTCTGTCCCCGATGGTAGAATTTTGTATGGGAATCATAACAGTCCTGCAGAAACACTTGACCTGGAAAGAGTTTTTTCTCAGGCAAAAAACTCTATGGAACTTCCTAGATTCTGAAGAGCAATTTTCCAGGCTGCCTCTCAGGTGCTGGTGGGGATGTGTCCGGTGGGACTGTGGCATGGCTGATGTGGGGAGGATTCCGTTTCTCCTGTTCCCTGCAAATACCTGCATGAAAACTATACTGGGGTTTGGCCTTGAGTTATGAGCACGTGTATGTAAGTAGAAAGTGATTATAACGTCTTTGAGAGATGGGGTGGTAAACACCCAGTTCCTTCATGTGTTTCATTTGGCAGTGGGGTCTTTTCTTGGATTTTTTTTTTTTCCACAAAACCAAAAATTCACAAGGAATTAGTTATCCTCCACAATCATTTGCCATTATGTTAGTTTACTAAACTATGTGTTAGACTGCTAAGCTCTTCAGGCAAGTGGCAGTGTCCTACAAGCTCTTGAGCTGAATCCCAGGGAGAACACAGGGAGAACTCCTGTTTGAATAATGGCAGTATTTTTGGACACCAGCTGTCTGGTGTCAAAACTACTTCAACTAGTTGCTGTTTTTTTAAGTGCAGCCAACATTAACTGCCTCGGATTCCTGATATAGAGACATCAGTAAAAGGTGCCTTCAGGCTTTTCTTAATTCAGTGAGAAGCTAGATTATTTATGGATACCTAAGTAAAGGAATTTTATCTATAGAACACTGAAAGCTAGTTCTGAGTAAAATGCAGTTACGCAGTTATGACTAATCCTTTGCACTTCAGCTAGTTGCTTTCTAGGCTTGGCAGTATTGTCAAAAATATTAAAAAAAAATGGGGGGAAGATATCTTAAGAGCAGAAGAATACAGTACTTCAGAATGGTACTGATGCTTAATCCTTCCTTGTTTCTAGTGATAACAACCAAAGAAACTTATTGCAGAACACTGTATTTATAACACAGTGAGTTATTTCCAACAATAGATTGTCTCTCATGTTTGTTTTAATGCCATTAATAATCAGATAGTAAATATACAAATTACTTCATGTGGAGCAGAATTAGTGGGAGGTGTACAAAGCACACAATGCAATGCAGTTGGTGTGTGTTGCTGTAGGAGAGGTAAAATGAAATGTACAGCAGTAAAAAGTGTTGTATTCACTTTGACAGTGCTTTATAGATTTAGTGATTGTTTTAATGTATGAATAAAATGCTTAGAATGATAATCGGCCATGTTTCTGTCCTTAAAATGCATCTAAATATTTGAATAATGTATCTCCCAATATCTTGTCATCTTATTTAGTGCTAAAATTTACTATATATCTAAAGATGAGAAGAGCTGCTTTTTTTTAAGTGTAAAGATTAAGGGAAAGAGTCTTTCTTTTTAAGTACAAAAAACTTAAACTTGATATTACATACAAAAGTTGCTAAAATAAGAAACTCATCTTGCTTTTCTGAATACACTTTATGACAGGTGACCCACTTTCTTGGCTTTTGAGTCCTTGGCGCAGGTTGAAAACTCTCTGTGATAAGGTCCATTCTGTTGTTTATTAGAAAACTTGTTAGTGATGAGATTGGTACAAAATAAGATTTATAGACCCTGCATGATTTTTTTTTTTTTTCTGGTAAATAATAGCTTGCATGAAAAGAGTTGCAGCTTCCTAGCTTTTTGCACATGCTCACCCATTTTTCAGCCCTTCTTTTGTCACACACACTATCAATATCCTTATTCTCAGCAGGAAGCCTGGTAGTAAAATGTCAGCCCTGACTGAAAAACTGCAGACCTACTTGCAGTGTATAAAACCAGGCATATTTTTAACTGATTAGAGAAATATATTAGAGCAGTATGCAGTATGAACATTCAGGAGATGTTAACATAGGGATAATTTGTGCTCTGCCACACTGAATATAAATTTTCAGTAGCTGTGCTAAATATAGCTACGACACTTTTGATCAGTGCAATTGAGAGCAGTACCTGATTGTACACATAAAAAAAACCTATAGCGCGTCATTTAACCTATAGGCAAATGCATTAAATCAAATGCTTGCATAGGTTTACTCTACGTGTAATCCTCACCTCCAAACTTCATTTCAAATATAGCAGCGTGATCACTGTGAAACACTGTTGAAGATATTGTAGGAAGAATGATGGATTGGAAACTGCCATATCATCTTGCTTTTTGGTTGGATTGCTGAGTTGATTTAACTTTCCCCTTCTCCCTTCTCTCTCTTTTGTGTAGTACAAACAAAATCCAGAAATGTTTAAACAGACAGCTCGACTTTGGGCACATGTGTATGCTGGAGCACCAGTTTCTAGTCCAGAATACACCAAAAAAATAGAAAACCTTTGTGCTATGGGCTTTGATAGGGTAAGTATATATAACTTAAATATTTTTCAATAAGGGCAGTGCAAGTGTGTGTGTGTGTGTGTGTATATATATATATAAAAACACAGGGAGTCATTAGTATACTAAAGAAGACTGGTTACTTCCATGACCTTTTGTAGGTCTAATCATTCTGTTTTGCTAACTATTCTTAAGAATCGGACTTTTAAAATACTATGTTACTAGTAAATCGTGTGAGCTACCCTTGCCTTTTTGAAACAATTTTTCTATAAATTATTAGTTAGGATTTAACAAATGGTAAACTAATGTGTCTTGATTAATCTGTGAACTTTTCATTCCACTTCTCAGAGCTGCAGGTTCACACACTGAAAATATTATTGCTTTTGTTTTCTCATTGCAGAATGCAGTAATAGTGGCCTTGTCTTCAAAATCATGGGATGTAGAGACTGCAACAGAATTACTCCTGAGTAACTGAGCCATGTAGAGAGAGCTGCTTCAGTAGTCCAGCTTGCCCCTTCTGGAGGAGCATCACCATCTGTTATTTTTAGGATTCTATATAGATTCTCTTTTAAAACTGGCACTCTTGCCTGATGATGCTATCTAGGCACTATTGGAGACTGAAAAAACCGCTCTGTAAATAAAGCTAATTAAACGTCTGTGTAAATTTAAAAAGGGGAAATACTTTAATTTTTTTTCTTACTAAATATTGTAAAAATTCTTTGAGCTCAGCTAAAATAATGGGGGAAAAACATGCCTACTTTAGTGTTTAGCAGTGTGACAAGGACTAGCAGGAACTTGCTTCAGGATTTTGATTTAGTAATTCAGAAAGCAACATTTTTGAGTGTTAGTCATCAAAACTGTTGGTGCCACTCATCACAGCTATCTTACTGTTTTTAACATGGATCCTGTGTGCCTGTGGATTGACCTATATTTGCATGCTTGTACTTAATAGACATATTAGGTAGGGTCGCTGAAGAGAGCACCATTGAAATACTCGAGTGTTCTTGTAACTTTTTTCCTGAAAGACTTTCAAGACGTACCCAAAGTTCCAAATGGTGACCTATTCAGAACCGGCTTCTTTCTAGCTTATTAATTGGGAAACCTGATTCTCCTCTCCCTGACATCATACAGCTGAAAATCCTCACTAGATTATGTTTCATCATCTGTGGGTATTGTGTGTGCCATTTACAGTAGTCTAGACTCCCCTTTAAAAAATATATTTTGAATTATCAGTAATGATTTTCATCCGTCATGTTTTCTACACACAATCTCATAAGGAGTATGCCTCGATATAGCACAAAAAGATGGAGCTGGTTTTCTTTCCTTTTTTTTTTTTTGTCTTAAATAGATGTAAAATGTTCTTCAGTGCATTCTGGATCGTATGACTTCACTGGGTTTGAAGGAGGAAAAAGCTGATTCTTTCGCATACTGAGAATTAAAGAAATTTTTCTTTGAGTACTTGATATGATGCAATCAGCTGTTTTTTGCAGCGGTTTTCTAGCTTTATTTTGGGCTTCAATTTAAGGATTGCTTACCAGGTACTTTAAAATTCATCCTTGCTTGCATTTTTCTCTAGTTGACACATGGAGGCTGTGTTGGTGTTTTTACTGTACATACTTCAAATGCACATAGAAGTAGAAGCGTGTTCTCAATTTAGCTTTCTTTTGGATTGATGTTTCTGATAAACAAGAACTGAAATCTTATCTTGGCTTGTACATACAGTCAGTCTTTTTATTCGTATTAAAATGACATTTCATCCTGAGTGCAAAAGCTTGAAAATTATTAGTTTTGCAACTTCAAACACTAGTACTTCTATTTAAAGAGAGTTGTAATGTCTTTGTGAATACGATGCTAACTTTTGAGAATATATCTGACAAGGAAGTTCAGAGAAATCCTGAGACTAGAGAGTGGGGATTGTGGATAATGGAGTACTGTATAAGTCATCTCTTCCATGACACTTTTTTTTTCTCCTGAACTCTGGATTAATGGGGCAGGGAAATATATGTCTGTTTGGGGTTTTTCTGGAGCTATGAAGTATAAGTTGAAATAGTTTCACACTTCATAGACAGTCTGTTTATAAATCATACTGGAGGAAATCAGGAACATTATTGTGTCTGATAAATATCTGGAGCATAGTGGTAGGGGAACAGAACCAGAAAGTAGAGCTGTAGAGACCTAGCTAGTTCAGGAATGTTCCCTGTACTGCTCTGTCTGATGTGTCCAAACTTAAAATATTTCAGGGCACAGACAGTAAATACTTTGAACTCATATCAGTGCAATACTAAATGCATTTGCTTAGTCTCTATACTTACTGCTTTTTAAGGTGTAGTCAGTGATCAGTTTTCTCGAGTTAGTGTAAATCATTTGCAACGATGCCAAAGGAAATGAGTTGTTTTGTTTTTCCTTATATTTATTTATTTTTTTTAACAAGAAGCTGCTACTGTTCAGCTGGTTTGCTAGGTGAAAACCAGGGACGGTAGGAAACTATGGCAAAATGCCACTTGTGTTAATCTCAAGTTGCTGTCTTTTCTGTTATACAGGCTAAGAACTTCTTGATTACATCAACACCTTTTTTTTTTTTTTTTTTTTTTTTTTTTTTTTTTTTTTTACCCTGGTGGTAATTATAAATTGCTGACTACTTTCCCTTGTTCTTCGCTGCTATTTATCAAAGAAAGAACTTGGAAATCATTGTCGGGGACACAAAACTTCTCAGTTACGGGCTTCTGAACATGTCTCTTGATCAGATCAGTCTCTTAAGAACAGCAGTTTCTTCCAACAGTTTGTAAAGGGCTAAAGGAAGCCAGGGAAAGGGGGAGGGGGAGAAAAGAGGAAAAGGTTCTGAGGTGAGCATGGTCACCTCTGAAACAGTGCCCTCTTAAGTTCTACTTCTCATGAAGGTACCTCATTTTCTTCACTCGTCTTCCCCTTTCCCCTTATATGTAGCTGTCGGAGACTGGTTTTTGCTCTCCATCCATGTGCTTGGTAGCAAAGATATCTTGATGCTAGCTCAGGTGCTGGCAGGAGGGAAGCTTCTCATGAAGTGAGCTGGGAAGGAAACATGACCCAGCATTAAGGAGACATCTGTGGTCTGAAGTCCCTCTGAATTTTGACATGCGAGTCCTTTATAAGGAATGTTTTTGTATTCTTGGTAATTATCAGAGTTGAATATAGGGATAACGTTGTATGAGGTTAGTTTAACTGCAGCTGGGGCTGAGCCCTAGGAATTTTGCTGTTAGTGTTCAGTTTATCATTGTGAGTTTGTACATACAAAATGGTAGTTCTGTTTTCTGTGTGACTGAACATCGCTATATTCAGGGCCCTGTGCATTCACAGACGTGGAGTTGCCACGCAGTCCACTCCAGCTGCGGACTCAGGCTGCACATTTACCGCTTTCTGACAACAAGAACATAAAACATGGGTATGGTTGCTTTCGAAGTACAAATAAATCCTGCATTGTCTTCCTCTGTCGTGTAAGAAGACGGCTTGAAGCAGTAATTTTTAAGTCTAAATGGCCCCATTTTTCTAAACAAGTTATTGGTAGTGACGCTTACTGATTGCCAGAGCATCAATCAGATTTCACTGCTGAATGTTTTAATGTGCATCCAGCAAAGTGGTTTATCCCTTGTTTGTTTTGTTGGTGGGGAACAAGAAACTCCTATCTCATCCAGTTCCTCAAAGAGTACAGCTTTGTTCCAAAGTAGAGAAATGCCCTTTCCTGTTGCCAAAAGCCTCCCTTTTCCCATGAGTGCCAAAAGCCCTGACTGTATCCCACCCCGCACTCGCCAAACTCACAGCTTCCTCCCGTTGCTTCTGCCAACAAGCTGTGTTCTCATTATGACAAACTGGTATATCTCGGAGACAAAAACTTAGGAACATTTCCTTCTGGAAAGATGCGGCACTCGGTGCTATTCATTCTGCATATTCCAAAAGTCAATTTTTTTTTTTTTTTTTTAAAAACCAAAGCTTGCCACAGAGCACATGGGGCCTTGACTATAATTGGTTCGGTAGTACTTATCCGAGCAATTGGATACTAATGGTGTAGGAACATATCTTGGGTTTTTTTTAATTATCACTGTATTTAACCGTTTTCCAAGTAAATTAGTATTGGAACACGGACATAAGGAATATAGGATCTTTTTGTTGTTGTTGTCTGAAAGGAGGAATTAAATACCCAGGAAGAAGCTTACCTTGTAAGGCCAAATCTGCATTATATGGGTGGGTAACAGAAACATTTAAACTATGCAAATTTAAGCTTAACAGCTGTGAATCAGACTAGGCACTTCAGAGCGTATGGATTGCTTATTTAATTGGAGAAGGGGTGGGGGGGGAAATCAAAACGCAGTTTCAAGCAAGAGTTCTTGTTTACTGCATTGCTCATAGACTGTGAAGGTGAAGTATTCCATTTTCAGTGCAAGGGGAAACCCAACCATGTGCATGTCCCTTGTTTCCTTCCTAAATACCAACAAAAGCTAGCTTAGACTTGGAGGCTTGCCCAAGGGGGGAAACGTCAAATAATTTAGCAGTGAAAGTTTGTTTGTACTAAACGTCTGCTGATGAGCAGACACAAGGAGAAGATGAGGTGTCCTCTCCTGCTGTGTTTTGTTGATAGTCGATGAGAAGCACCTCCGTGAGCGTGGCCAGAGATTTGTGATCAGGTGGTGGTTTTGTATGGTTTTGATGAGCAGTTGGCTCAAGGGTAGATAGCGAAAGCGCATTTCATCATACAGGCTGTTGCATCGCAGAACTAAAGTGTGAAAGTAAAGATGCTCGTAAAGATGCTCACTGGGTGCCTAAAGCTTTTTCTGGGAAGACCTTATAGATGTTTTCACTGTCACCGTCCTCATTTTCGAGGCACAACTTTCCCCTACGGCTAGGCAAGGGGGCAATCGCTTCTTTCTTGGTAGCTTTCTGATCTATTCCAAACCCATCAGCAAATCATGTAGCTTGCTCTTCCCGTTTGTGGTGTTAGTGTCATCAGCTGATTCATCATTAGACTCACAAGACCAACTGTCGTTAACGCTTTTTGCTTCTTGCTTGGTTATTGCAGCTGCAGTGCTCTGTAGGCAGCAACTCAACTTGAGGTTTGTTCTCGCTGAACACACTCTTGCAAGTCATTTGCACTGTGCTGTGCTGTGATGTTCCTTCTCTGCTGTTACCTGCTTTGTAGGCATCAGAATAGCTAGCCGGTCGCTTATGGTGCTGAGCCGTTCGTCGGTAATGTAAGTTAAGATACGTGACTCAACAGATGAGGAAATGTACTGTGAAAATGCTGTACTTGTCCATTTAACGATCTGCAGCAACTGCTGGTGCTCTGTTGTGGTGTCTGGAGGAGGCTGCCATCATATGAATGCTGATGTCAACTGTTGAAGAACCCTGCTTTTCACTTACTTTTTCCACCCTAAACTCTGACTTTTCTAATTTAAAAAAAAAAAAAAAAATTACCAATAAAAAATACTGCAGGAGGTTGGTTCCTGAGCATCAGAACTTCCTGTACAGGAGGAGCGGGGGGGCTGGAATGCAGCATCAGTGTTTTTTGTCTTGAAAATAAAAACTACACAAACACTTTTGTACACAAATGATTTTTTAAATAAACACACATTTTAAAAGATGTTGATTTTCACTGGGAATGCTTAACAATAAATGCATGTTTCCCTGAAAACAGTTTTCATTTTATTTCTGGTAATTTGAATTGTTCTGAGATTACAGAGTATACTGCCTCCAGGTCAGTAATGAGAGAGAAAGGGATGATCATTTTCATGATGAAGAAGAAAATGATGTAAATAGAAGCTGCGTAAGGAAAGTGTGCATTATTTCAACTAGGCCTGCCTCATGGGATAGCCTAAGAAATATACGTATGTGTAGAACACCTCCTGTCTCCTTTCAAAGGCTCTGTCTGAAGAAACAAAGTCAGTAACTCACAGAGAAAAAGTTTTCTTTGGGTTTTCCAGCGCCACTCATGTTCATCTCATCCTTTGTGCATTCTGAACTACGTGCTTCGTATCAACTGCAGTTGGTTCTTCTGTGGCGAGGTGACAGCCTGTCGGGTAAAGTAATCACACTGCCCAGTTTCTCGGCTGTAGGAGAATCTAGTAGAGATGACGCCTATGGATTTGTTTGCCACCAGTACATACCGGTCACTTTTTTGACATTTGTCAACGTTTGTTAAATGGGGTAAAGTGGTTTGAAAGCTTTGAGCAGTGAGTTTGCTGTGAAGCTGGTTGTAGTACTGTGTTTCAGATCTATGCCCCATCTTCAGGTGTGTGTTTGTCCCTGGGCAGGTTTTGCAGGTTTCCAGGCAAGCTCTACCAGGTATGATAGTGCTGCGCGGTTTTATGATCTTAAAACAGCAGTGTAAGGGGGATTTTTTTTTTGTTGCTGTTTAAAGTTACTATCATCAGGAGCTGTCTTGTATTGTGGTACCTCATTCATTAAGAGGGGCACTTCATTAAGAGCACTCCCCAACCCCTTTGCTGCGGGTGGGGGCTGCTTCTTTTAGCCTGCCCATTAACTTATAAAAATTAAAAAAAAAAAAAAAAAATCCATATTCCCTTGTCATAGCCTAACTACAAGAACATGACTAACTGAGAGCTGCTTTGCAAGTATTTCAGTATAAAGTTGTCCAACAGTCTTGTCATTTCTTCCAGAATCCCCAAACTGGAAGCGAGTTTGCAGTTGAAATGGATTAAGAGTGCTTACTAGCTCGACTCCTCCTGTACTTTATTTTCTGTTTCAATAGCTGTAATACTGACACGTTTAGCTCTCAGGCAGGTAACTCTGGTACTGCCAATACAGCAAATCCAGGATTTTAAATTGTTTTAAGGTCAAGTCTGGGTCTGGAGCACCCGTGTCTGGTCTAATGTGAAATAAATTACATTGCTTCACTTGGTGGCTGCTTTGTGTTGAAATACATGAAGTCTTCAGGTGGGTTTGTGACAGCCTGGTGTAAAATAAAGGGTAAGCGGCAGGGATGGTGAGGGAAAAAAGGAGTCTGGTGGTGCTGGGGGTAAGATGGGAGAGAAGCTGTTTTGTGCTGATGTTACCTGAGCCACCACCCCTTTTAGCAAGGCGAGTCCCGGGTGCAGTGCAGGGCCCCTGCTCTTACGGCAGGGGCACAGCGAGCGCCTTGCTTTCCCTGCCCTGGTCTCTTCCCATCCTCTGTCTTTCCCAGAATGACTTCTCACAGCTGGCAGTTTAAGAACATGGTAGGCGGTGAGTAGTCAAGGCTCCTGCTGATCCTGTTGGAGAGGTTTGGGAAGTTCCCCGCAGCCGAGCCACGTTACTGGATCGTGGGAGCAGCGCTTACCTGTTTCAGGGCAAAGCTGGCTGTCCCCATTTTAAACATCTACCCACTCACTGCCCAGGTGCAGTCGGGTATGAGGGTGGCTTCCTTGAAGCAGGACCACATTGCTGGTCACAGCCCAAAAAAAAAGATGAACCAGTTATGCTCTAAGGTGGATTTTGGTTCAAAAAGCAGACCTAGAACTGGCTGGTCCCATTTCATGCTGCAGTCAGGGATAGCCTAGCAGAGAAGCATTTTTTTTTAAACAAAGAGTGAGCACTGGAAATCAAGTCATCGCTACAGGTTTAAATTTCCCTGAACGCAAGGCTGAAGAACAGGCACCAGCCACGGAGTGGGGCCCAGGTGTTCCTGGAAGCAGCGGCCACCATGTCTTCATGTCGCCGCAAGAAGCGGTGTTGGACGTGAGGTGGTTTATCTCTATAGAAAGTGGTTTAAAGGATCCAAAGCTGTCAGTTCAAATGGAATGAAAACCCCTCACGTTTATGGCTTTTACTGCTAAAGAGGAAACCCTGAGAAATGACTCCTGTGTGTGAACTTCCCAGAGGCAAATGTCCTGCTGGGAGGGAGGCGAGGGGGAGGGATGTTCTCCCTCTTTTGCTTGGCATGCACATTCCCTACTACAGCATCTTCCACGTTCAAGTCCTTCAATAGTCTGGACCACATCAAAAAGGCCCGGAGTAAATTGTCTCTAGGCCATACCTGTCAGAAGAGACCAGTAGTTGGCAGCAGACGTGTATGAACAAAGTCATTACCAAAGTTCACCGAGTCAGAAGATGCTGGCGGGTGGGGGGAAACCAACCCAAAAGGTTCTTTAGAACAAAGAGGGAAAGAGTTGTTCTTTGTATTGTTCGTGTGCTGGTCTCCTCACCTGGGAATGGTTCTCACCTGTGAGGAGTTCAGCAAGGGGAAGAGGAACAACCCCAGGCACCAGTACAAGCTGGGACAACTGGAAAGCAGCTTGGCAGAACAAGGCCTGGGGGTCGGGGACCTGGACCAAGTTGCGGAGGAGCCACCCAGCTGCCCTTGGGGCCAAGGCAGCAAAGCGTAGCCTGGGCTGCGTTCGGCGAGTGCTGCCAGCAGCTCCTGCCCTCTGCTCCACGCCGGGGAGGCCACGCACAGCTGGTGCTGGGTCCAGCTCCGAGCGTGGCCGCAGGGGGTGGGTGCCTGTCAACGTCTCTGCAAAAGAAGCAAATAAGCAGCCACAAAAGGGCCGCAGACTGTAGATGTGAAATGCCAAAGCCCACCTGCTAACAAAAAGGTGAAAAGAAGGAAGGGGGGGGAGGAGAAAAAAAAAAAAAAAAAAAGCTTTGGCTTAAAGGTATAACGTATTGGAAAGAAAGCAGCTCAATGATGTCACATCAAATGAAATTCTACTATCATCTTGGCCAACTGCTTGGGAAAAATATGTGCAAGGAGAAGCCGTAAGAGCAGGAACCCTCCCTCGCTCCCCCTGGCAGAGGCAATGGGTGTCCGCAGCGTGTGGCACAGTGCCCCGGACAGAGGGTGGCAGGGCGAAGGGGCTCGGGCACAACAGGGTAAGTGGTTTTTTTGGAGGAGGAACACGTTACCAGGGCTGTTAAGGGATTTCAAGGCTGAAGAGCGACCAAATAAACAAATAGACTCAAGCTCTTGAGCCAAGTGGGTTTCTCTGTGGCCCGGTCACGTACAAGGGACATGATCGCAGGTTGGTATTAATTGGTCAAGAATAAGTTTGGCCTGGAAACAGGAAAATTTTCATGGGGCCCCATCCAGCCCTCTGCTCCCCCGGAAGGGGCACCTCTTTGCATTTCTGCTGTGGGTCAGGTCAGGCTTGTGCCCCCAGCCCCAGCTGGAGGGTCTGGACTGGTCTGAACTGGGCACCTGGCCATTCAGGTGGCCGCGATGCTGAGTGTGTGCCACGAGGACCGGTGGCTTAGGGAATAAACACTCGCCTGTTTAGGCCCTTAAAAACATTGCAGCGGTGCATGGCAGGAGTTAAGCGCTTCTCTGCCCCAGTCACTTGTGAAGGCAGCACAGGGCTCTTCCTCCGGACAAGGCGATGAAGCGGGCCACAGGTCCCGTCCAGCACCACGACCCCAGCCCAGACAACCCCCAGACAGGGCAAGGCGAGTGCCCACCAAGATGCAGCTGCACGGAGGCTGAGCCCGGCACCTACGCACTATACGTCCCTGCAGCGCTGCTCTTGCTGGTCCGCAGCAGAGTCCCGCCATCTCAGCTCTGCTACTCCAAAAGCTTCTGCCACGCGCACAACCGCTTGGACATTAAGGAAACTGCTGCCAGCCTGAACTGTAATAAAATAAATATATTGTTTTAATTATTTTTTTTAAGTAGGTCAAAGCTCCCTCCATTACCCTACTTAGAAGGATTTCGGTAACATCTGCTGCATCGGTGCATCAGCAGGGGCAGTGCCTGAAGGCTGCAGATCATACAAAAAAGCCCCTGCGTTATTCCCACACCCTGTCCTTACTGGATCGAGCGCCAACTGATGTGTTGAACTTGGGGTTATGAACCACTGTCGTGGCAGAAACAACAGGATCAGCAGGAAGAGAAAATGAGAGGGAAAAGCTCCTACTGGGAGGTGAAGCTCCTGACACAACTTTGTATATAGAGGAGCAAGCTCAAGTAACACTCAATGGAAATAATCGTCATCGTTTTAGAGGACTCGGAGCCAAATACTCAAATAAATAAATCAACCACCTCCAAGCACAACTTTTATGTGTTCATTGAGGAGAGCCTGGCTCCATTTGTACACGCTCTCCCATTTAGGTATTTATACACATGGATACGCTCTGATGGATGATCTTACCAAGACGATGTCTTTGAAGCTTGGAAAGCCAGAGATGACCATGTCTACCTCATGGTCAACACAACAGGCCTGTAAATGCCACCATGATCTGGTATGTAAAGTCTGTGAGGGTTTGGTGTTTCATACACCTGTGGCAACCAGAAAGGATTAAAAAAACCCACGCTACTTTTAGGTGGGGCAATGCTAGATCTCCTGTGATAGCTTGTAATAGTCCAGATGACCAGAAAATTTCCCTGAAGCATTTGGAGATCTGGCCATTCAGTGCATGTTGACAGACTCTCAGGCAGCTCCTGAAATGACGACGTTTGACTCGCAGACCGGGTCACATTACGGTAACGTACAGGTTACCAGAGCCAGAATCTGCATGATAGGTGTGCTGTGAGAAACAACTCCCCACTTGATGAAGGGAGCAAGTAACAGCAGCATTAGGGAGGACACCTACTCTGAATGTGGAGAGTCCTTGTGCAAAAGCAGAGTTTAATATCTTGTTACTAAAGCAGAGCCTGATAAACTGTGAGTGCATCACCCCAGAAGCATCAGAAATGAATCATGGCACGGAGTCCTCTTTCTCCCCCTTTTATGCTAGAAGCTAAGCTCACGTAGAGGAAAGCGAGAAGGTAATGCAGAAGACGCAATGTGCAGGCATGGATGGATACAGCAAAGAGGACTCTAAAGAATAGCCGGGAAGCAATGTACTGCGGCGGGAGGTTGAGAAAAGAGGATGGGAAAGGGCGCTGAGGAAAGGTGCAGAGCTATTGCAGTCATCTCTACTCCCAGGGTCTGCAGAGCGGCTTCCTTGTCCATGTCCCAGCCCAAGTCCTGTCCTGGTGTAATGGCATGAGGAAGGATGAGCAGCGATCGCTGCTACCACCATCCAGAATAATTTATGTGAGACTGCTCTCTCCTTTCCTGGGAACACTCAGGGATGGAAGCAGCCAAGAGGCGATGGCATGAATTACTCGGGCAGTGACGACCTCTACTAATTTGGCAAGAAGTGGAGAAGAGCTCTTCTGTGGGTAGCAGGGCAGCGCACCCTGCACGCGCTCTGGAGACGGCACGTAAGCCTCCCGAGTGGAGAAGACTGATGGCTCAGACCCCTGCCACTAGCGTAAGCCCACCCCATTTCTGGTTTGGGGGCTGTACCGAGATGGATGATGCAGAGGCACCTGAATATATAGCAAAGCAAATGGTATTTTGAGTTTTCACTCGTACCACAGGGCAAAATATTCTGAGCGTCCCAGCTTTCCTTGGCTCAGACTACGTGCCCGCTGCCCAGCCAGACGCTGGCTCTTGCAACCACACCATGCCAAGGTAAGAAAGCAGATTATCTCCTATAAAGTTTCTAGAGTATCTAGGGATAACCCACCTGCTTTGCAGCAATTGGACCCAACACCAAAGCAACTCGGCCATAATCACCCACCATCTCTTGCTTCAGAAGCTTTGGTGCATCAGGGTCAACATACCTTAATCTCCACTTCCAAGGCAATGAGACAAGAATTAAATGCCCAGACTTAAGGAGCAAAACGTGTATTTCTTGTTCTGGAGCACGCCCGCCTTGCAGCGTTATGAACACACATCTGAGCTCTTGTGGCTGGTGAAATAACAGTCTTGTTGTGGGAGGAGGACGCTCCCTGCATGCAAAGTTATTTGGTCATATTTCTTGCCTCAGCTGACATACTGCTGAGACTACGCTGCTGCCAGCATGACTTCAGTGAGTTACAAATTAGCTTGAATAACCTCTGTGCTCCCACCAAAGAGCAGTCATGTCTCCTGATGGCTGTCCCTCCTCATCAAGTAACACAGCACTGGACTGCGCTGCCCGTCTGCGTTGCCCGTGGATGTCCCAGCTCTGCTGACCGTCGATCTAGCTGTGCAGTTGGCGATTAATCCACCAGGCTCAAAGTTGAATGGCTTTTTAGAATTACAGAATCATTTCTTGCCAAAGCTAAAATGGTCACCACGAGTCCTGACGCTTCCTCCCGTTGGCTTGCAAGACCCAGCCGCTGCAGAGACAGTTCCCTGATAAAAGTCTGTCATGACTTTTGCTCGGCAGAAACAGAGAGAAGATGCTCTGTTGTGGGTCAGAAAGGTCTTTCCATCAGGTTAGCAGGCGGACTTCTTCCAGGGCAATGGTACGATGATGGCACACTGCCTGTTGCAGGCAGTAATTCCAGTAATTCTTCACGTGCAGTTTGTGTCAAGCACCTGTGAGCGACACCAAGGCTTTGAGGAACACGCTCACATCGTCTTTAGGCACATGTGATGCTGGCTGAGTTCAGGTGCAACGCTGCTCTTACCAATTACTGGAGTGAGCGTGGCTGCTGCTTTGGCTTTTGTAGCCTGAGTTGAGGGGGAGGTTATCTGAACTGGAACAAGCCTGAGCTGACTTCTTGCTGTGGTCACGCTCGTTTCTTTACAAGCAGCTGCAAATGCCAAAAACTTGCTCATTTCCCTTCCGACTGCAGAAAATAAGGCCAGGAACTTGCCTTGAGTGAGAGATGTTCCTACTCTGAATTTAAAGTATTCTAGAGAGTCAGATTTGTGACAGCAGTCATCCTGTGGGTCACCACAGTGACTTGGTGCTAAGGAATCGCTGATGGCCACCTGCAGTTAGGAACAAGATCACGGAGCGTGAGACTGGAGGGAGAAACTGGGTCGCTCACCCCCTTCGGTCTCATGTGGCAAAACTACAGGAGTAAGAAACTCTGGATCCACTCTCCTGCCCCCGGCTGTGCAGCAGGGAAAGGAGAGGCTGTTAGCCACTGCCTCTGCTTCTGTACCAGAACTTCCAAGATCTGCTCCTGAGGAAGTCCGGTCTTGTTTGCTGCCTTCCAGGAACCAAGGCAAATGGATCCAGGGAGTGACAGGCTTAAAAACTCTGTAAGCAATGGAAGCTGCTGTTGGTCTTTGAAGTTTAGGAGTATTTTATCTTACTATTTATATTACAATTCCGTCCTTGTCAGAAATTCAAGCAGGGGAAGGCTTCAAGGGACATACCAAGTGCTGCTGTACAGAAGGACTTTGCTAATTGCTGTTTAACACCTTGCTACTCCCTATGCAAACTTGTTTCTGCACCAGGATACAATTCCATGTGCTGAGACCAGCTACTCTGTGAGTAATGCTTGGTTATCAGCTGTGCACACCTGCAGCCTGGCTGGCAAGCAGACCTCATAGTCCAGCTGCTTTAGTTTGGGCTATTTCCTTGAGTACCGATTCGGGACTTGATTTCCGTGCACAAACCAACCTATTACTGCTGATAAATGTAATAACGGAGCACACATGCAAGCGAGCTAGGAGCCACATGGAGGATTTCTTAAAGAAGCAAGTTTCCTGTGTATCGCAAATGTTTGGTGACCCCAAATCTTTTTGGATCTTTAGAGGAGACATTTCAGCTGTGATGGCCCCATCAGTTAACTTGAAACTCAAGAGCCAGGCTGATGTTGAACTTGGTCCAACAACGTGTGCTTAATATCTAGTGGCTGGAAGTACGTTTTAGATAAGGATTTGTTATTCATCAGTTCTAGAACTTAAAGGCTTGTCAGCATGTGCAGAAAAGATTTGTAATGCATATTATTTTTCCTGTTTAAGATTGCTCTAGAAAACACTATTATTTTGTCTAAAACAACTGTTTAGATTTAATTTTGTTGAGTGGTAGAGGTTTAATTTAGTACGTTACAAAGTATGTTCTCAGAACAGCCTTCCTGTCTGTTATGAAAGCCGTGCAGTCCAGGCATCAGAGGACACAAAGGAACAGAAATAAATGTATGTCCGCTAAGAAACAAAGCCACACTTTTATGAAGATGGGAACTTAAAGATGATGAGAACTTAGCTCTAACTGTGTAACCAAACGTGAAACCTCAGCACCTTTAAATCCTTTAAATACGGATAAAAGCCGTAAAGACTGGGTTTCATCTGGCTTCCTTTTATTCTTTATCACACATTAACAGGTGACAAACTCTGCGCATCAGTTTTCCTATTACAATGAGAGAATCCCCATTCTTACGTAAAACATTTAAAAACTCAACATATGGCCACGCGCAAAACCCCCACCTCTTTCTTTGTAATAATTTGCCTTCAATTCCACAGTTTTATACTGATTACTCTTTAATAGGTTTTATTTTTAAAGCATCAGAAGAAGTACTAGCGATGCATAAATTATGTATGTGTAACAATTATGCCTGTACTTCCCTCTATTTGTTATAAAGGCTGACGGTTCCAACTACTTGCTGTCACAAGCGAGACTGCTGTAACGACCCCTGGCCTTAGGGGACACCGTTCTTACAGAAAGATCCACACCCCTGGGGCAACTCTGAACTGCACCATGGCTGCTCTCAGGACTTTGGCAAGGGCATAGCGGGGGGCAGGCAAAAAATTCTGTACGTAGCCTTGGCCGGGGCAAATTCTGAAAAGAAAGCAGTGGGCCACCAGCAGACCTTTCATATAGTTGGTATGCTGCATTTTTGATCAGCCAATTATGCCCAGCTGCATGAACGTACCAATTTTCTTTGACTATACTGATAATCAACATACGGAAGTAACTCAAATGTCCCCTTAAAGAAAACAGAAGAAAGAAACTCTGTAACTCTGCCTGTAAAAAGACAACTGAAAACCCTGCTCTGAGCATGGCACTGATCCTCCAGAAACCCCTTCTCACCTAAATTATTCTATGATGATTCCCTGAGGAACTTGACATTTGAACTGCTTAAAAACGGACCAAAAAAGGGAAAAGAAAAAAAAAAAAAAAACAAAACCCAAACCCAACAATTATCCACTTCACAAAAATCAAAGCTTTTGGAAACAATTCTGAACACTTGCAAGATTCATCAAGTACAGATTTCAAATCTTTGTTAGAAGCACACCACTGGGTACCAGAGCTCATTTCTAAAAGAGTTTCTTTTTTGGATAGCACCTAAAAACCTCTAGCAATTTAAAATTGGTTTAGGTAGCACCTAAAAACTTATATCAAAAACATTTTAGAATCAGTTTAAACCAAAATACCTTAACTTTTGCATGAGGGGAGTATTTGACCAGAACACTAAAAAGAAACTGCATTACGATCGGTAAATCCATCTATGTGGAATTATTTCAGTTTTAGAAATCAAAACCCTGATGGATGTGTAATTAAACACTTTTAAAATCTCCCAGTCTCCCTCTGCCAAAAGCATTTCAAATCCTTCACGTCAAAGCATCGCAGATTGCTTTAGAATGCATATATTGCTTTGTGAAGAGAGTCTGATTTTCTCTGTTACAGAGGAAAAATAACTGTAACACCAGTTAAAAACTCGATGAGAGAGACTTCGTCATTGTTTAACAGCACACAACCGCGCCCTATCCATTTTAGGAGAGCAAGTAATCCTGAACTAACGTCAACAGTATCCAGCTCTTCTACAAGGCATCAAGGGATTTCAAAACAATCTGCAGAAGAGAAATGGGGAACTGAGGCACTGGGAAACAACGTGAACTGTTCGCTGCCACTCTGCAAACCAACCCCCTTCTTCCCATACAACTTCACAAGATAAAGCACTGTAACTTCACCTAAAAAACTATCTTTTCAACAATTTAACTGTCTGCATTACAACTTCTTTGCTCAATATAGTATTTCTATGAACATCCAAGACCATGCACAGATACAGCAAGTAGTTTTCTGTGAAAGAAAATAAAAAAAATTAAAAAAAGACTGCCACATGACACCTAGAAGCGTTTATTTTATGCAACAAACTTAAATATGATCATGTGTACATAAAAGTGTACACTGTATCTATGCTGAACAATGCCAGGAAACATAATATTGATGCAACAATCGTCTAAAATAAACATTAAAAAATGAGCCTGGACAGGAAGACAAAATGCAAAACAGACTTACTTCCAATCAGCACAATGCTTAAAATTGAGAGCAATCCTAAACATTTCCAACTTTCCTTACAAAGCTGCCAAAGTCCAACTATTTTTAAAAATTGATTTTTTTTTTTCTTTACATCAATAATAAAAATCTGGTGACAAACATTATAAAATCAAATGCTGGACTGTCTTTACTCCTTTAAAATTTAGAATATTCCAACAGAACCGCAGGAGTAAAAACACTTAAAAGTGATATATGTTTTTATAAAACAAACATCAATATGTACATTTATTGCAAATTATATTAACCTAAAATGGAGGGAAAATTAAAAAATGAAATGTCTACTTGCGAATTAATAATAATTTTAAGTGATTACTTTCCCACTCTGATAAAAATCAGAAAGCAACATTTATAAAATTGCCACCACATGACTTTTCATAGCAGGGAACTGAAATCTGTACATCTTATTTTTGCAGAAAAGTAGGCAGGCAGAAAGAATTATACATAAAACAGTCTCCAAAAGTAAAGCAAAAAAATTTTTTTGTGATTTTTTTTTTTTTTCCCTCTAGTCTTGTTTAAAATCCATTCAGTAGACTTCTACTTTTTCTGTGAAACATGGGAATACCTGGCTCTAGGATCATGAATTTTCAATGTCAGTGTAAGGACCTCCTCTGACTTTCTTTTAAAAAAAAAAAATGCAGCATGAAAATTAATGGTGTAAATACACTTTTAAACTCCAGAATGCAGGAACTGGAACCAAGTGTTAAGCAATTTGCTTAATTATTGACTTTTCATAAAAAAAGTCTCTGGGGAAATAAGTACAGATGCTTTTAGCCTCTTTCTCAAGAGTTTCTGCTTTACATTTCCATTGAGAAGGATTAATTTCATGTGAAAGGGAAGCATAGTTTTCCTTCTGGTTTCAGAGCTGAAAGCTGTGTGTTTTGAAGTAATTTCAGTTCCTGTACAGGAAATTTCTGAATCCTAGTTTTTGCAGAAGCTTGGAGCATGCCTTTATTTGGCCTTCATTTCCTCCCTTTTCGAGCAAGTTTTCTTTTTACCTTTTTGGGGGGAGAAAAGGAAATAAAAGTTAATCGTAAGGACATGGAAATTGCAATTGGTTCTGAATCAAAATCCTACCTATATCATTTACATTTTAGCTTTTACACTCCTTATCCTGTGATTCTTCCAACTCCATCTTGTATCTTCCCAACAATTACATAATTAATTTAATATAGCTGAATTTCCTTATTGCATAGCACAACTTCCTGATAGACTTGGAAATACACAAGCGGAATAATAATAATTCTGTAACTGAGTAATGTTTTTTCAGAATAACCAGAAATACAGTTATCCATAGCTTTCACTGGAATGAGAGAATAAGAATGGTAACTTGTTCTAATTAACTGTATTTAATTATGCAGGTTTATAAAAATAGCCCTGCCTTACTTATGAACAAGCACTACTTCACGTTTTTAAAATATTTACAGTAACAGGTACATGTCTACTTAAAAGCAAAAAAACCCAGACACAGCTATTTTTACATACGTTTTTCTAGAAGACAGAAAATTTTCTTTGATTCCCTATTGTATAAGCTACAATAAAAACACAGAATTGTCCTATATAAGATGCCTGCTACACCTTAAGGAAGCCTCCCTCTGCTATCTCTGTATCCTCAGTATCTTCCTGGCTGCTCCCACAGGCCTTAAAAAGATCCATTGCATTTTGGGAATATTCTGGACTTGAGTCTATCTCCAACAGTGAATCGCCATCACTTCCAAGCACCTGGCTTCTGAAAAATGTTAACAATGTTTTGGTATTTTTTCAAAGAAACACTGAGGTACTATATACTTCAAAGAAGCTATCTGATACGGGTGGCTTATTAAGGCTATGGATAGTGCAGTTTGTTGTGAAGACTTAAAGAAATTCGATGTATAAAACAAGCATTGCAAGACAGTACACAAATACTACTCTCTTGAAAGACTGAACAGTTTACTAGTATATGAACCTTGCTGTGAAAGGAAAAGGTAATTCTTTCTGATCAAGGTTCTCTGCAAGATCTTCCATTTACAAAATCTTTAGAAAGAAACCATTCTAATGATTCTTTCTTTCTTTAGATTAAATTGTGATTTCTTCCAACACACTGGTTTGCGGACCTTATCTTATTGCTCTACAACTCTGGACACTTTTGCATTAAAATTATTATTGTATCAGATTCAGATAAACAAATTTCTCAGTGTTTATTTGCATTTGTGGCTTGTTTATATTGGAAATCAAATCACCACATTTAAACACTGGAGTATAGAAAAATAAATTATCATCCAAGAGCTGTTTTGTAGTTTACACAGTTGCAAATCCTGCTTTTGTTTTTACTTAAAATACATATATTAAAAGATTTTTAATATTAATAGTAAACAAGGACAGACACAAAATATCAAAAAAGAATTACCATTAGAATTACAACTCGTTCTGTTCATTAGAGATGGTCAGTTTTCAAGCCTTTGTTATCAATGAACTGAAGCAGAGCACCTGAATTCCCGTGTACCTGGCATTACTGACCGCACGTGAAATACCCTCAAGTCTTAGTTCATTTACATAGCAATGCTAGTAAGGGGAACCAGGATGCAACAGACAAAAAATACAGTTTCGTGAAAACAGGTCAGATTATCCTGTTCTGACCAAACAAATTCAGTTCTCAACCATTCCAGCTGCCCTGGTACTTAAACTTGAAAAAAAGAACAGAACACAACACAGTATATGTTGGGCTATGATGTTTATAGATCACTGTGGTTTAGTTGTGCCCTTTAACATATGTGAGATCTGTTACCATTGCAATTTCAGGGTCTATCTTGAGACAGGAAAGGCCCACCCACCCATGCATGGGGGTTTTTAATTTATTTATTTTTACCTTTGTAGGTCAATTTGTCTCTGTGCTGCTGCTGGCTTTTTTGCTGTGTCTTGCTGTTTTGGTGCTTTGGCGTTACCTGCCTCTAAACTCCCTGGACTTTCTTGACTGCCTGCTGCCCTTTTCCTTCCCCTGACAGGTGGTTTATTTGTTTCCTCATTTTTTGCAGTGGTACCCTGAGGTTCAGGTTTGGGTGGACGCCCTCTCCTGGTTTTTGCTGCGAGTGATGGTCCTGTTTCATCTACATTTTTTTCTTCTGTTTTTTGATGAATATTCTCAGTTCCAGATGCTGTTGCTGTTCTTTTCTTCCCACGCTCAGTGCTGTTTCCTTGTGTAGCCTGATCAGAATTAATCTCCTAGAAAACAAGAGTCACGAATGTGATGAAAAAAAAAGATTCCCAAGGGCAAACTCAAATTGTTACCTCCCTCCAACAGAAACGTGAGTTTATAAAACAAAAAGTGTTCTTATAAAAAACACATCACATGGGCTTAGACCTAGTAAAAAGTTTTACTAAATAGGATTTCAGACATTAACCTTGCAAAAAGATTTTCTACACTGTGTGTAATGTTAGTATCTGCACCCAATGTATCTTTTAGTTGCTTGAAAGTAAGACTACAGCAAGACTAATAATCTCAGGTCCTCCCATGATGGTTCTTCTGGACAAGCTCCTTTTACTGCCTCTTTGCCAACTGACAGGAGAGAACTGAGGAGCAAGAGCAATGACTCCAGTACAGTAAATGATATTTACTTCAATATATGCAAATGTTGAGACCAACCTCCAGTAAAGGTGCAGATTACTAAAACCAGTAAAAGGAAAAAAACAAGGCTTGCAGGCTATAAAAGGGAATAAGACCTAGTCACAAACAAAACTTGCTGTCTTTGTTAATTCTTTGTTACGTCTGCATACGTATGGCCTACATGCATTTTTTTCTCATTACACTGAACAAGGTAATGGAAGTGATTATATTTCATGAAGCAGTGCCTCTGTATACGTGAAACAGTAAGGGTGGTGGCAATGTAGGTCGCTACATAGAGATGTATTCATATGGAAACAAAGAGGAACCAACTGGATGCTGGACCTTCATTTGAACACTGGCTACCGAAACAGTCAGGAGGAGGGGCAGAGAAAAGCCTACTGAAGAAGTATGGCTGGGATGACTTCGCAATTTCAAACACACCAATTAAGGCCACTCACTCTTGTAAGTGCTGTGTCTGAACCAAGGACATTTTGTTAAATATTCTACCATTATTTGTTAAAGGTTTAAATAAGTCAGGCAGTCTCTGTAATCTTTATTACTGTTCTAGCAGCTCATAGCAGACCTTTACAACTTCTGTTCTTAAGAACTTTACAGATAACCACTGTGAAAATTTCAACTAAAGTCAGGTTTCAAGAACCTAGAAAGCATTTTTGAAGATTTATTTCATAAATGCTTTGCCTAACTTTTCTAACTTTTCAGAAGAAGCCTATTTTGGGGAAAAACAAGAAAAAAGGAACCATACACTGAAATTTGGGAAAGATTTTTTCCTTCTTCATTAGTTCATGGGTGTGAATATCATGTTGCATTTTATTTTAAAAGATTAAGAAAAAACTAACTTTTCTATATGATGATAAAAATCCAAAACACCTGCTTATTACTCTGATTTCATCTAATCAAAAAAGACTGAGTAGATATAGAACTTCTTCAAATTTATAAAGGATGAACCATCTATGTATTCCTACATTATTACAAAAATCTATTTTGATTTTAGAATCACGGAATCATCTAGGTTGGAAGTGACCTCTGGAAATCATCTGGTCAAACTTTATGTTGAAAGCAGGGCCTCGGGGTTTATCCAGGGCCCTTGACAAGCCAAGCCGTGAATAGCAACATTCCACCACTTTTCTGGGCAACCTATTCCAGTGTTTAATTTTCCTCACAATGTAGATTTTTTTTTTTTTTTTTTTTGCTTGCATCCAGATGGAATTTCCCGTGAAGCAACTTCTGCCTGTAGCCTTTTGTCCTGTCATCATGCAGCCTTGAGAAGAGAGTACTTCCATCTTCTCCGTAAATACCTTTTAGATATTAAAAGACTGATTAGATCCCCCCAAGGCTTCTCTCCCCTAGGTTGAACAAGCCCAGTACTTTCAACCTTTCTTCATACAACAACTTCTCTGAGCCTTTATTATCTTGGTGGCCCTCTGCAAAGCGCTCTCCCAGTTTTTCAATATCTGCACTGAACTGGGGAGGACACAGCATTCTGGACACAGTATTCCAGGTGTGGCCTAATGAGTGCTGAATAGGTGGAATAATCACCTCCACTCAATCTGCTGGCTATGCTCTTGCTGATGCAGCCCAGGACCCAGCTTGCCCTCACTGCTGCCAACTCATGCTCCGCTGGTTGTCCACTGGGATGGTCCCCCAGGTCCCTTCTCAGCCAAACTACACCCCAGCCAGGCAGATCCCAGTGTGTTGTACTGCTGCCTGAGTTTAATCTACCCCAGGTGCAGGACTTCACATTTAGTTTTGTTAAACTTCATGCAACTGTATGTTTTCTAAGTTAAAAAAATCACTACGATTTAGGCATGATCTTCTCTCTCTAATGGAGGGGGGGGGGAACATTAAAAATCCTCAAAGTTTAAATAATATTTTAGTTGTGACACAATCCAAAAGTTAGATGTTTACTTCGTGCTAGAGGAACACTTGAAAATTTCCTGGCAAATATCTTCAGTTAAAGCTACAGGTGTCAACCTTCACTGAATCACAGCCTTACTGTTATTTATACTGGAAAACACTGAATAAAGGTGGTAATCTTTTGGAATTTTATAAAAATGAAGGAAGTCCCTTCTGATTTGCCTGTGCTATTTTTGAGCACATGAGCTCTACTAATTACTCTGGATAAAATAAATAGTAGTTTTGAAAATAAGGGATCTTCTACTGGGCTAGGAAAGTGATATAACTACACAAAATAAAACTGGACATTACCAGTTCCTCAGAGACCACCTGCAGTGATGTATACTGAATAAACCCCCAATGCCAAGCTTTATATTATAGAGATACAGTCCATAAAATCCCCAGACATACCTTGTTTTTCACAGGTTCTGTCTTTGCTGGTGTGACTGAAATAATCCTCACGGGATTTTCATCATTTTCACTGACCCCAGTTTCTGATATATCCGAGCTTTGTTCCCTGGTAGCACAATTGAAGACAAAATAAAACCAAAATATACAGAACAAAAGAAGAAAAATGTTTGCAATTATTTAAAAAAAAATAGAATGATTAAAAAAAATAAAATCAATGCAGACAGGCTAAATTAGTTAAAAAAAGAGTTGAATTTGCCTGAGTCCACGCTTACATTTTCTTTCCCAGAACTGGGAAAGGTCTGAAAGGGATTGGCTAGTCACTGAGCCAAATCCATTATCACAGACACAATGCCATATAATTCTTTTTGCAAACTTAAGACCAATGCTCTAAATGAGGCTGTGTTCTTTTTCCAGATAGAAAAAGCTGATACTGCCAAAAGGTGGTGAAGAAAAATAAAGACCAGCAATGCTCAAACCTCAAGTTAATTTACACAAACATACAATAGTTTTAAAAACAAAAGAGTTAAAAAAAATAATAAAGATTATTACAGCATATCATGCACACTTACAGAATAAATTCTGAACTGAGTTATACTTCCCTTTGACCTTATAAAATGTAGCAACTAGAGTTGACTTCCTCTGCTTTCTTTAACCCTTTATCTTAGCCAGTTAATCAATCCCAAAACAAATTAAACAATCTTAAAATTTGAAAGTGTAAACTGTTTCTCCAGATTTATGACAAATTTAAAAACTCTGGATCCACATAAAAATAACATTTACTAGAAGAAAGACCAAATATTACAATCTTATGTTGCATCTTTCCACTGAGATCCGGTCCTCTTCAGCAAGCTCTTTTTAATTGTTCTTAATCTTAAATAGGTCAGAATATTTCATCTACATCAAAAATGTTTCTTGTTACTAATCGGGATTAATCCTAATTTATACATCAAAAATGTGTGAGCTGCAAAATCTGTTTAGTATTAATTATGGCTGGTCTCTTCAATTAATATATTTTCTGATATAAAAATATGAATATTAACCACCAAAATTTCAGACAGTATAGTGTCGCTTCTGTTGTTTTATAATGTAATTACAGGCAGGCCACACCTAAACACTATACTGAATTTTTGTCTACTAAAAAAAGCCTAAAACAAAAAGCAAAGACGGAGATTTTACCTATAGGGAACTATTATAATGGACAAAATTAAGACACTCTTCAAACACATAGGTACACACACCAAATCATCTCCTGTCCTAAAACGTGCAAGCACACTGGAGAACATGAAGTAAAGAGTTGATGAAAGAAATTTCAAACTCCTGTACCTTGACCTGTTTCCTGCAGAAGAGCTCAGCTCAGAGTTTACACTGATATTGCTTCCAGTCTCTGATCCTGTAGTTCTTATATATGGTCTCCTTCCAGTTGCAGATAACGGTTTGTTTACTGTACCTAGTACACCAGTTGGTTTTGGCTAGAAGAAAATATTCAATTCTTTAAAAAATGGGAACTTCAGATACATATTTAATTTTTAAAGTATTTTCTTGAGTATTTAAAACTACTTTTTCTGGATTAGCCGTCTCATTCACGATGCCATCAGTTTAGAGCTACAGACCTCATCTGTACTTAAAAACCACTATCTATCCTACTTTTATTTCTTATAATTTAACAGCACTTCATCAATTGCCTTGCTCTCTCTCATGCTTTAAAGGGATAGCAGCTGAAGAAATCTCAACAGAAGCCAGAATGTTAGGTAATATTAGAGTACTGAAAGGATGTGGCAATATCCTTTCAGTCTTGACATGGTTGAGAGCCTCTGGGTAAGGATGAAGGGGAAAATAAATAAAGCAGATGTTGTTGTGGGACTCTACTATTGACCACCCAGCCAGGACGACACCACCGATAAATTACTCTACAAGGAATTAAGGGATACCTCTAGATCAACTGCCCTTGTCCTTATGGGTGATTTTAACTTCCCAGACATCAACTGGGAATATCAAACAGCAGAAACAAACAGGTCCAGGAAACTTCTGAAGCATGTTGAAGACAACTTCTTGGTGCAAGTACTAAGGAAGCCAACTAGGAAAGGTGCCCTCCTAGATTTGTTGTTTGTAAACAGAGGGACTTGTGGGTGAAGTGGCGATTGGTGGCTGTCTTGGTCACAGTAAGTAGAGGAGTTTCAAATTGTTGGCAACAGAAGAAAAACTGCTAGCAAAACTTTGACCCTGGATACGGGGAGAGCAGAATTCAGGCTGCTGAAGGAGCTTGTTAGTAAGGTCCCCTAGGAATCTACTTTTGAAGGTATTGGGGTCCATGAATGCTGGTCACTTTTTAAGAGCCATCTCTTAAAAGCGCATGAGCAGG
Source organism: Pelecanus crispus (assembly GCF_030463565.1). NCBI lineage: Eukaryota > Metazoa > Chordata > Aves > Pelecaniformes > Pelecanidae > Pelecanus > Pelecanus crispus. Next base: position 60,941,875 of record NC_134646.1, on the reverse strand, counting down.
CAATTCCAAAGTGTCGGAAGTCAAGTAAGTGGGGCAGAAGGCTAGCTTGGCTAAGCACAGATCTTCTTCTAGAACTCAAGACGGAAAAGGGAAGTGTAAGGACTTTGGAAGCAAGGACAGGCGACATGGGAGGACTACAGAGATGCTGTTCACCACTGTAGGGAGAAAATTCACGTGGCCAAAACTTGATTAGAGTTCAAGCTGGCCAGCACTGTGAAGGACAAAAAAAAGGGCTTTTTGAAATATGTTAATAGCAAAAGGAGGACCAGAGATAACATTGGGCCGATTGCTCAACAAGGTCAGTCACCTCACAAATAGGGATGTAGACAAAGCAGAGACATTTAATGCCACCTTCGCCTCTGTCTTCAACACTGATGATGGGCCCTGGAACCCTGAAAGCCCTGTGTTGGAAGACCATGACTGGGGGGATGATAAACTCCCAGCCAACCCCAAACTTGTTTGAGACTTGCTGCTCTAGCTGGTTGCACATATATCTGTGGGGCCCAATGGGATTCATCCCAGGGTATTGAAAGAGCTGGCTGATATCATTGCGGGACCTCTCTCCACTATTTTTCAATGGTCTTGAGAGTCTGGAGAGGTCCCAATCAACTGGAAACTGGCAAGTGTTGTCCCAGTTTTCAAGAAGGGTAAGAAGGAAGACCCTAGTAATTACAGGCCCGTCAGTCTCACTTCAGTGCCTAGTAAAATTATGGAGAAGGTTATTCTGGGAGTTGTTGAAAAACACTTGAGAGACAATGCAGTCACTGGTCATAGCCAGCACAGGTTCACAAGGGGAAAGTCCTGCTCAACCAACTTAATTTCCTTTTATGACGAGGTCACACATCTAGTTGACCAAGGGAAGCCAGTAGATGTGGTGGGTTTGGATTTTAGCAAAGGTTTTGATACTGTCTCTAACGGTATCCTTCTGGATAAACTGTCCAGCACACAGCTAAACAAGTCCGTAACACGTTGGGTGAGCAATTGGCTGATGGATCAGGCTTGAAGAGTTATAGTAAATGGGGTTACATCAGGCTGGTGGTGACTCACCAGTGGGGTTCCCCAAGGCTCAATTTTAGGGCCAGTGCTCTTAAATGTTTTTATAAATGATCTAGATGCATGAGTTGAATGTACATTAAGTAAGTTTGCGACAATACTGAACTAGGAGCAGCTGTGGACTCCCTCGAAGGCAGAGAGGCCTTACAGAGAGATCTGCATAGATTAGAGAGCTGGACAATCACCAACTGTATGAAATTTAACAAGAGCAAGTGCCTGATTCTCCACCTGGGACAGGGTAATCCTGGTTATACATACAAATTGGGGGATGAAAGGCTGGAGAGCAGCCCCACAGAAAGAGATCTGGGGGTTTGGATTGATGGCAAGTTGAATACGAGTCAACAGCGTGCCCTGGCAGCCAAAAGGGCCAACTGTGTCCTGGGGTGCGTCAGGCACAGCATAGCTAGCTGGTCGAGGGAGGCAATTGTTCCACACCACACTGCACTGGTGCAGCCCCACCTTGAGTACTGTGTGTGGTTTTGAGTGCCTCAATATAAGAAGGACATCAAACTATTAGAGTGTGTCCAGAAGAGGGTGACCATGACGGTGAAAGGCCTTGAGGGCAAGACTTACTGAGGTGACGTGGTTTGTTCAGCTTAGAGAAGGCTGAGGGGTGACCTCATCACAGTCTACAACTTCCTCACAAGGGGCAGCAGATGGTAAGATGCTATCTCCTCTCTCTGGTGACCAGCAGTAGGACATGAGGAAATGGAACAAAGCTGTGTCAGGGGAAGTTCAGACTGGACATTAGGAAAAGGTTCTTCACCGAGAGGGGTGGTCGCTCACTGGAACAAGCTCCCTGGGGAAGTGGTCATGGCACCAAGCCTGTCAGAGTTCAAGGAGCGTCTGGACGATGCTCTTAGTCATATGGTTTAGCTTTAGCTAGTTGTGAGGGACAAAATGGCTGGACGTTTGTCTCAAACCTTGCCCACATGAAGCCGGCAGGACCCTGCAGGAAAGTGTGCGGGGTGTCGCCCGCTTGCACGGCAACAAGGACTGCGGCGAGGCCGTGGTCACAGCCTGCTGGGAGCAGACGACTGGCTGTGGGAGTGTGCACGCGGTCGGTGCGTGAGACCCCGGGCACAGTGGGGCTCGGAGATGCGGGCTACGTGCCGTCGCCCTGGGCAAGCAGGACGCGAAGGAGTTCTGTGGAAGCGTGAAGTTGTTGCCTCAGGCACGCAGCCTATAAAACACCCCCACCCCAGACCCCCGTGTGATCACTCGTGACCAAAGACCCTGGTGTGATTCACCCGCCACTGAAGACCCCAGAAGCACGGACCCCCGGGACGCCGCGGATCCATGGTGGTGACCATTTGCGCTTTCCTCTCCCAAACTCTTGCTTAATTTTCCTCTCTTGTTTTCCTTCCATCTCTATCACTATTTTTCTCCCTTCTCTGAGCGGTTAATAAATGGGTAGACTTATGACATCTGACCTTGTTTGTGTCTTAATCTTGCCCGAAGGGATCGAACCTGAAATGAGAGGTTGGTCTAGCCACCCCTAGCCTCCCAGACTCGTCTGAGGCTGGTTAGAACGCAAGGGGACCCTCCTCTCATCCAAATCGGATCATAACAGTAGTCCTGTGAGGAGCAGGGAGTTGGAGACCCTTCCAACTTGAGATATTCTATGATTCTAACATCCTGTATTTGCAAAGCAAAGCACCTGTGGGAAAGGCTTTCCAAAATGCGATGCAGAATTAGGTTCACTACAACAGTAGGAAATGTGTACAATTTTACTATATAGAAAGCTAGTGTAAAAATATTTAACACCATCTATCTATTCTGGGGTTCTCCAATACAGTGATGGTATTTTAGATCTTGCTATGGCTGGTGTCTGTTGACTGATTTGGTCAGGCTGGGTAGGCAGCAGGAAGTTTATTTTGTCTCTGGAGAGGAGTCAAGAAGTTTTCATAACTGGCATGTCACATTCTTCATGTACTTTTACATTTCCTCGGAGACCAAATTAATTTATTAAGACATTCCCACAAGAAAAAAAAAATTCCCATGTGTGGAAGTTATGAGGGAGCAGGCAGGAGAGAGATAACACAGATGCTGGAAAACATTTGGTTAGCAAAAAAAAGCAATGATCTCTGTAGAAATGGCCTGTTACTGAGCACATGTTCAGTAGCTGCATCATTCTAGTGCTAATACTGCACAACATTTACTTAAACATATTAGTCTTCTAGTATTTGCTCAATTTACTGAGTATTTTCTAAAAAGTAGGAAGCATTTGGCACAGCTAATAGGAGAGAGAAAAATGTTTAAGAGAGAAAAGAAAGTACTTCTGCGCAATCAGCAGGTTGCTAATTTCTGGCACCTACTGCCATAAGAGGTTGCGAAGGCAGAGCATCAGGAGGTTCAGAACCAGAGCAGATAAATTTGGGAACAAGTCCATAAGCAGGTATCAAAAACAACAGGCAGAGATGCAGAGTCTAGCATCCCTTTAAAAAATTATGAATGCTGGGGGAGTAAGGGGAATGTATTGCAGAAAGTGGCTAGACTTGCAATGCTTTCCATAGTCATGTTGCATTGGTCCCTCTGGAAAAACAATACCAGGACAAAAAGGACTGTCGATCTGAGTCAGTGGGGTATCCTTACACATCTGTGTTTTCTGAAATGGAAGTAGGCAGAAAAAGAAGCACGTGTTTGTGTATTCTATTACAGCATGGAATAAATGTTTGTTTTCCCAGAACGCTGAAAATTACCTAAATAATACTAGCTTGGTATGGGACATATTCCCCCCCGCCCCGCCCTCCCAATCTAACTCTGTTTTAACAGAATGCAGGAGAGAAGCCTGTCTTATACCAGTAATATTTTTTTAGTTAAGACATAGCTTTAGTCTACATTGCTGAATGCCTTATCAAAAGAGAAATGTAGTTAGTTTACACAGCCAACTAAACTTGCTTCAAATTCATTATATTTGAATGTTGTCTAAGGTGAAACAATTACAGCAGTAGACAGATACCTTCTTCTGAGGATATTTAAAGCACCAGTCTGGTACTGGCTGCTGCTAAAGAAGGTGGTCTTCTGTCTGCTTCCTCCCTTCCTAACATAACTCCAACCCAGCTCACCAAGTAACACCCAGGCTGGTGTGACAGGGTGAACAGGAAGCAAGGAGAGGCAGGATTCTGCCAACTCTGCGAACATCACCCACATGAGCTGCCCTGATAGCGGAAACGTTTTGTATAAATGAAAAATCCATGTGAGAAGAAGCAATTTTAAATGATACAGCTATTTACAGAGTGATCATTTGTCTCTACACTTACAAGGAATGATTACCACAAAGTTCTGCTGTAACCGAAGACTTCAGAAACTAATGCAGTAACAGTTCATGGAACACAGAATATGAAAATTAATAAATGCCATGAAATTTATATTAAAACCATGATTTATACTGTTCTCAGGATTTTTATATTTTACGGGTCAACCAGCATTCTTTCACTAAGCTCAAGAAAAAAAAAAACCTGCTAATTTTTTGAGTTAGACTAAAAAGCATTCCAATGTAATTTAACCAGAACCTAGGAAAGACAGTCTCAGAATCCCAAGAATGGACAGCCAGTGGTAAAAGGTATAAAAATAGTTTCTGGGTTTTATGTTTTGTTTGGGTTCCCCCCCCCTCCCCCGTCGTGCGTCCCCACCCACACTGAAAGACTTGGTCTTTTCTCTCCCCTGTGAAGGTATCAGCCAAATTATGTCTGAAATAAAATGAGACGTTCAAAAGGGGATAGACTTTTGCAGTTGAATTTAACAACATTAACAGCTATATTAAAAATATTAAGATTGAAAATTTAAGACCTCCAATGCTAGCGGTGTCACAATTCAGTATCTGCATCATAACTTTACGCCACGTTTATTTGAATAACAGAAAAACCTGTAGTTATGTGAAAAACTGTAGTTAATCAAGAACCTATGCCTCAGTGCACAGGTAACAATCTTGGTGTTGTGTACTTACCAGGTAGCATGTTAAAGGCATTAATTATGCCATCAAATAAAAGAATCACAAATTATTGTACATAAACTCTTAATACAATTTTTAAACTACAGCAGTCCAGAACATTTAAAAAAATCACAAGTAATATTGAAAGAATTGTAACTTGTCAAAATACAGTACCTTTCCTGTCAAAAGTAGAACCCTTGTCTCTTCTGTAATGTAATTCCTGTCATTGCAGAAATCCTGTATAAAAGAATAAAATAAAAATCAGTTTGTGTTTGATCTCGCTGTTGTTTTTTTATATATACACGATTGACTACTCATATTAAACGCTACTATCAAGTGCTACAGATATTTCACACCATGCAACTTGCTGACAAATGAATCAATCTAATAAAGATAGGTCAAACTAGTATTTTGGAGGAGATTTGTCGCAAGCATTACTGAATGACAGCGTGCCATCCTTTAAGTTGGGATTAACATTTTTCTTCTTGAATGACATGAATCATTCGAAGCGAAGCAAAACTGCCCTCCCTATTTTTTCACTTGCATCTTTTTCATGGGAAGTCCAAAGACAGGAAAGAGGTGCTGCTTTCTCTAAACAAGTTGAAAGTTGCTACCTCTGTCACTCTGAGTACAGTTTATGCAGACCAAAACACTAAATCTGAATGCAGGTAGCTATCACAGACACTAGCTCCCTGTCACCATGGCATCTGCCATTCCACAATTAAATAAGCAAACTAAATTTTGCTTAAACAGACTCTGGAAAGGCTGTTAATTAACAGTCTAAGACACTGAAAAATGTGAAGTGTATTCTTCAGTACAACCAAAACATCAGGTCGTCGGGCCCAGAGACTTACTTTGGTTCCACGTACACTTTTGAGAAGTATGCCTCTTAAAGACAGTAGCGCTACTGCTGATAGTAGAGCTGTACTCACCAAGACTATTACTAGGCAATAAGACAACCAACTTGTACAGCAAGCAAAATAGCCAAACAGCTACTGATGGATATAAACATACCATGGATAACATAAAAGAAGTTCCCTTTTTCTTTTTAGTCTGCTTTGCATTCTAATTCAGATATACAGACAGAATATACATATATTCTCACATATTCAGACGCACTTGTAAAACACTTCAATGAAATGATCTAGAAATACATGCTAACATATCAATATTTATTCTAATTAGTTCTCATCTGGTTACAAACATTTCTGGCACACATTTAGAAGACACAGATAGCATAGCATACAACCAATGTTAAAAAATTTAATTGCTGAGGATAAAATATATGCATTTTCCCACTCATGATATTATGTTATGGAGATAACCAGCTCTCAGTTACAAAAATCCAAGTATTTCCCCTTATTACTTTGGAAATTAAATTAATGAGTTTACCTTTTCAGGTTGTGTAAAAAATTTGGTTGGCAACACAGGGTCCTTCGGTGAATCTGCATTGCACAAAGCACTTTTGCTGTTGATTACACATAGTGCTACATCACACACTGTATAAAGTTTCTGAAGAAAAAAAAGAAAAGTATGCTTTTACAGTGTACAGAGTATGTAGTTCTTTAAAAAGTTTAATCTATGTGTTAAAATAACCACCACTAAGGATGTATTTTGTAATTACATCATTAACCACACTGTTGGCTCTTGAAACACATACAGAAGTCCCCATTTTTCATATGATACTATTTAACAAAAACCGGTAATATTTTACATGCCTATGCTGTACAATAGAAACTTTTGGTCAATCAAATCACCATAAATGGTTTCTCATCTCTGCTAGAAACTAACAGGTTTAACGGTAGCCATATAATATAGTCTTTCCTCCCCCAACAGCAGAAGGTACTTATGTCAGGAAGCTAGGCAGTAGGAGTTAAAATAAGGCAGGCAGGCAGTAACAAGAATATTTAACAAGTTTTGTTTATTAACTTCATTAGGTATTGTGTGCTGAACAAGGTCAGCAAAGTTCTGAAAGAATGAGATCGGTAACATCCAGACAATGCTCGCAATTAACACTCTCTCTAAAAGACCATAAAAATGTCTGAGCTAGTGCTTTCAGATTTCCTGCAAATCCTGTTCATCAACTGCTTGTGAAACCTTCAGCCCATCACCCAGCGCTTATCTGAATTGCATTTCTTACTTCATTGGCCTTTGGCTCATCAGGAGACTGAGCATCTCGGGTAAGCTTGATGTTTTCTGCCATCTTTTTCATGAACGCATGGCTGTTGTTCTCATTTTTTGTCATTAAAACTTCAAGCATGAACCACAGGCACCTAAAAAGCCATAAACCCACAAGCAGTTACATTCCAGCTTTTATATTGCAGCTCCCACATATAGCAATGCCCTAAAAAATTTTGTCAGCTGTACTAGCTTTTTCTTAAGAAACCACAATCAATTTGAAGATATGATAAACAGATAACATCATCCAAAGGTGTAAACAGAATCTAGATCTTTAACACGCAGAGTCTTAATCGTACTCTTCAGAATAAATCTGCCAAATTAGTGTGCTTCTCTATTACATCTGCAAACACTTCCCAACCAATCAACTTTTTTGTCTTCCAAACATGAATAGAAGCAAGAATTCTGGTGCTACCATCATCTAGATGAAATTCTGTAATCACTACCTTGGGCTATGTCTATGTTCCTATCAACAATGTACCATGACCGCACTCAAAACAGGCTTACACAGATCATACTGCTGCTAGACAGTTACCCACACTACATGGTTTAATACTGGAACTCAAATAGGAGAGGAGAGCCAAAACTGAGCAGGTCAGATTCTTGCTAATGCTCCATATGGGAGGAAAAGAAATCCTTACGGATAGACATAATGGAATTAGCTTTCCCAGTTTTCTTTCTTTAAATCTGGTTTGTTTACAGGGAGGACCTATTACTTTTGGCTAAAAGTTTGTTTTAAGAATTTTTCAATTATGATTTAAAGCACAACTGGTCCGTCCATGCTATCATCTGCTTCAGAGCTGCACATGGCTAGAGGGTCAACAACAGTCATAATGTGGTAAAATAATACTTAGTTGGGAAAAACATACGGTGGGTCTGAGAAATGCAGACTTTGCCAGTAGCAAATTTAATTCTAAAGCTCTGGAATATAGATCACCTTGCAGAAAGAGGCTAATTAAAAAAAAAAAAAAAAAAACCCCAAACAAACCAGGATGACTAAATATTAGAATTCCCTGTCCACAAAAGTCCAAATCTTCTTAACTGATACAAATTAAAGATTGCAACACAAGAGATGAAGGAACATTTCTCTCAAAAACTCGAAGTAAAAGAGGGTTTGTGCTCCATCAAAACACTTAAATAGTTATCTGGTGTTCAAATAAAGTAAGATATCTATATTCTGACTTGCATCCAAGAGCTACAAAGGCTGTAAGTAAATAAATGTGTTAGATACCCTTACATCCATCTATTCACTATTCTCAAGAACTTAAATGGGATGAATACAGGACCGATAACATACCACACTGACCCAGCTTCTCCAAAACCCCGTGTCGTCCTAAGATTACTATTAAGGACAAATTTTATGCTGGTAATTCCAGTTAACACATGTCAACTTCAGTAGCTTGATTTCCTCACTAAGTCGACAAATTAAATAAATCATTATCAACCCTGAAAAAGACCTTTCCAGAACAACAGTGGCATTTCATGTAGAAAAATATGCACCTAGAAGAACACAGTGACATAAAGTAAGTTCATTCTCTGTATCCATTTCAGTATTTTTGGAATATGAATTTGGAAGAAAAAGACACTGTCTCAAGATAAAAAAGAAACCCAAACATACCTCTGCATGACAAGCTTAAAAAACTTTGTAAGGATAAATATCACAGATTATGGTTAAGGAACTTGCTAAGCATGTATTTACTTTACGTGACTCTATTTAGGCCATGTAAAACCAAGATGAACTAGGGAGACAACTACAAAATACACTGCCAGTCTGCTTTTCCAAGTTTGCAAGCACCTATGTTAACACTTTAAAGTGAACACTATGACTCTCAGAACTCTTGAAAGAAACACTGTATTACATTATACAAGAAAAATGTTTTGCATTTATCTCAGGAGACTCTTCAGAGATGTATTCCTGCCAAAATTCCTGTACAGAGTATTTCTTTGTTTGGAGCAGTCCTCTCTGGCTAGTTCAGCCAGCCTGTCACAAACATGAGGGAGGAAATTTGACAACAAAGGAGAGCTAAACAAGGGGTGTCCAAAAAAGCTCTGTGCGCTAGAAAGTACTTCTTGGAGAAAGTATTAACTCAACAACTGCAAATCAGAACTTGTTCCATGCGTTTTGGATAAAGTACACGCTGGGGAGTGCTTTCAGATGTTGCCAGGAACAGGGAGTCCTGGGACAAAATGTAGACTTGATGATTAGGTAAGAAATCTTCACTGACTTCAGGTTCTGACCAGGTGTGAGTCAAGTAACTCAGAAATCAGAACAAATTAAGTTTTTCATTTAAAGAAAGAATCAGACTTGGACTCTCACAGGTGAAGGCTGAAAAAGAATTAAGATGTAAAGTGGTCTATTTGTGCCAAGAATGAACTGCTTTTCTGATGATGTATATTGTAGTATGTGGTTATACATGTCTTTGTAATACCAAAGCAACATGGCTCACAGTTCCACCAAAAATAAATACAAGAAAAAACCCCAAACACTAAAACCAAAGCTGGGGGGGGGTGCTTTAACAATTTTTTAAAAGTCTTAAAAATTAACTATTTTTTTAAAATTCATTACAAGACACAAAAGGAATACAAAAGTTTTGCTTAAGGTATGAGAGATTATTTGAGGCATAAAAGAAGGTCTCAAACTGGAAACAGTACAGAACAAGCTTCTCTATGACAGGCTTGCGTACAATAATCTGTGCTCAATACATTAAGAAGCACTAAGTCTGCGCTGCAGACATACAGTGCAAATGATAGTCAGCAACAAACTTAGCGTGAATTCTAGCGGGGGGAGGACAGGAGGGAGGGGGGGAGTTCCCAGTGAAGTAGGACAAGCAGGACTCTGACCCAGTATCAATGGCATTACGTTTTGAAGCCTTGGAGAAGCTCTGTATTTTATAAGTTCCAAAATATTTGAACTGACATTACTTGGCATCTCTTAAGTCTGTTGGGAATTTCTACAGATATTCCTAGGCACAAACACAAGAATCTAAAATCATTACTTCACTTTAAAAGAAGTCTAGACAACTCACTAATTATATGTGTATATGGTATATTATGGTGTGACCTACAGGCTATCATTTGGGCTTTCAGAATATACTGCTAAGCAGTTGTTGATGCTTTCTTCCCTTGGTTAAAGCATTACACATTTCCAAGATTACTGTTTTGCAAAATAAAACCTGAGTTCCTCTTCCTAATCAGTTTTATCCAAGCACAGAAAAATTCTCAGCAACAATTCTAGAATCATTTGACACTTACTCTTTGACATCACGAAGCTGATCAACATCCTGAGGTTTTGTGAAATCTGGATCATGTGCCAGTAAGTGAATCATATATGGTACCACATATTCAGGCAGCAAAGACAGCAATTTTTCTACATAATAAAAAATCATAAATAACTTTTGTATAATACACACACATGCATCACAAGAAACACTTTTCAAAGTATTAATTTTCAAATATGGAATGTAAAATTTCAACTTGCATTTTCTTCCTGCAAATTTTAATTTAAATGAATCATTAAAAAGAAATGAACAAGTTTTACTACTACAAAACTACTTGGTCTTACTTCTGGAAGAAGGTCATAAAGCCTAAGATATGAGAAAACAAAATTTGTTTTTTGGGCAAAACAACTACCACAATAACAGCATTGTATTTTACATGTGTAATTCTCAGCAATGTACAGAGAAGTATTTTATGGTTTATGCTAATGCTAAACTAAGTAAATTCAGATTTGAGTGTGTCTAATATAAAGATGAGGAAACAAATTAAACCTATCCAGTGTTTCTTTAAAAAAGCAATTTGCTTAAGTTTTAATGATTACTCCTTCCACTTTAGTATTTGACTGTTGCATTCTTAACAATTTTACTGAATACTAACCGTTAGCCATAGGATTCTGCTTAATATATTCTCTTCGTATACTGATGTTTTTGAGCAAGCACTGTCTGGCATGTGCTCTTCTCTCTTTCACAGGGTCTTTGGCACACAAAGCAAAGATTGCCATATATTCCAAAGGGAGCAGTAATTTCACAAGTGCCTTATGCAGTTTCTGGGCAAATATCTGCCTCACTTGGTAGCACTCATCCTATAGCAACATAAAACATAAGAGTGCAACCATAAAAATCTTGGTCTTAAAAAAAAAGAAAAAACAGCATTCAAGGTGGAATTACGGGAGACATTTTAAAAATATCAACAGGTGCAGCACAATAAATATTTGAAGTTTAAAGAACTCTTTTGAAAGCTGCAGTGAGGAATAGAAAAATACTCAATGTAGCAGCAACAAAAGCTCAGATGTAAGGACTCTGAACTTAATTAAGAGTCACTTCAATTCAAATGCAGTTACTTACATTAATGACAAGTGCACAGAGCTGGAACTGTTCTGGGGTAATTATTTCATGGTAACAGGGTTCCTGTGCAAGCTTCATTATTGCACTACCAGCAGCTAATCGCAGTCGAGACATATCCGATTTACTACACAAACATGAGAGAGAAAAAAAAACCGAAACAAAACCAACACAACTCCACAACTATCCTTAAATCACTTGCATGTCATGATTTATTCTTTTTACAAGATCAATGAGCAATTAAGGTTTTTCTCCATCAGATCAGATCACAGTTCTATAGCTTCAGATCAAGCTAAAATAGCCCAAATTTGTGAAAATAAGGGTATCTGCTTTCCCCACAAAAAAATTAATTCCAGTAAAATAGTGAAATGAGAAGAGTAATGTTTCTTGTTTTCATATCACTGTCTAAATGAAACCACCACTTTTGCCACAGATTTTCTCTTTCCTTCCTTCACCCTCAGAATGAAGATAAGGTGCAAAGTTACCTCAACTGTTGGAATGAAGAAGCTCCACTCAAGATGACCCAACTCCCAATTGTGTTAAATCTCACCACTCAATTGTTTTCAAAGATACTCCTGCAGGTCTTTTACTCTCTAGAATGTCTTTTACTATCAAGATATCTACAGGGTTCTGAGTTAGACTATTATTGAATACAAGAAAGAGGGAGTATCAAGTATATTTTCACACTTGCCATTCCACTCCTAAAATTAAAACTCCAGTCAGATCCGTTTTCTATCATCCCTTTACCCAACATTGTGCTCAATTTAAAATTCTAAAAAAGCTCCATAAGAATTAATATTCTTTGAAATTTTACAACAAAATTGATGGAAGCCTGAAAGGAACAAAATCTGACCTGATTCGCTTCTGTTCTGTCAAGTCTCCTTCACTGACAAGCATAGCTGATAATAACCGGAGCGTGGAATTTGCGGATTTTGACTGGTTGTTTTTCATGCCCAACAGCCAGCGTACCAAAAGTTTAATTGCTTGCACCTATCAAACACAAACAAACAAACAATGCACTTACTTCCTAAAGTTGATAAGGCACTAAAACCTACTGCTGTCAAATTGAAATTTCCATAGACTCCGATTTATTAGAGCTGATATATTTTTAAAGGAACAGAATGAAGCAGTAAATATTTACAGAGTGAAGAAGGAAGTAGCAGTCTTTGTGACATCAGGACATTTCAACTATGGTTCAGTGTCTTCTCACAAGTGCATCTAGAGGATTCAGGATACTTGCTACATGATTAAAAAATAAGAGCAACTAGGCAAACATTTCTAGAAATGGCCATAATTAGATTCACAGTAAATAGCCTATAAAGATGAATGAATAAAATTCATCAAGGTCTCAATTTATTTCAAATCGGTTTACAGTCAGTAAAGTCAAATTACCTTTCTTGTAAGGAAAACTAAAACTTTTGAATTTTCTCAACATTCAGCATAATTAATATTAGTAAGTGAAGACACCAAAATGCACAGTTCCTACCAGTTCTATAACTGTGTGTATAATCCACAAAAACTCTAGAACACTGCATATTCTAAGGAGACTAATACAAAAGTACTCAAAGAGATTTATTCTAATATTCTCCATTGCATAACTTGGAAAAAAGTAAATGTTTAATTTCAAATATACACATTATTACTGACAGCAGATCATTCACCTTTGCTAGTACTTCTGGAGAAACTTCTTCATCTGGAGACCACAATTTTCCATTTTTCTCACCTGTTGACTACAGACATTCATGTAAGTTTAAGAACTGGTTCAACCCATACAGAAAATGTACAGGTAAAAATTGAAAAAAGTCATGGACTAAGCTTTCTTTCACACAAAAATCTTTTATAATGCAACATCACTGTTCCAGCCATTTACAGAATGTTCCTTTATTGACCCATTTAACAAAAAAATGCTCTATTCCCCACAGAGTTAGTAACAGCCAAACACAATAGTAAGGACTTATCAAAAAAAGAAAGTCTTACCCTGTCATTCATTAAGAGATCTTTCACAATGAAATTTGCAACAACAGATTTCATTGGAGAAGCAAACTGGTCTGGAGCCAACATAGAAATATGACCCAATGAGACTAATGGAGTTATAAGTTGTTCTGGTACATCAGCATTCAAACTTCTACTAAGAGGCTGAGGAAGGGGGGGGAAAAAAAAAAAAAAAATCAGAATTCAACTACAGAGAAGTAAGCTAGCATGCTGAATTTATTTTACTGCTGGATTGCTCATGAGTTTCAGTTTTTCCATAAGAATTAATAAAGTTAGCATAGCAAAATGGAAAAAAATGTCATTTCCTCATTAATTGAGTAACCAAAAAAAATCTCACGAGATAAAGGCAAAACAAATTTCATATTCTCTTCCTGTGTTAATTGTGAACACACTCAAACCTGGGAGGTATGGGAAAAACTCTGACTCAATTCTATTCATCAGTTGTGAAAACCTGAATCGTAACAGCAAATGGCAGAAAATAATAGCAGGTAAAAAAACCTTGGAAACCTCCAGGGACATTTCTATCAAGCGATCAGTATTTCCCTTCCAGACAGCAGTCACCAGGATAATTCTGTGCTGCTGTATCACTCGGCACCCTCATGTCGTATTCTGGTATTATGAGGGAACATGCACTCTGACAGAAGTCCAAGCAGGGATCAAACTCTGTAAGCTTAATTCAAAGCTTTTCACACTTCTGAATTATGCATAGGTTCAAAGACAGCAAAGATTAAGAACCTAAGATATTTTACAAGTGCAGGTTAATAATGTTATTATTTAATTTACAGTGAAAAGTAATAATCTCTCTGCTCTAAGGTGACTTCTTGCTTTACAACTCGTCTAAGCAAGCAGTAAGGGAGCAGTAAGGGAGCAGTAAGCCAACATCTGAGCTTATAGTCAAGTAATTATTCTGCACTAACTTCCTCAGTGAGAAAGTGCTGTATGTGCAAAGACCTTAAAGCAAGGTAATTTAATACAGTTTGAAAGTAGAGGATGTTATCTCTCATTTAGTATCTGCTAAATGTGTCCTCATGGGATTTAGTGTGGATCGTTCACAGGTGATTTTTAGGTATTTCGCATTCCTTCTATTTCATAGAATCATAGAATGCTTTGGGTTGGAAGGGACCTTGAGAGATCATCAAGCCCAACCCCCCCTGCAGTAAGCAGGGATCGAACCTGTGAACTTGGCGTTATTAGCACCATGTTCTAACCAACTGAGCTAACCCGGCGTTCCAGCATATTTAGTTTATTTCCCCCTAACTTTTCCTGTGTAGACAAAAAGGAGTACCTTACCTATCAGACATCAGAATATTACAAAATTGTGACTGTAAGGAAAAAAGATTAATAATTTGCTATTGTAAAATTAATGACTTATCTCGACTACCATGCACCTGTAGGCTTCCTGATCTCATAAATTGTTATCTGTTAATGAACAGTATGAATTAATGGCAATTACTAGTATCAATTAAGAACACCACAAACAAATCTTAAAAACAAAAAAGCAAGACATACCTCAAAGATCTGTGCAAGCTGCACTTCTTTATTTGAAAATATGGCATGTATACAGTGAACAGCTTGTTTTGCCTGATGAGGAGTGCCTCTTTTTGCTTTCTGATGCAAAATCGGAATTAGTGTTCTGTGAACATTAAACAAAATACTTCAAAATGCAATTTGCAATCTACAAAAAATAAAGCTCTTCACCTATACAAATCTATCCTCACAGTCTTATAAATCAAACATTTCTCTGAAGTCTGTTCAGGAAAGATCATAATAACAAAGTGAAAAGCAGGATGGAATTGTATTTAGTAATACTTGTTGAACATCTGATTGTACACAGTTAAGCAGAAAAAAGCCCAAAGGGAAAAATCAAACATGAAAGAAAATAATGATCAAAATAAGGCTGTTTAGGAAGCCAAATATATGGTGGGGAGAACCAGACAGGTTCAGCTAGGGTAAACTCCTGGGCTTGTTATCCAAGCTTGGAAGTGACAGAGCTGAAGAAAATTCATGAAATAACCATTAAACATTAGTGTGCTTATAGGCCTTTACTACTTTAACTTTGGTCTTTAATTGCAATGTATACTCAAGTGAACAAGTGCTTTGTTCTGAGCTTTTGCATTTGAGTCCTCTGAAATCCATCAGCTGATCAGAGACCACCGAAGGAAGAGCAGGGCAGAAGCCACTCCAGAAACCAGGTTGAGGTTGCTCAGGCTGTTTGGTTCCACTCCTGAGAGAGTGCTGGAAGGCAGGCCTGTCCCCTGAGAGGTCATCATTGAGACACTAACTCCTGAGGTTTACCATGCAACTCATCCAGCAACTGACACGAGAAAACAAAATTGCCTAGAAAGCTTCTGACACACAAACATCTAAAAAAAAAATCCTGCTTTCTTGAAAGGCTCAGTAACAATACAGCATTCAGTACATGGATTATTTAGCACCCAGTCTTCACAGACACATTCTACATAATCAAAATCAGCCACAAGAGGTGGAAGAAGAGCTTGCAGGGTTGAAAGAATGAAGTCCCAAACATTTTCCTCAAAAACCACATAAAACCCAAAACCAAAGACCCCTAGAAAAATGTTAACAGTACCCCAAAGCAGAATGTCTCTTCTCAAACCTGCTAAGATTCCACAAGTTGGATTAAATAAGAACCAAAATAGCAAATAATTCAGTAAAAACTACAGTTAAAATCAGCTCTGATGCCTAACCTACAGTCTTCATAGCGTAAGTACACGCACATTAAAGGGCCTTTGCCAAGCATCGGTGCATCAGTTACAAACCATACCTCATCACACCCCAACTGACATAAAACTGCAAAAGGTGAAACCTGACATGTTTGCATGCACCTTTACATGTTCACATCTACAAGTTTACACATGGTCCATAGGCTCTCTCTGAGCACGGCCAATGCTTCCATCAGACTCTCGAGACATGTGGCAGTCCTTGCCCATGAACTGGTGCACAAACCTATTCATTTCCCATACGAGGAAGAACTTGGACTACTGCTGGTGAACACTACTTCAAGGGACAGCAGGCAGCCTGTTCACACAAGCTGTTTTAAAAAACACAGCTCACTTGAAACAAACTATCTTGCTGATTATATCAAATCTTTTGTTTATGACAAAGATTTCTGAATATATGAAATCTGGAACATCTACTTGTCCTCAGACTTCTTTTTCTTTGCATCAGTGTAAACACTGACCTGGTTTTGGCTTTCTGAATGTTAACCTGACTTGCTTGCAAACCATGCCAAGGGCTAGACCTCCACTTCGACAGTTATATATTTAAGTTATTTGACTTAGTCCAGACTATACCTTCAGCAATACCTAGCTAAGGCATAGAGCCAAAAGAAATGTCAGCAATACCAGGTCCTTTGACAGAAGATGATATACCCCAGCAATGCACAGTCTTGACTAAACTCCAGTAGGGAACTATAGACAATTGGGACTATACTGGGAACTATACTGACAACAGGGACTGCTGGGCTTTTCCTTCTCTTCACCCCTACAAACATCTTGTAACATTTTTCTTTTGCCCAAAATGTGATTCAAATCCATAAGAATCGCTGAGGTTACATCTTCAATTCACTGAGAATTTAAGGTGTACATTGGTATGCATTTTAGCATGGTAATACCCGAAATACTATTTCAATATATGAAACTTGAAACCTGTGCTTTATAATCTGGAATAGTTAGTTACTAACAGGCTAATTTTAAGGTTTTAGATGGTACCCACAAGGTTTTAAATAGTCTGCGAATACCTAGTAGATTATGTAGCTATAATCAGCAGTTAAAGCATGAATTGCATAATGGTGACTTATAGACAGCCAATTATTCGTTGTTAGAAATTAATGCCTGCTTTTGGATGTTGTTTCCCAACTTGTTTCATAACAAACAGAGCTGTTAACCATCAGAGATTATATTTTCATTCCTTACAAAGATAGAAAAGGAAGGACAGATATGAGTAGAAATGATGCCAAGGAATTACATTTCGCCATATTTTTGCTGTTGCTTATTTTGTAACCTGGGAAACATGCTACACTGTTTTTAATATGTCTATTATAAGAAGAATTTTTAAGAAGTACCTAACATCTTCAATAAATATACAAAAATTGCAAGAATGCAGAATTTAAAAATGAAGAGGCAGAGACAGAAAGGTAGTGGTGGAATACAAAATGATGGAAGAGAAACTGTTCATATTTACAAAACTATAAAGTAGTTTTAGGGGCAACATATCGAATAAACTATCAAGACGCAAAATTCCAGGTATGAAAAGCAGCATGTAAAGAAATACACTCACGATCTTATCTGTGGCAGGTCTGTTTCTATTTTGTGACCCGTGTTTCTGAAAATCTGTATGGCTGCCTCAGCTACCTTATCATCTTCCATCCTGAGGCACTGCAGCAGAGACTCATAGGTCTCTGCAGAGTGGAACGAGGTAGGATGTGTAAAGGACAGAACCTGTAGATACACATTAAAAGAAAGGTATATTTATTAATAGTAAATGAATCATCAGAAAACAAAATTATGGCTGTTTATGAGCATTACCATCAACATAAATAACTATTAGATGCTCATATAGGATTATTACAGTCAATAACTGCATTTTGGAGAAGGTGATACAGGCATTTTCAATTAAATTAATCTATGCTTCGTTCTTCAGGTCCTCCCCTCCTCCAAATATTTTATAAGATACTACATTATTTGAATATGTAAACATATTTATTAAAATGAACACTTATTCAAGAGTTTTCATTTATATTCCAATCTACTTAAGAATGCTTTTTTCCAACTTAATTTAACTGAACTGAAATCTTAATTTCTCCAGAATCTATAGTCCCTGAGCAGAGAATAAATCAAGAAGGTTAAGATATCTACAAACAACATAGATTACTGTCCTTTTAATCTAAAGCTAATGAAATATAACACATTCTGTTAAATAGGAGAAATGTCAAATAAGAAACTAAGCATGCAGATATTAAAGGCAGGACAAGAGAGAACAAAAGGTTATCCCAAAGCAAAACTGTATTAAGTATAGTAAAGTTCAGATAACATAAGGTAGGGAGAACAATGAAAAGTTGCATGTATTTTGTGTATTCTTTGCATTTATCTTATCTTGGTTTCTTTGATCAGAGTTGCCTACTTGTGTGAGTATCAGTGTGTGAAATAACATTCTCAAAGATATCCACGTCACAGCAACAAAATCTTCAACCTTGGCAGATTTCTTTTCTGAACTACATTAGCAAACAGACATGACCTCCTTGCATACTTCTGTATAACTATTTCTACTGTGGTTGCCATTACCAAATTTGGTGTAATACGTCTCCATAAATTCCACCTTGTTCATTCACACTTCTGAAAAGTCTCACTTTAATTATGGAACCTTCACCTCCATTCCCTCCTATATTTTATACTTCCCTTTGTAATACATTGAAAATAAGGTCTCATTAGTGAACTGCCAAATCCATCACAGATGTTTTCCAGATATTTCAAATCCTTCTTTCTCCTCCAGCCATTTCTCATCACCACTAAGAGCACAAGTTTCCCCCATCCCCCTTTTTTCCTCTACATAACTTGGCTCTTGAGTTTATTGCTTGCTTTCCTTCCAGTATCATACAGGCCCCAAAGAACATGCCTCTCCTAATTTCCCCATTTCTCTTCCTCTCACTTAACCTCTGCACCTTTTTCTATATGACTTCCCTAAGCAGAAACCAATTTCTGCTTTAATGTGTGTATTTCAACTCTTGGCACCCTTTTCAAAACATACTTCTTCCAAAAAGCCATCTCTTTCATTATTCTTTTCTCAAGTGAGTATTAATAACTAAACAGTTTCATACATTAAAAAAGTAATCATCTAAACAGTAACTACTAAAATCATGCTAACACTAATTCATTAGTCATACCACTTTTGTCCCTTCCATTATAAACTATAGCTGTGTTAATGCAGATTACCTTGAGAAGTTCAAGTCCTGCACGAATAGCAGTATCAGGACTTACACCCTCCTCTTCATCATCAGCTGTCCCCTCTATGGATTTATTCATTAGTTTTACTAGTGCACTGAAAGAAGAGATACAAAAAGAAAAAAGCAAATGAATGTGACAATGTACAATGTTAAATGCTAGAGATATCAGCAAGATTACTTGGTTTTGCCAATAGATAAAGGGAAGGCATTAGTCCCTTGTGGGGGAGGTGTTGTGGTGTTTGGTTTTAGTTTGGGGTTTCTTTGTGTGTGTGATGTTGGTGTTTGGGGTTTTTTTTTGTAGGTGGGTTTGCTTTTTTTTTTTTTTTTTTTAAATCAAGCTATTCCATTATTCCCTTTCCTTCTGACTTAGCTTTCTGCAAAATTAATTCTTTAGTGGGGGGTGGGGGGGTGGGGGGGTGGGGGTGGGGAACCCACCCAAAAAACCCCCACCATGTTGGCAGCATTCAGATCAACACACAGTTGCATGAGCTTCAGAATGTAATTAGGTTGCCAGACAAGTCTCAAAAGAAATCCAAACATTCTCTTACACAATCCCACAAAGGCTAATTAATTCAACTGCTATATGGAAGACTGTGTTGCAGTTAACTATGTGAAAATTATGATCATCATTTTCACCTTAAGCCCCACAAACAGCAGTTTCACTGGGAACAACTACTATATTTTTACAATCACTTACAGACAGCACTGCAAAGTAGTAGAAGAAAAAAAAAAAAAATCAAATTGTATTCTCTAGGCTGCTGGAAATGAAGACCTCTACATAAAACGTTTTGGTTTGTTCTCCTCCCCTGCGCCCCGCCCCCCCCACCCCCCCCAAGGATATTTACTGCTAGGACAGACTAACCTAAATGCCAAAAACACCTTTTGGGGGGTGGGTGGGGGTGGGTGGTGATGGTGTCATTTAAATCGTATTTATAATCACTCATGCGATAGTATGATCTTTCAAACTTACCTAATGGCTTCTGAGTCAATATGTACAGGGGCAATTCTTTCCAAAAGAAATTTGACCATTTCCAGAAAAGGATTTGTTGGCTGCTTAGGATTTGCAAGTTTCCGGGCTATCTCCCTCTACAAGAATGTTAGATACAAACAAGAATTACACTCATTTTACTTACTTCTTAAGCATGTTGAATAAGCTAAATACAGCCACTTCTTTTAACCACAGAGATTGTCTATAATCAGTGAAATGTATTTTAAGGGGGGCTGTTGTTATCTCCAAATCTTTCTTTATCACATTATACTGAAAGCAGACATACTTTACCAAACTATTTAAAAGTAAGATGCATTTAGATTTCTAGTGATAGTTCTTCAGAGTTTAAGGAATTGCAGGCCAGATCCAAAACAGTGTCAAGGAAGAGTTAAGGGCAATGTAGACAGAATTTAAATATGTCTGTTGACAAGTAATCCATAAATCTGTAGATAACCCTGTTGTATGTGTGAGATTTCATAAGCAACAATGAAAATATTGCACTAAAAGCTACACTACTGCAGATGTGCAGAAGCACTACACTACCTTGGCTACAACAGATGTTCAGACCCTATATACTTGCCTATGAATGTTCCGGATCCAAAAACCTGTTTTTCCCCTCTGAATGCCCCAAATGTCAAGAACATTAAATTCAGTTGCAAACCCAGCAGAAGAGGGATAAGAACATATTTTTTGTTTTGAACAGAAGTCTACTATCTCTCAAAAGATTCTTGACCTTCCTTCTCATAAAGGGTTGGATGCTGCAGACCCTACAAACTAGGAAATTGTTCTAACTGTTATGCTAAAATATCTTCAGGAAGCAGGAAGAAACCTTCCTCTTGAAATTGCATCACTGCATTCCCAAAGTGCAAAATTTACTAGTTTGGAAGGAGACATACTCTGTTCCCTTCCCCGGACAGTTTCAGAGCCATCAGACAAAACCCAAGAAGCCTATGGGTTTTGTTGATGCTCTCTATTGTGATTTCTGTCAATGAAATTGCTTACTTTGGTTTGGGACCATAATGAAAAAAAGTCTGTGATTGTTGGCACAATCTGCAGATTTCTGGAAAGGTCCAATTTAATATTAAGGTGTGTATTTTCATCAAGGAGGTTAAATAGATGAGAGAGAGAGAGAAAAAAAACTGATTTCAAAATAATGTTCTAGGAAGAAAAATAAATTAATAAATGCAGATGGTATAATATTTAGCTTGCTGGTACTCAGAACAAGTTTCATCAGTGTCAGAAGACAGTTTAGGAACTTTACCATAAAAGAGACACTTGAAATAAAATATTTTAAAAAATTAAACTAGTCTTTTAGTCTTTGTGCTTGATGTTCATAATCCCAGGAAGGAATAAAGCTAAAGTTTTCTTAGGAAGCAAGATGATGATCATAAATTATATTTCCCATAATCTCTACAGAGGTTGACCAAGAAGACATTTTCTGAAAATTGGAAATACATAAAAATCATGTTAAGGTACCGAAAAAGACCATTAACTCTGAATAACTGTTTTAAGCACAAATATTTAAGGCACAGAAGTCTGCTTTTCCATTTCCTTACCACACAGACATCTGCCTGTTTACAAGAACATGTAGGGCTAATCAACAGTTCAAGCTGGGACCGAAGTTTCTCATCATCACCCAGAACCTGATTGAATTTCTTCACAAAATCTTGTGCTTTTCCAGGATCCGGAAGGTTTTCTGTATGATGAAACACAATTTAACATAAGATAAATTTGCCACTTCAGTATGCCAAGATTCACAGAAATATAATTTCCAGGAATGCTGTAAAAACAGTTTACAGAACTTATTAACACTTACTTGCTATGGTCATCAGCTTTCCAAACATGGCAGCACTGTTTGCTTCTGACTGAGGACAACAGCAAAAAGAAACAAACAAATCAGCAATATCTCTTTTATATAATATACCTTTAAGCTGATCTGTTCCTTCTTCTGCAGCACTTCACTCTACTCTGGAATCTTATGTTTTATGTTTTTGTTTTAAGAATAAACACTAGAATAGTATAACAGTATCGTTAGCAGCTACCACACACAGAAAAAAGAGGAAAAATCTTCTTGCAATATCAAAGAACTGCAAAAATTCACTAATTCACATAACGGATCAAAATAAATTGTTGGAAAAAGACCTCAAAACATCCCCCAAACAAATGATTCCCCCAAGCCCACCCCCTCACCAAAACCCCAAAGCAATCTATTTAAAGTTTCCGCTACTTTGAAGATATGCTTACATGTAAAATTCCAGTATACTTTAAAACTTTTGTTTTCAAACAAATAATTGCTTTATGTTACAACATATTCCACTCTGAAAATGTTATAAAATGAGAAACAAAAAAAGGTCTGTCAAAAGCAAACAAAAAACTTCAATTTTTTAAACTTTTCCCAAAGTTATTGCCCAGTAATGTAAAATAATGGTAAACATAAGGAGCCCATAAACATTTAAGCATTACTGCAAGTAACTTTACTTAATGAGAATGGAACATTGTCTATATATGGAAAACAACAGAATAATAAAGTCACACTGAACAAATAATACAGTATTAAAAAAACCCAGTAAATTAGTCTAACAGGTCCACTGGATAAAGTATTAATATTTTCAAAACCGTACAGTGGGCTGCTTATGCAAGTCTAGTAATTCTCGTACGTGACTCCTTAGCATGTTCTGGCACTTCCACATCTCATTCAGTGCTCTGCAAAAGTGCAAAACCGGAAAAGAAAAGCTTACCAATTTGTTCATGACAAGAACGTGCTGGATGTATTAGTAAACAAGATTTTTTGTTTATTTATTTATCTTACAAGTGCAACATCTGCTAGGTACAATCAAAACATACCAAGTATTAAAAATAACCATTGCAAACAAGGTGGAACTTATTTTCTCTTTTTACAGACCATCATTTCTCTTATTATTTTATATGGAACAATTTCACATATGTAGGACAGCCACAGTATGTCTTACAACTGCGCAGATTATCTTGAAAATAACATTTTCAACATAAAAACCACTATCAACCAGAATTCAGTTATAGATATCTTCATCACAGACTCTAATATAGAGCAAATCTAGAAGTCATTACTTGTGCATTTTTAACTCTGCCTTGTTTTCACTGAATGAAAATGAATGGATAAAACCACTCTTCTCAAATATCAAGGAATCTTTTTGTCTAAAGGACATAGGGACTTTGTATATAAAAGGGCAATGTTTTGAAATACTACTTGCAAATAATGCTAAGCATCAATTACTTATATGTTTATTTAAATCCCAATAATACAAGTAAGATTATATAGATGTTGGAAAAGCCTGAGAAAGCAAGTATTTGCTGAATACAAACTATACTCACTTGACAGCATTTGGATCCAAGCTAGCATACAAATAGTACAAGCACTTCATTCGCTCTTCCGTTTCCAAATTGTGTGGAACGAGATACTGAGCAAAGATTTTCTCTACTAGTAATCTGCAGGAAAAGGAGAGATTAAAACTGTACATTTCCAAAAGCGGTGACACCTTTCAGACAAGCTGAAAGAACAAGAAATATCAGAAGTCACTGAAACTAGATTTTTCAACAGAGAAGAAAAAAAAAAAAAAGTAATGGTCTTTTTCTCATCTGTAAAGATCCTTTCCACTGTTGATAGAAAGATTAGCAAGACCTGCTTCTTGATAGCTTTTCCATGTTCTTTCATTTTCACCTCTAAGAGGGAGTAATTGCCTTATTTGTCACCATCCAAATTCTCCTTTTTCTTTAGGCTCCGAGAACCTCCCTTTGTTCACTCTCATACATAAGAGAAAAGGATACAGACAGCAAAAAGACAAAATAAAGGAGAAAGAATAAAGAATGTAACTCGAGGGGGAGGAAAAGTAAAAATCTGAAGTATCCTCAAGGGAAAGGTTAAGATAAAACTGTAGTATTTGAAGAAAAGGAAAACATTTGAAACTATTCATTATTCTAACATAGAAGCTAAAAATCAGCATTAAAAAGGTGGCAACAAAGGAACACCAAAACATGTAAAACAAAATGAGCAAAAGGGAAACTAAATGAGAGCAAACCAAACCAGCAAAAACATTCTCCAATTATCTCTTTTTCAAAAACAGTAATACGTATTTAAGGTTTTACATAAAATACAAAACTTGAACTGTAAAATATGACCATACAGTTCACCTAATTATAGCCCCCCAACGGAAAGAACATTCAGACATTAATTTAATCCATAGCAATGAGAGCTGTGCACATCGTTCATCATATGGACAAATATTTTGTGTATTTGAATTTACAAACTTTTTCACTATGATTCCTAGTAAAGTACTCTGGGAGTGCCTTGTACAAAGAGCATAGGAGGCCGCGCAGGTCAAACACACCTTATTTCTGCTCAAAGAAAATTCCGAGAGACACGATGGCAAGACAGAAGAATAGAAGTGTGATCATGAATATGGATACAACTATCTCAAGGCATCCCATTAATATTAAAGAAAACTTGGCTTTCTCCCTTTAAACGTACATTTTGCTACCAACGACTCCAAGAACTGAATTACCTGGAGAACAGGATCTTCAGATCTCAGGAGACTCATCTCTGTTTAATGTAGTAGGAGATTGGAGGCATTAGAGTTATCTTACTAATTTTTGAACATTGCTCTAGCTCACTTCTCTACAGATACACGTTCCAGAAAAGCTGCCAATATAAATGGGGAGACTGTATCATGCCTTCCCTGGTCCATGTCTGTTAGGGTAAAGATTTACAAAAAAGGAAATTCCTCTGGGACACACTTTTCTCCTGTGAAGAAAGTCATTGGCTAGCATACCAAGAGTGGGTAACAGGGCAGTGTTTAAGATGTGGTTATTTTACTCCGTTCCCTATGCATTTGCTGTAAACCAAAGAAGCTCAGAGCATGCACGTGGTAAGCAGTTCTTACGGTTGGAAGTTCTCAGTCTTGAGTCAACATGCACATCAATAGTCCAGTAACATCAAAACCATTATCAAGTCACTCATTTGAGGATGTGTGGAGAAAATTTCTTCTAGTCCACTTCATGCCTGAATACTGTGCGACACTGTGCTATTTATTATCTTTTGAAAGAACTAGTGTCATCCCATGCACACAATGGAAGACACTCCAAGGCTCAGACAGCTGTTCACTGTTACTTTACATCCTCCTCCCTCATTATGGAAGGAAAACAGGACAGAGTTGGCTAATTATGACCTATGCTTGTGTGTTTAAAGGATTGGATGGGACTCTGTCTTAACGATCACAGCATTTCTACGGGTCTTCAGGTGCTAGAAGTCCTAACTTTCTAATTCTGACACTGATAACATTGAAATGCATTTATTCCTCCACTCTGAGATGGGAAAACCAACACAATGATGTGACTGAGCAAGAACTTAATTGTCAGCCTTAAAAACTAGTAGAATTTGCATTAAAATTCAGGGTACCAAACTGAACTAGAGGAACAATAAAAATCAAACCACCAATCTTTCAGTGTGGATACCCAGAAAACAAACAGCATACAAGCCATACCTATTCATGCAAAAATCAGTTTCAACGGCTTAATCAGACTTTCAGAAGAAATCATGTCAGAGAAAGAAACACAGCTTTGATGACACAGGCTTTCCTTAAAATTCCTTGTCTTGTTTCCCTTGAGAGTGTTCTGCATTTCCCATGAGCAGGAATGTTGAAAATGTCTGCCCCATTCACTGTGGAACTTTGATTCATTCCCTGCTCACTATCAAACCTGTGTATTCACAGTGAGACATGAACATGCTAGAAAAAAACACGAATGAACCTCTCAATGCAAATTAAAGCGTATTTAAAGCATATACATACGCAGCATTAGCTTTGTATAAGCTATGTGGAGATTTCCTGATTTTTCACTATTTGATACTTCTACTTCAGCAGACTTACAGTGTAATTTCTGTATGTACAGTCTCATAACCATCTTTTTTCTTTTTAAAAAAAACAAGCAGCAACTAATCAAATATGTAACTCTGGCCCACTTATGATCAGCCAGATGAACAAAGTGAGAGCCTTCACCACTGCAGCGGTAAGAATTCACTATCATAACTGGCAACTGAAGGAGGCTATTAGCCCGTTCAGACTAGTCACCAAGATCATGAAACATACTGAGGTAGCAGGCCATATAAGCAAGATGCTAAGAAACACTATAAAGAAATGGCTGATTTCCGAGTCTGCTGTATTAAAAATCTAGGCTGGAATTCTATCTTTGTGTGATCTCATAGTTTGGCTTTCCTTGTGAAAGACAAAGAATTAATAGTGAGAGTTGAAAATTATCTTCCAAAACCTTGGCCAAAATACTTTTCTCTAAGCCAAAATGGTATTTCAAAAGTTAAAGGGACTGAGTGACAAAACAGGGAAGACTAGACAACAGTGGAAGCACCCCTGATATTTCTTCATCTTTTGTTCTACCTAAAAGGTCCACTTCTACGTAGCATACCAAAAGGAGATGTTTGTGCATGTACTGTGGTGCATACATGCATGATGCTCACAGATCATGGATTTTAACATGCTAGCCCCTAGACAGTAGTAAGGCAAACAAGAACTGGGTATAATAAATGCAAAATTTGACAAGTTTTTTTTCTACATAGTAGTTAGTTAATGACAATCTACTATCATCACAGATCTAGTTCCATCAGTAAACAGAATGAATACATGAACAGATAATGCAACCATCCTGAATATCTTAGTACATGTCTTAATGCTTATTAATTAAATATATCATACTTAAAACCACAAATACAGAATGTGATATAACAGCTTTCTCAGGATAAGCACATATTTTCAGTGTATCTCTTATCACCGTACAATTAAAATTAGGAAGACTTAGGTTGACTCACTTGTCATCAATGCTATTTTGATAATATATGTGCAAAAGTTTATCCTTTATCCAGCTCACTTTCTCTGCAGCATCTTTTCCAGCCTCGGCATGAAGGCAATACTTCTTGTACAGCTGGGCAAGACCCATCATAGCTTCTTTTCTTACTCGCCACTTGAGGGGGAAGAAATGAAAAAGACATGGGGAAGTGGTTTTGGTAAATAAATATCAAACACATACAAAATACAGTAAAGATATAAAAGTGTGAAAGACAAAACGGCCACATTCTGACCTACATTTAGACACTTTGAAAGCTGAAAAATGCTGTTTAGAGCCTCTAAATGAAAGCCTACATAAGGGGTTTTTTCCCTGTACTATGCAGATTAAGTATTACCTGTGCAGAAGAATCCAGTACTGAGCAAAGAAAATCTAGGAGCTAGTCAATATAAAAAAGTTAAGTACAGCTTAATGTGTATACCTAAGTGCCTTCTTGAGCCAGGATTTGGAAGACTTATCTATTCAGATACAGGCACCAATCAGAGGTGGCAGCCTTCTTTTGCCCCACAGCCTTACACTGTCTTACAGCACACTTGTCTAGAAATGGGAGATCCAGAGCTTAGGCCTAGCAAAACTTGCTAGGGCTTGAACTGTCAGGCCACTTTCCAGGACGGTGGGAGAGGCCCTTTTTACTGAAGCCTCGAAGTAATCACTGTAAGAGCCCAGGGATCCAGGAAAAAGCCAGACTGCAACATCCACAGACGGGGTTCCTGGGTCACTACTTTATCCCCTCACCATAAGCTCTCCCACTGAATGATTTACAGCTTCAGAAGAAACTTGTTTTCCCTCACCATTTTAAAAGAAATGCATGAAATTCAGACTGAAAGAGAGAATTTCTTCCAGAACGCACTAGGTATCAGTTTTGGCCTTGAACTCCAAGGACTAACAATGCTCAGATCATTTCACCCTATCAAGCATAGATGTAGATACTATTATTCACACTGTGCATAACTTCTTCAGACTTGTTAAACTGAGGGCTTATGTTAACACCACCAAGTGAGATATTGCGCATTTCATTTCTTAATAGTTTTACTGAGTGACTTCCTTTTCCTGAAGAACAAAGAAAAGAAAAATCTTGAAGATAATATGGCTTATGTCAGTACAACAGCCTTTGACACCACTAGCTGTCGGGAGTAAGTTACAAGAAGAAGATAGAAAAAATAAAATTGTGTTTTGTTAGGTATTTCTTAAATATTAAAACCACAAGTAACAGGTCAAGACACTAATGACTTTGACAGTATGTAGTATAAGACCTTGTTTTCACAAAAAAGAAAAATTTTAGATATAAATAGACGTTACTGTTTAACTTCTCTGCAGGAATTTGTTCACACCCATCGTGATCTAAAGCACATTTTAAAGAAAATAAAGGTCTGAAAGAGAAATATTTTCAGAAAAGTATTAATATTTTTCTGCATCCAGATATACCCTTCCAATGCAAGTGATAGCTTCATCAGATTTTCTATATGAGACAGGAAGGACAGCAAAACTATTGTCAGAAGATAATGGAGAAGTATTGCAGGAAATTATTCTAGAAAATTTAAGCCTAAAATGAAAGCAGAGTACTTAACAAGGGGTTATAAGGAAAGGAAATTTGGATTGTCAATAGATCTTTGATCATAGAATCATAGAACAGAATCATAGAATCGTTTAGGTTGAAAAAGACCTTTAAGATCATCCAGTCCAACCATTAACCTACACTACCAAGTCCACACGAAACCAATTAAGGGTAGACCAGACTAAACCATGTCCTGAAGTGCCACATCTACCCGTTTTTTGAATGCCTCCAGGGATGGTGACTCTACCACCTCTCTGGGCAGCCTGTTCCAATGCTTGACTACCCTTTCCGTAAAGAAATTTTTCCTAATTTCCAACCTAAACCTCCCCTGGCGCAGCTTGAGCCCATTTCCTCTTGTCCTATCGCTAACTACCTGGGAGAAGAGACCAACACCTGCCTCACTACAACCTCCTTTCAGGTAGTTGTAGAGAGCGATAAGGTCTCCCCTCAGCCTCCTCTTCTCTAAGCTAAACAACCCCAGTTCCCTCAGCCGCTCCTCATAAGGCCTGTGCTCCAGACCCTTCACCAGCTTTGTTGCCCTTCTCTGAACACGCTCCAGCACCTCAATGTCTTTCTTGTAGTGAGGGGCCCAAAACTGGACACAGTATTCCAGGTGCGGCCTCACCAGCGCCGAGTACAGGGGGACAATCCCCTCCCTGCTCCTGCTGGCCACACTATTCCTGATACAAGCCAGGATACTGCTGGCCTTCTTGGCCACCTGTGTACACTGCTGGCTCATGTTCAGCTGGCTGTTGACCAACACCCCCAGGTCCTTTTCAGCCAGGCAGCTTTCCAGCCACTCTTCCCCAAGCCTGTAGCGCCTGAAATTGCTGTAGAGACTAGAAGTCAAGAGCATGCAGAAAGGCAGTTTCAGGCAGAAGATGGGAGGCACTGGACAGATTCCCTTAGAGAACGCTTCGAGACACCATGGAAGCAAGTCATTGAACAGGAGATACAGGGGGGTGAGGGGGTGGGAAGAGTAAGGTGCTACTGAGAATTAAAGCTGAAACAGCATACAGTAGGGTAAAAGATGAAGGCAATGAAAATAAAAGGGAATGTAATAATCAATTTCAAAGAGAGAAGATCAATAAACACAGCTAATGGAAGTACTACCCTGATTTAATTAACAAAATAATTTTGAAAGTCTTAGCTTCCTTGGTTAACCAGCGTAATTAAACTCCTTTGCTGAAGACTGTTGGGCTGAGTTAAAAAAACTGTTACTGAAAGTTCAAGGCAATCCCTAACCTGTTGGAATAGCTAACCTATTCCTTCCATAGAATTAAGAATATTAAAATCTTAAAATCTTTCTCCTTCATCTGGAAAAAGCCACAATGATTTTTAGTACACACAGAGGAGGAGTTAAAACTAACATACGCAGAAAAATGCGTAAAGAGAAATAGAAAATTGGAGTCTGTTCTTATGGCTTCTCATTCTATAGCTTCTGACTTCAAGCTGATGATGTGAAAGTCTGTTCTCATGAAGGGACTAAGTCTCTAGACCACAAAGCCTGAGAAATGAGAACAGAAGTCAGCCGTCAAAACTCTCCTCTAACTTTTCAGGTTCTTAACATTAATCCATTATGAAGAAAAAGTACCTGAACCATTTTTAGAAACTTTTAGGAAAAAAAAATTTAAATGTCTCCTGAAACGAATTATTCTGAAACGTGAAGACACTGGAAAGACCCTAGAGACAGTGTTCCAATGGAAAATTCCTCAAAACAATTCTTACCAAAGACTGGATTCCAGTTTTTGGGAAGTATCTGTTCCCAGAGTTACTTTTCCAACTGGACCAATAAAAATGGATTTTAAAACTATGGGGGGGTGGGGGGTGGGGTGGGGGGGGGGGTGTTTGGGGATTTTTTGTTATTTTTTAATAGCTGTAATCATTGTGCAAATGCCCATACAGATCGAGTTAGCTAAGGACTTTTTTTTAAAAAACGAGGTACTGTCTTTTAGCCGAAACCTTTTACCCTAAAAAAGTCACTGGCTGTCTTTACTAATTCTGTACCAAGTATAATATGGTCAGGAGGAAAAAAAAAAAAAAACAGATCACATAAATGGCATAACAGTTAGCATACTTTAGATTTCAAGTTTTCTAGATTCCACATTGTTTTATAAAGAAAAAAAGCAGAATTGAAATGACAGATTAGTGTGTTTAAACAATCAGCATTTTACGTCAGACTGTCAGACAACTGTTCTTTCTATTGTAATATCTATACTCATTTGATAGATGACTGCAGGCCCACAAAGAATTAGATGAAGTCAAATTGATGAATGATCACATAGGAGTTTACAGTAGATTTGTCCAACAGAAACCTGGCCACAAGGGGTAAGTGCAGTCAGCGGAAGATAATCATAGAATCATAGAATGCTTTGGGTTGGAAGGGACCTTTAGAGCTCACCTAGCCCAACCCCCCTGCAGTGAGCAGGGACAGCTTTAACCAGATCAGGTTGCTCACAGCCCCACCCAACCTGACCTTGAATGTTGCCAGGGATGGGGCCTCCACTGCCTCTCTGGGCAACCTCTTCCAGTGCTTCACCACCCTCATTGTAAAAAATCTCTTCCTTATATCTAGCCTAAATCTATTCTTCTTTAGTTTAAAACCATTATTCCTTGTCCTGTCACAACAGGCCTTGCTAAAAAGATTCTCCCCACCTTTCCTATAGGCCCCCTTTAAGTACTGAAAGGCCGCAATAAGGTCTCCTCGCAGCCTTCTCTTCTCCAGGCTGAACAACCCCAACTCTCTCAGCCTGGCCTCATAGGAGAGGTGCTCCAGCCCTCGGATCATTTTGGTGGCCCTCCTCTGGACCCGCTCCAGCAGGGCCATGTCCTTCTTGCGCTGAGGGCCCCAGAGCTGGACGCAGTGCTCCAGGTGAGGTCTCACCAGAGCAGAGCAGAGGGGCAGAATCACCTCCCTCGACCTGCTGGCCACGCTTCGTTTGATGCAGCCCAGGATACTGTTGGCTTTCTGGGCTGCAAGCACACATATAACTGAATTCTTTAAATCAAAAGTATAATTAAAATAGGTATAATGCACTATGTTTGAAACGGAAAAAATCCTACATAGAAAATGTAAAGACTGTTATGTGGACATATCAGTGCCACTCTCCCAAACTGGAGAAAAATCCTTTAAAAAAAATACTGAAAGTTTACAAGTCCTTGATATTCACTTTATAACAACAATTATATTTACAAAGACATGCTATATTGTTAAGGTCTACTTCAAATGCTAGGTATATGTTGTAGTCATTTCTAGTCGGTCCTCAATTTTCATTTTTCCTCAGGATGTATTTTCATTAGGGCTCTCTCCAGAAATTTTTATAAGAGAAACATCATGTAGAGGTAAAGTTATTCTTCACCGATGAGTGCTTGAAAAGGCACCTAACCTTGAAATGTAATATATCATCAAACCTATGACTGGTATGAAATCACTGAGTCAGATGTATTAGGAACATTAAGTACCACCACACTGGGTTTAAGGCTATATGAACTGAAAATCCCTAGCTCCACAGAAATGAGTTTTACAGCTGTACAACTGAATGCCTCTTACTGATGGCAACATGCTAAAGGAGAACAGAGACAATATGTAGAAGGCACAGTAACATCCCATTCTGACTAGATGGAAGTCCCAGTGGGAAGTGGTGGTTACACTAAAAGTTTTTAGACCTCATAAATGACTTTTTGGACATGTTTGTTTAATGGTTGAAAAAGAAGGAAGGTGGTCTTAATCACTCCTAAGAAATGTGCAAAGTCAAGCTGCAGGTACAATTAATTGAAGAGCTGCTTTTTAATAGTGAACATACTCAAAATCAGTATTTCTCTTTGTACAAAGACAACATCCTTTTCTTAAAATCCATGACAGTAACATCCTCATTTAAAAAGGGAACATAAAAAAGACAGAATTAATTTAAAAGAATTACAGTAACTATCTAGAATGGCATAGGTTATAGAAAGGACGCCCCCTATCAAAAAGAACATCAAAAAAATCAACACAGCCACACAGTACAGTGAAGTCTGCTATTAAAACCTCATCCTCCAAAGAGCATGGAGCCACATCCAAAAGAGTGTATACAGGAAAGAGTATAAGTTCTGGCAAGTTGAAGGTAAATCCTTAATGAAGCATGGCAAAAGTTTCAGAACCAAACTATTAAAAGCATACTAAGTAAACATCTCCACCAAAGCCTCCAAAAGCAGGAAGCCTTCCAGACCCTTTTATAGGGCTGAAAGACAAACAAGATTTATTCCAGGAGAGAGGTCTGAAGAGGTTTCTTAAGGTGTCATTAGAAGACATTTTAAAACAAGTTAGTAAGATGAGCAGTAAAAGAAATCATTAAGACCAGGTGGTATCCCATCCATGACTTCTACAGGAATTTAGAAATGATACACCAAATACTAACTATTCTGTTACTGCAATTTGTCAAAGAACAGATTGAAGACAGCAAATGTGAAAGGGTCCCAAAAGGAACAGAGTGCCACTCACCAGAACATCTGATTTTGAATGGGAAAACAGGTTGAAAGAAAACAGTAACAATAACAAAGAGCAGACACTGCTGAAAAATGAAGTTATGGGAATGACTCATTACACTTTACTTAATGGGAAGTTTTGTCCAAGAAAAAATAAATTTTATCAGTCCCACAAGTATATCAGTAAAACATATTAGGATCCCAAAAAACTTCCAACAAAGTCTCACAACAGAGGATCTTAAAATAAGATCCTGTTGTGAATTAATTATTAACTAAAACATAGGAGACAATGGGTGGGAATAAATGACTGGGTTTCACAATGAAGAGAACAAAGAGAACCTACTGAGGGACTCAGAAGGGAATCTGTGACACTTAATATATGAAAAATTATTAGAAAATTAACTGAACAGTGTGTATAAAATTTACTGAGGTAGTCAGATCTAACATTAAAATGAAGAACTGCAGAAAAATGTCACACTACTGAATCGTTACAATATGAAGGAAACTCAGATTAAGGCCAGGCTTTCCCATTTGCATTAACTCTGCATGTGTAGTATTAGGCAATGTATCATACAAAATTACTCTGGAAAGACACTGAAGTCAACATGGATGTTTTCCAAAATTGTCAGCTCGGTGCTCAGAAATAGCGTGGAAGACAAATGGAATGTTAAAGAATACAAAAAAGAAAATTATCACAAAGTGTGTGCACAACATGGTGTACCCCTTGAATGCCATGGCCAAGTCTGGTCATCTTGATTCCAACAGGATACAGAACCAGACAAGAATTATCAGAAGTCTGCAATAATCAATTTGTGTGGAAGTTAATCAGCTGATTCTTTATCTTGGAAAGCAAAGGAGTGGAGGAGATACAGTATACATATTTATTGATCATAAGTGGGTCAAAGAATATTTATTATTTTACATAATGCAAGAACTATGAGACACCTAGTGAAATTATCAGACAAGCTTAAAACAAACAAGTGAAGTTACTTTTTCCACACACGCATTAAACTTGAATTTACTGATGCAGATGTCATGGATGCTTTTAAAGTACAAGTGATTTCAAGAAAGAACTTGATAAATTCATGGAATAAAGTTCCATTGAAAGCTATGAAGAACGTGATCAAGCAGATTTAACAAATCCTTAAATCACAAACTGCTGGAAGCCAAAACTGACTACTATGAGAATTATACTGGGCTACAGGGACCTTTGGCCTAAACATATGTGGCAATTATGTTCTTACAATATGACTGTGTTCCTCGTAAGTCAATCACAGAATCACAGAATTGTGTAGGTTGGAAAAGACCTTTAAGATCATCCAGTCCAACCATTAACCTAACACTACCAAGGCCACCACTAAACCAATGATCTTATTTGCTTGACAATGCTTGATTGGTGCCTCCATAATATGGAATCTACATTAAGATGTTCTGGTAAGAAAATTATTTTTTCCCTGCAGCATTCTAGTTAATAGTCAACTCCAAGATTCTCTGTTTCTGTGGCTTCGTTTTTTTTTTTGGTTTTACTTTTACCCATTTATACTAGAAGCAGATATTCCTGAAAATAAAATATTAATACTTACCCGTTTGTCTAGCGTTCTTTCCCTTACAAAGCCAAGCAGCTGGTCATTGACTAAAGAAAGATCTCTCTTGCCCGCAGTAATAATCGTAACAATAACATCATGTCGAATGGCTTCTTCTGGGTCATGTGACCTAACCTTCAAATATTCTGTTACAATCAGAAACAATGAAAAGCTTGGCTTTTTTATGTAGGTATGATGTATTCAGATTTATTAATAATGTTAAAACAATTAAATGTCAGTCACATATCACAACCATATAATCTATTAAACATACAACTGCCTACAGGAAATACCTGTTCCAGTATTTTCTATGTTAAATATAAAACAATTATATAACTGTAAATATCAGAAGAATATAAAAGTGAATAGCTTTTACAATAACCTCATTTGCAACGAGCAATGAAGTGAAATAAAGCTGATTAGAATATATTGAAAATAAAGAGGGGTGGGGGAGTGAGAAGAAATAAAAAGAGCAGTGTCTCTCATTCCCAAAGAGCTAAGAAGGTAAATAATAAATGAAAAATACTGACAATTGCTGTAGGTTAGCTTGCATCAAAAAACAACAGTATTTTCCATTAAGTCTGAAATTATGCTCATAGTTAAAATTATGCTGAAGTGAAGGAAGAAACTTCATAGTTCAGATCAGCACAATGGCATTTTCTGAACTTAGTGGAAGAGCACTGGGGAACACACTGAGTCTTCTTGAAAATAAATCAAGATGCTGCGCCAATATTTGCTTTGACTTGCCAAAAGTATCATTAGAATCCAATATTACTTTAAAACTCATTCTGCAATAGGTAGCTTCTTAAGACTCACTCTGACAAAGTCCACACTCCTCTCTTTCTAATAACTAGCACTTGGCTTCAGCAGAAAGCAATTACTCAGTAGTTAGCTCTTCCATCCAGCATCAAGCATTGGACTTGATACATTTTAGAACTACACTGTTATGTATAGAAATAATTACATTCTTCCTTGCTCATTTCTTGAATTATTCTAAACCCCTGTATGAGCATCTCACCAGTGAGGTCTTTTGCCAAATCTGGATGGTTCATTAAACAATGACTGGCGAATTTCACACTCTCTAATCTCACAGGGACATGGATATCATTGAACCTAGAGGGGTAGAAGATGATGAATGTTAATTTTTAGTTAGCCTTGCAAATCAAGATTATCCTCTATGTAGTAACATGTGTTGATAGTATGTTCCATTAACTATTAAAATACTTTTATATGGCAAAACAATACAATAGAAATGGTTTTCATTTATCTCCATAATGTACCTCATACAAATTTTTATGTTATTTCTTGTGAAATTAAGTCAGGACTAAAATGAAAGGATGAATATGCTCTATGCAGATGAACTACTAACCCAATGTGTTTTGTCTATTGACTTTTGAACATAATTCTCCATACACTGTCAATCATGCATGTGTGTATATATATATGAAATTATAAAAATATACACTGCCATCTAACATGTACCATCTGAAAACACTCACTTTTTAAAAAACGATAAATTTCTATATTTACTTAAGAGAAAGTATCTCTTCACTCAGAAAGGTAAATGCCAAATAAGAGAGATATAGTTGCAGATATAGCTAAACAGTATGAAATTTCAGACAATACTGGCATATCTATTGTGTAATTTCTGCTATGTATGTAATGTGCTCTCTAACCAACCTATATTCCCATAGCTGACAGCAATATAGCAGCAGTCCCTCTGACTTCTTTGTTCTAAAATATAACTGTATGCAATTCTCTGCTTCGAAGATTTAACAAAAGAACTTGTTCAAATACAAACAGTTACATCCTCTAAAAATACAATGAAAAAATGCGATACTATCAGCAAATTCAGAACAAAAAGAACAGAAATTCAGAATTCTATCCCCATTTCTCTTACCGCCCAAGAAAGCACTGCCAAAGAGGACGATTTTGTGTGGCCAGATCAGAATCTTTGGAGCCAAAGAGTTTAGCCAGAAGTCGAACAACAGCCAAACGTTCTTCTCCATCATTGCTCTAAGAATCAAAACATGAAAAAGGAACTGTAAATCATTATCCATAATATCTTAAAAGTAATTTCTGGCTTCCTTTTCCTTCTGCTTTTACAAGTTAGATTAAAAAGTGAGTTTCAAATAATTTCCTCAGTCTCCCTAATTAGATTATTAGATGAGTATGAATAAAAATATGCAAATACCTATTAAGTTAACATATTACAGCTATTGAATAGATGGCTGTGCTTTAAAAATTCCTTCACTTTCAAGAATAAAAACCCATGCACAGTAGCTTGAATAACATATATCCCTAACAATTTCAACAATGACTGATCTTATTTTCCTTTTAAAACATACTTTAAGACTATTTCATGTGTGTGGAAAAGACACCAATTAAGAAGTTATAAATAGATGTGCATTAATAAAAGATATATGTAGTTTCACCAAAAACCTGTTTCTTCGTTACTTTTGTTTGTTGCCACCATACCCTATGTGTACATGCACACACATAAAATTATTTATCTTGTCCACTTACAGTCTTATGAAAGACAAATAGCTTTTTAATTAGAAAAAACCCAAACCCCCACATCAGGATAAATTAACTATTTCCAAGGATTCAAAAGAAGTCAGCCGACTTATTAGCTGATTATGACAAATCTGAGAAAACATTTGGAAATACTTCCTCTATTATTAAAACATTATTTCACAAAAGAAAATTCTGCACATCAATACTGAAGCTGACACACTTGCATTTCATGAGATAAGCCACCCACGGGCTAATTACTTT
Source organism: Pelecanus crispus (assembly GCF_030463565.1). Taxonomy (NCBI): domain Eukaryota; kingdom Metazoa; phylum Chordata; class Aves; order Pelecaniformes; family Pelecanidae; genus Pelecanus; species Pelecanus crispus. The sequence goes on along the minus strand of NC_134646.1, from coordinate 60,904,169 downwards.
ATATACTTCAGGTGAAAACCTAAGATTAAGTACCTATAACTTTTGCATTAGATCATATGAATTTATCATTACAATGATTATACATTTTGTGTGTATAATACATGTTTGCAAGCACAGAAAGCACACAATTGTATACAACTTTCCAGTGTCATTCCTTTAATATTACATTTATCTTTAAAATAAAGTGATAAATACAAAATTTTATCCCTCCAGCAGAACACTTACTAAATCTACAGCTCTGCACTCTTAATATCCACACACATTTTATTACTTGTCCAAAGCTACATTGTAACCTACCTTCAGCTTGAATTCAAGCTGTGGCATGACAGACAGCAGTAAGTGAGGATCTATGGCAAAAAGCTCTTGTATCAAGTCAAACACATGTTCTGATAAGTCACTTACTGAAGACTTTCCCAGTACCAGAACCTGGTTAAAAAACTAGAATACAAACAATATTATTTAGCAGGTTTTCCTTCATTAATGCAAACAGTATTTAAAAAAAAATTATTTTAACATAGTATCATTGATACTTTAATTCTAATGGAAGGTACTCAATGCATTTTTTTTTTCATTACATCAAAGCATTTAACCTTTACAGTTTTGGCTCAAGCAAATTACAAACAAACATCCTTCATAATTTGGTTCTATCACTTCCATCAAGATTGATTAATTCATGGTAATTTGATAATTTAAAATATAAATAACTATCTCCCCAGCAAAATTAACAGGTAATAAAAGAACTGTTAATTTAAAATGTATATTCAGCCAGTAGAAGTTGAGAAAAAATTAATATCTTATTTTTAATTTTCTTATAATTTAAAACCAATCCAAATTGAAGATCACCAAATGTTGAAAAAGAAGCTTCTCTATTTTTAATCTATTTTAACAAATGTCAGATGACTTTATGATATGTCTTGTGATATTTGACAGTAATGTATCAAGGTTGTTAGCGATCTAACAGAAAAAAACAAAGTAGCCTAAAATATGAATTATTTCTTTGGGATTTGTTAAATTTTAATATGCTTGATATACTTCCTATTAGATACTGTGGGTTAATATTAATATTATTTGAGCAGTGCAAATGCTACAAAGCTATTATACACTTGAATAAGAAAGTAAAAAGAATAATATTAAATCAACTCAAAGGTCACTCTATGCACTATCCTGTTTCCAGCTATGACTAATTACAAAAGCTTAAAGAAATAGGGGAATTGGAAAGTGGTACTTATTAGTGAGATTCCTTGAGCTTTTAAATACTTACTGATTAATCTTTTATGAATTTGCCTAATTCCCTTTTTAAACCACTCCAGACTTTTAAGAATTCTATTGGCTTCAATACCAAAGAAAGGTAACAGAATGGACCAGACCACATCCCCCACAAGACTGCAGTAGCTATTTTAATAGGTAGAACATACAACATTGCATTCAACAAAAGGAATTCTAGTAGAAGGAAGCCTTGTAAAAAACTTGGTTCTTTTAATCTTTACGACTAAAACAAGTTTAGGATGGAAAAAAAAAAATCTAGTAAAGAGCTGGTAGTTTGAAATGTTTCATCCTAAAACTTGGTATGAAATGAGGCTGGCTGGTTGCTGGATGTATGAACTACTAACAATTCCTTTTGTTGCAACACGATTTTTTGGTGGTCACCTGTTTTCACAGCCTAGATTTAGGTGTAACTTTAGACTGAGATGGGTAAAAATTAATTTCCTCGTCACTTATTCGAAACACCTCACATACTTCTCTAACAACCAAGCTAATAATATCCTGTTTGGAAAATGGTATTCTTGTAGCTGCATTACAAAATGTGACTTTTATGAACAATACTTTTAAACAAACAAACCTCCAAAAAATTGAGACAGTAACACAAACACTTGTTACTTGTAGGTAACATGGATTAATTAATTTACATACGTTGGCAATACACGGTTCAATGGTCTGGACAGTCCTTTTCAACAGGACTTTTGCAAGATCAAATGCTTGTTTATTAAGGTTCTGAAATAAAGAAAAAAAAATAAAATTTTAAAGAGACAAACTATTTCAGATGACACTACTTTTCTCTCCCAACCTCAAAAGACCATCACTTTAGAAAGGTATGTTTTACCACCAATCTATTTGTTTTCAAAGCTATCTAAGTTCAGTTACGTTAATTCCACAACTACAGACTTAGAAAAATCTTAAACCTAGTTTAAGTTTTAACACTTAAAAGAAATCTAACCCAAACCCATCACTTCCTGCACATTCTTCTAAGACTTTATCACTTCAGTTGCTATCTTTAGCATTGCATTCATATCTATACGTTTTCACGCGCAATCACATTGAAAATTTTGAAGAAACATTACCACACCTCCAAACTTTGATAATTAACGTGAGCCATATTTTGCCACTGAAAAATTAACTCGTCTAACTTACTATTTAAATGTGGTTTTGTTTCCCCCTCACATACTCATTAAAGGTACACCCTGTAGCAAAGTTCAGCCTTGTCTAGAGGGTAAAACTGTACACTGACTTCTCCATGGACTGTACTGTATGCTGAGACAGCCCACAGAAAGCACCTACACTTCAGCAGTTAGCTGCAAACTTTCCAAGTAAACGTTTGATTGCAACATAACAAATCTGAACATCGTTTTTATTAGTCTTAGGCAAGATAAGGAATGTAACTGCACATCTGAAAAATGTGACTGTCCAAATCTGCACAAAATCCAATATGCAATATCTCATCTCATCTAGGGATTAATGCAGCTTGGGGGGGGGTGGGGGGGGGGTGGGGGTGGGCAGAAAGGAAGGCGGATTAGCTGATTGCCCCGAAAATTACAAATGACTGCAGACAAAATACAGGTAAAGCCTAAGGATGAATGATTCTTGGAAAGACAGTATTTGGCAAGTCTACACTGAGAATGACTCCGTCATGTTCTTTTAGCTGATGAGATGACAAACCGAAAGACAGTTCATCAACTGATAGTGAAGAGAAACAAATGGTCAAAGGCGCAAACAAATAACTCCTCAGTCACCATAGCACTAAACTGATGTCTCATTATAGAAGACAGGCAGATATGTATAAACCCTTCTCATATTCAAACCAGAACAGTTTCTCTCCAAACCAGACCATGATTAAAATCTTGTTGGCAGGTACGTCTGTATTAAACTAAAGGACTGCCAACCTCATACAGAAAATATACTTTATTTGTATCTCCAATACAGCTTCAAAGTTTTCTTGCAATGACGTTGTGGGGTTTTTTTCCCCTAGACAGGCTCACCAGAGCTAAAAAGAACCAAACCAAACCCAAACCAACAACCACCTAAACACAAAAAAAAAAACAAAACAAAAAACCCCCAAAGAACAAAACACCAAAACAGCCTAGAAAGGAAATATATATTGATAAAATAAACAACTATTAATAAATAATTACTAAATAAACAAATAATCACTGTTAGGAGGAAAAAAAAACCCTTGAAGGTCTGGATTGGCCATGATGTAGAGTATGCAGAAGAAAATACTGATTTTAAATATACAGAATAGACGTTTTTAAGGAATAACCTTGATAGTAAGAGTGTGAAGAAGAATATACACTAAATAGCACTGGTTTTAAAGTTAATAAAAAGAACTAGAGTTTGATGTCATAGATGGTCTGAGCAAAATGTGACATACCATACTGCTATTGAAAACCTGGATTTACTAGAGGAGAGCCACATTAGCACACAAAGAGAGAACAGTGTAAACAGTGTAAAGCCACTTTATTGATAATGGAGGTACAAATGAATATAATTTAGATGCTGAGGTAGACTCTATTTCGTGTCTACATACTGGTATATTTACCTTTCTTTACTACAGTATTGCCTTACACAATATGAGGGTTTTTTTTTTTTAAAACAAACAAACAAACAAACAAAAAACCCACAAACCCCAAACAAAAAAACCCCCAAACCCCCAAAAAGGAATGGAATACATTATCCAAAACATGTATTTCAGCTCCTCTACAAAGACGGACTTCCATTAAGCACAACAGTCTAGAAACACTGATACTTTTATTATGTCATAGCAGAGAATGACTAGTATTCAATTGCTTTCAATGGACATAAAAGTATTGTTATTATATGTTCTCTACAAGCAAATAAACTATGCTTTTCAAGCTATGGTGATTCTAATTTACATACCTAAGGACAAACAATATAATCACAGAATTTCCTAGGAGATCTGTTCATGAAAGGAAAGCATAATTACTGCAGTCAAACTCTGCTAGGCAGAGCAGACAAAAGAGCTTTTTGGTTTTTGGTGTGGGGTTTTTTGTTTTTTTTTTTTAAACTATCACGGTAAAGCAGTAGTTTAAGTTCCGTTGCTACAGGAAACAAACAAGTTAAAACAGACCAAAATACTGACCAAAGTATGATACTGAGCACTGACTACAGCATATTATTTGCTCAGTCCTGATGGCCAAGAGCCAGTAAGAACTGGCCACCAGTCCTCTAAGAGATACTAAATATGCAGTACAACCCAACATTTACACCAAGTTTACCTCTTTATCAGAGCCTTGCCTGAGATTTCCTTCATTATGCAAAATTATATGATTAAGCTAACAATGTTAACACTAAAGGATCATATTCACTTTTACTTTGCCCACACGAAGTAGTCACAACACGCTGTTCAGTTGTACGAGGTTTACCAGGTCTTGCATCCTCAGAGCAATGCCCACCATTGTTAATAGCATCACCCAGCACCTGACATGCACATCTCCACTCCTCTATTTCCATTCCTGATCTCTACTGCCTGTAATTGATTAGAAACAACTTACAAAGAACAGTGTATTTTCAAAAGGACTCTTTTTCTATTGTTATGAATAAGAGGCCTCCCTTCCTGTTAGCAGTTTTAATAAGACATCATCTTGTTGCTCTCAGTAAAAATGAGTTGATAGAATGATATTCCCTTGTCATGACAGAAGGAATGCGAACTGACCTCAGATGATACTTTTACACACTCGTTGCTGAGATTTCACAGGTAAATGACAATGACCATGGCTTCGTCACTTCTGTGCTATATATTTCCATGAATTCTCCCTCTTTAGGTAACCAAAGGAATAATCCCTGCTTTTACGTGCTCGTTTACTTATGTAGTCATAGATGGAGCTGCCTTAATTTTGTCATTATTTTAAATTAATAAATGACCAAACAGAAACTCATACTTGGTAATCAGAGTACAGTTCATTTACTGTAGCTCATAATTGAAACTTACTGTTCTCCATACAAGTTTCAGTAAAAAGCACAAGTGTTTTAGCAAGGACATTTTCTTGGTCAATGCAAAGGCAACACCAGCCTGAATCTCACTTACCCTGATTTCATGGCTAAGGGAGTTGTGTTTATTCTCCTTTCAAATTTATTTAGCCGTTACGGTAAAGGTACTTCAAAAGCTCAACTGCAGACCCAGTGACCAGGTAGTAAGTCACACAATGAAACCAGAAGGACAGCATCAATGACAGTTCATGAAACTGACTGTAAAGGGGGAGTCTCTGAAAAACCTGTCGAAGGAGCTGTGCAGATGGGCTAAGACTGATGGCCTGCATGACAGCAACAATCTGCTCGGAAAGACTCGCACACCGCTCCTCTAGGAAGTGGGGGTGGGGGACACTTAGAAGTGAGTTAAAGGGATGCTGAACTCTGCAAATGGCAGAAAGATTATGGAACTCATAAAAGAGTATGGAGCGCTAAAAGCAACCAACCAACTAACCTTAAAAAAAAGAGAGAAGTACTACACTTCAGGTAATAATTAGGTTTTATTAAACAAAAAGTTTAGGGAGAGATACTGGGGGGAAAATAAAAAAACCCAACAACTAGGGAGGTGGAGGGGAGTCTGACTGGCAAGCTGAGGCAAGCAGCAAGTCACCGCAGAAGTCTTGGAGAAGCCTTCCCCCCCCCTTTTTTTTTTTGTTAAATAAAAAAAAATTCTTCACATCTTTTCAATTAAAAAAACCCCAACAAACCCAAAACCCAAAACCAACAACAACCCACAACCCTTAAGATACAATGTTTTCCTATTACATATTACATTTGCTTGAAAATACTTTCTGTTTCAGTACAGAGCTCCTGAGGTGGCAAGTAAGCAGAATTTCTTGATACTGAATAATCTAGACACAGCTAATGAACAGTACCAAATAATTCCCAAAGGAAATTTTCAATCCACTGTTACCAAGGCTGGGGAAAAAAAAAAACAGTTCTGATGGCTAAAGTATGTGGAGAGATAAACAACAAGCAAAAGGCAATAAAAATTATTGTTATAATGGTATACTACTATAATATTTTACTTTGCAGACCTTGTGTGCAGGAATGAGGTTAATCAAAATGGAGTCCAGCAGCTCCTGAGTTACCCCGTCGCCTTCCATGATGATAGAACTCATCAAATCCAGCATATGCATTTGTACCTTCTGGTTGTGGCTATTACTAAGATGATAAAGAATATTATCAATACTAAATTTTCAGACACTGACAAATATTAACAGTACTGTTAAGAAACAATGTCTAACACTGTCCAGTTCGCCCTCCCTTACATACTCCACATCTCAAAACTATTTTATGTGCCTTTCCTCTCTTATAGAAAGCTTCAAAAACCTAGAGCACCCTGGCTTTGCTTTAAGTGAAACAAAACAAAAAAGAAGAAAACAGCCACCATGGAAAAACAAACACAGGTAAATGAGTCAGAATGAAGTATACTGTTGTAACATGGACAAGAAATTTTATAACACATCTACTTTTAGACACAAACCCTTCCATATTGTCGGTAATTCACACTCTTTTGCTTTGCCTGTATCTCCTCGTTTGGAGGAATAAAGACTTGTTCTATTCAGACTTATTTATTTGTAGACTATGCAAGGATTCTGTCTACCCCCGAAACTGATGCTATTTTGACAGTTTAATATAATTGAAGCAATTCAACTTACTTGATAACTGAAAAAAGAGTCCTAAAAAGCTGAATAAAAATTTCATTGCAATCTTCCAACTCAAAGCAGATGTTGTAAGATTTAACCCAAGCTAAATTCTAAAACAAAAACAGGATATTCAGGATATTACAACTTCACATTAGGTCACATAAATGTAATCACGTTAGTTACGTTTTTTTTCCATTTGAGGAAAAATATTACACAAGAGATTGTAAACCCTCTGGGGGAAGAGACTGGATACTTGCTTTGCATATAAAGAGCTCTTTACAAAGAGGCTTTGCAATATACATCCAGAAAAAAACTAAATACAGAATAATCTGATTTCTTATGAATAAAAGCAGATTGACAGAAACTGTTAATGTAATAAGTTCATGTTTCTAGACTTTTTTCTTCATGCTATGAAACAATAATTTTAAACATCAAACGTTTACAAACAAGATACTGTTTCTAAATGCAGTGATAAAAACCCCCATGCTTCTTGTCAAAAGCAGATTTTTCTAATGTTTTTAAACCAAAATCTTATATTCCTTCTCCCATCATCAATATAAGCAGATTTGCATTTTAATCAGCATTTGAAATTCTCTCTTGATGAGGTAATATAACCTTAAGGGTGCACGATATGAAAAACAGTGTATAGAATTCTAAGACAAAGGCTAAATGTTAATAAATACTAATCGTTTTAACATGTCCTCAACTATAGGCCAGCTACATGAACTTATTAAACGCAAACAGAATTATTAACTGCTCAAAGAAGCAACTCATTGAACTTTAATGAGTCTGGTGCGATTTACAGAATAGAAGAAATTTCCCAAGCATACTGGCACATCTAGAGAAAGACTGATTACATTTCTTAGGCTTACAGAGCAAATATAATCTACTGAAAGTTACAATTATTGTGTTACCTCTAACAAGTAAAAGTATCTGTTAAATTGAGGGCTCTTCGTATCCTCCAAGCCTTTTAATTGTCTTGTAATAAACAAGAATATGTCCTGTCAAAAAATGATAAAGTGTTTACAAGCTTGATTCAGCAGAGAGTAAAAATACAACCCTTTAGTAGTGACATCTACCCACATCTACAAACTTATGATATGAGAACATTAAATTGTCTTTTTTAGGCACCGACAGAAAGCTATCACCAACACAGACGCTGGTTATCTAGTATTCCCTTACACACCTCTGGCCCTTGAAGTACTACACTGACTCACAGGACTAAAGCAACATCTCTTTAATAAAACTGAACGTCAGTATAAATGCAAGTAAAAAAATGTTTTCAGGTTTTTTTTGTTTGGTTTTGGCTTTTTTTGGAGGGTGGGGGGTTTCCTCAGTAAGAGAATGAGGTAGGAAGAAAGCCTTTATTTTATAAAGCATTTTTACCTTAAGTTTGTCATGGGAAGTATATGGAGCTTCAGGAGCATAGATACGAAAGATATCAGCCAAGCAACATGCTACAAGGAGGCGCACATCTTTATTGGGATTCCTGAGGAAGAATTCAGATGCAAGGTGCAAGGCTAATGGGAGATACTGCTGCTTCTCATCCTCTGAGTCCTGGTCCATATCCATGAAGGTTTTTACCACCATCTGAAAAACACAAGGAAAAAAACCCCACCAAACATTTGAGTGCTTTCTGCTTTTATTTCTAATTACTCAACAATACTTTCTGAAAGGATGCAATGCTATCAATACGTGTTCCCCTGCATAATCACAGTACTACAATTTTTTTCTTAGGACAAACATCAGAAAAGAGAAGCGTTAATCTGACACTTAAAGGCTTACTGAACTATTTTAGGCTTACTGAATTATTTTAAATTAAAACACTGAAAAATGCCTTGCAGCTCTGCTTATTTTGCCAGTCTTGACCTGAGGTGCAGCACAGAAACTGCTGCACACCGATGAGGTCGGAGATGGCAGCACCTCTTCATCAAAGCAGTCCCAGGCCACTTCAAAGTGAGGACTTGCCTCAGTATGGACAGTACGAGGGGCTGCAAGCCATCTGCCCCAACGTATAGGCCACGGTATAATGCAGCTGCTTTAAGACCTATGCCAAGACTTGAGAGGAGCCTAAGAGCGCACTCTTATGCTCTGCCTGTTTAAAGACACAGAGCTCAAGAACTACTTTACATACGCACAATCCTTTTATCTGGTTTAAATGAACTAGATACCAGATAAGAATTTAATCCCTCATGTAAAATAGGCCTAGCGCTGCAGATCTATTCTTTCTGCATACTCAAAACTGCATCTATCACCTTACCTATATAAAGAAAAAAAAATCAACTACGCGGTTTCCTTGTTTCTTCTAGCGCAGCTAAGAACTACTAATTCCTATGAAATACCACCAAAATTGTTTTTTTTTTTTTAATTACTATACAACCCCAGTTAATTGAAACATCTCAGCATAATCATTTGGCAAAACCGAAAGAGAAAATTTAGTTTGAAGAAATAAAAAGTTGCAGGTTAGACTTTTGGAATAGGGTTTGTTAAAGGATGAGAATGACTTCTAGGATGTCAGCACAGAACCAGGAGATGTGCCACAGATTCTTAGTATGACCTTAGTAAAACTGGTCTTTGTGTCCCATTCTTCCATGTCACTTGAGCATCCTTAGAGTTAAAATTGTGAAGGACAGCCATATTGCATACCAGTAGGATTTAGTATACCCATTACACACAGTATACACAGCAGACACATTAAAGAGATATAAGAGAAAAAACAGGATGATAAATCTTGATGTGTCAAATTAGAATATTAACAGTAAAACACAAGAGGAGGTTGAGCTCACACAGCTAATAAACACATCTCTTACTCTTACCACCATTCTTTTGTTGTCATGTCATTCAAATGATACTAAGCTTGTTCCTCCATTACTAAGCATGCCCCCGCTTCCAACATGAAAACACTGTCTTTCAGCTTTACCTCCTCCCTGAGTTTTGGAACCCAGTTTTAAACTCAGCAGATCTTATAAATTAAAATAAATGTTTGACAGCAACCTTTCCTACAGTATGTTACTTAAAACTCCTCCTCAATTTCTATAAATGTACAAGTACATTCCTTCGTGAAGCAACTTTTAGCAAAACCAAAAATCAAGAAAGAAACAAAGATGAAAAAAAACCCAGAATATGAGAGAACTTTACAGCCACAGCCCATAAAAATCCAAATTCTACCTGCATTGGCCTGTTTCCCTAAAAATATTCTTAAGCTCTATTTTGAAGCATCAGCTGAAAGGACAAAACCATCCTTCTATTAACAGCACAGGTCTGTCTGTTACAGTGTCATGCATCACCTGTCCTTCTAAGATTCTAAAATTAAAAAAATAGATAACATAGTCTTCAAAACCTACCAGATTCTTTCAGTAAGGAAGGTTTAAAAAACAAACAAAACCAAAAAAAAACCCCAACAACCCACCACCAAACCAAAACCCAACATGACCAAAAAAGCCACACCACACTCTCTCTGCTGGTGGCAGGACAAGGAATAATGGCCTTGACTTGCAGCATGGGATTCAGACTACTATTAGTGAAGGCTTTAAGAACAGGGTAGAAAGAACTAAAAGATCTGTGGATCCTACCCTGGAGACTGATAGTAAACTGTATCTGTACCATATAAACTTGTTCCACTAAAGTTCCCTCCAGCATTTTTACTGATTTTATAGATAACCTATACAAGCTATCTTTTAATCTTTGTCATAAACCTGAACTCCTTTCCCCCTATACATATCATAAGCTTCATAACCAGAATACCCTCCTAGATTCAGATCTCTCTTTGGGTTCTCATATTCATATGACAATATGCATAAATCTGGCATACAACCCTTCTCTGATATGTCAAAAACAGACAAGGTAAGGCAGCATGGTGCTGTGAAAACTCACACAACTTTCCCATTTGGTAATAAAATATTAGGATATTCTGGGATTAAAGTAATGAAACTAGCCTTTGGAACTGCCTTGCCTGTTTGAAAACACTCAGCCCTACAGATTTTCCTGTGTTGCTCTTGTATTCAGAAGAAACTGCCAGCAAATATCCATAAAACCTCTTTCTATTTCCCTGCAAAGAGCTCCTTGGTATTTCTTTCCTATTACAAAAGAACACTTGGGCAGTAATTGGGGCTTTGTCAAGCTGCAACTGCTATTTAACATACTGATCTATGTTTCCTCCGTTGTTTCTTTATAGTCCCATATCTGCTTGTATCTGTCTGTTGTCTTTTATTATATAGTTTTCTGTGCACGATGTTCTGTTTATGGTACGCACAAAAAATGAACAGAATACTATCTTGGTCTTCATCTAGGATCCCAGATACCAAAGCAACACAAATAACAAATATTATGTATGGGGTACACAAAATACATAGTATAATACAAATAATGAAAGCAAATAATGAAAGTAATATATAAACAAACTACACAGGGCTATACCACAGTTAAAAGCATGATGTAAATTCTTGCTAGTGGCAGGACACATATAAGATCTGGGAAAAAAATAAAGACTTGCATTTAAGTACAATCTATAAATTTGTTGGACTGATGTCAAGAGTTCAACAATATAATTCTATACATTTCTTGAATATATGCAATTAACTGTATCTAAAATCCTACAGCCTGGGAGTAGTCTCTATAGCCAAGCAACTACTGGTACTGACTGAGGTATTACACAACAGAATTATTTCCAAATGTCTGCTAATCTACATATGAGATTAATTGTTAAAATAGAAAAAGAAGTCCAGACTAAATACAATATATTCTTGGCTCTTCACACTCGCTAGCAAGCCAAGAACCCGCTCAAAATTTCATCAGTTACAGAACTGGTACTCTTGCCCTCTAGCACAACTGAAAAATGAGTTATCAAGCAACCATCAAGAAAGCAACTTAAGGCTTTAGAAGTATGAGATACTGTATGCTTGATGAAATCACTTAACGATATGAGGTTCTATTATGAATAAGTACAACACACTGACCAACAACTGTTCCATGATTTCCTGGAGTACTCCTGTCTTTCTCTCCACAGCCACGTGTTGTCTTGTTTCCTCTACGACAGGAACTAACTTCCCTTCCTTCCCCCATGTTTACATGTCTAATGCAAAGTCTTGGTCTAGGACTATAGTTCACAAATACGTCCATAATACAAAGATGAAATGACAACATACTGCAAGTTCTTTCCTGTGTTAAGGTCTGACAAAGAAAAGTTACTTCTAATCACCTGGGACTGGTATTACTCGGGATACACAAAATCAATAGAAATATTAACATGTAAAGTTAAGCATACTTATCCATCCCTTCCCAAAAATCTTTCTTAAATTGTATTGTAGTCATAGTTCCCACTCTTTGTACATTTCCTATAACTCCACTACATTTCCTGTTACAAATTATGGGCTTTCTCAGAGGAATTAAGGAAAAAAAAAAAAAAAAAAAGGGCAGCATGCAAGTTGCATGATGCATAATAAATATTGATAATGTCTTATGAAGAAGCTACAACATCTTTTGAAGAACTGCTCATAATTGGTTCAGAAAGATTTTCATAGCCGTAGCACTGCAATACCAGTATTAATTGTGACAGCTAGAAATTAATCCATTAAAAGAATCTGCTAACGAAACTGAGAACCTGAAATAAACTCTACATATACAAAAGTCCAGACGTCCAAATAATTTAAAGTTTTAAATTATTTTTAAACCAAAACTGGAAAACACTCATGTAACTAGGGATATACATAAATGCAACAATGAGGGAATATGACAAAGCAAGTAAGCCCAAAAAACTTCAAGGCTGTGGTTAATATTTAATTGAACCAGAGGGAAGAAAAAAAAATACAATTGCAGAGAGGAGACATGAATTGCTGCTGCCAGACAGCAATTACTTTTTCCAAGAATCTGCATATTAGGAAAATCTTCTTTACTAAAGTTATTCATATTATAGGTACTCTACTAAAGCAAATTACATTCAAGATGTCATCTGATCCATCCTAACTACCCTTGTTCTAATTGCAAAAAAAGCCCAAACCAAACAAAACCCCACTCCAATTCCTCTTTGTATTAAGATTTTCATTTTAGGTCTAAGAGGAGTCTCAATTTCCCAAAGTTTTGATTCGACCATTACATAAATATTTCTTTAGCAGAATGAAGTAGTTATTTCAGAGTTAGATATTAAGTATTATCACGATAAGTCAGTTTTTCTTCCAGGAAAAAGTGATTAAACCGTTAACAGGAACTCACTACTTGTTTCGAGTTACAGGACTATTGTCTAACTGAAGTCTTGCTGTACAGTTGAAACAACCCTAGCTAGAGCACTAATATTCAATTATATAAAACCCTACAGACTTAGTAGCTTCCACTACAGAAAATTGTTACTGTCCTCTGTGCAAAAAGCAGGAGACAGAACAGTATTATTTAAACATATTAATGTAACATCATTCATTCTTTTCCAAATAATTAAGCACTCAATTTAAACACTAATTGCTAACAAATGTAAACAAAATACAACTATTCACATTTACAATTAAATTCAGTCTGCATTGCTTCTGATTTAATGCATCTCCATTAAGTTAACCACATACCGGTACTTCAGTTACCTTGCAAAAATAAAAACATTAAAACTGTTCTAGAAATTTTCATTATTGCCATTTTTACCATAGTACATTGAAATTCTAATTATCAGACCAAGATTTTGGTCTGCAAACATGTAAGTGAAATGCTCTCATTATAACACTGAAGATGGTACAAAAATGCAAACGCCTTCATTCAAACTAGTGAGAACAACAGTTAAATTAAGACTGCTAAGTCACTCTTAGCACATTATGAACATATTGAAAATTAAAGAATTTAAAGCTTTCAAGGAGGTGTCCATCCGACTGCATAAAAACACATATTGTACAAGCCAGACACTCCAGGCTACCCTTTCACCCGTTGGAGAGAAATGCACAGACCACGACTGAATTCAAGCACAGATGTCTACGACACCTACAGACATCAGCTCAGTTTTGCCCTAGAAGTGCCTAATTCTCTGCGCTGACCATGAAAGCAGCTCAGGGTGACTAGATGCCTGAAATGAGGAGAGATGAGCTCTACCTGCAGCTTCTTCTCAGACTGTCAGCCTTTCAGTTGCATTGAAACATACACCAGAGGTTGCCAAAGCGTTGTTCGCAGTCTGCCCACACCTCATATGCAGTTTACATGCGGCCTGATTTCAAAGACAGTAAATCAGCATAGTAGCTTGCCCTTACGTGACTCAGCTGCACGCGGCTCTTGGGCAAGACCTATGCCTCAGACAGGAATACTAACTTTTGCTGTTCAGATCCTGGTTTGTGTTTACTGACCACGTAGATTTAGGTGCATGGTTTGTTAGATCAGCAAGCTCAGCTACTGCTGAAACATACTGATGATTCCAGTATTATATGGAGGAGAGCTATGTAAACTCAAAGAGAGGAGAGGGTAATTGGTGCAGATAAAGACTCAAAACAGTGCTTGCAGAGAGGAAGAAGCAGGCAGATGTAGGAAAGCCTTAATGCAGTTGCCAGGACAAACACAAACCTCCAAGCTAGTCACAGCATGGGGAAGGTATGTGCAGGTTGCATTTGTTTTACTGTTCTTAAAACAGCTTATTCATAGTATTCCAAAGTAGTAGCATTTAACCACCCTTGGCTTGAAAAAAGACCAGGGAAAGACACTCAGTATTTAAAAATTCACCTTGCAATCATCAAAAGAAGAAATTTAACAATTGAGAGAATTTCATTCCATTTACTGTTACAGGAATAACATTAGAAGTTAACTTCAGTATTAAGATTAAATACAAAGTGTGTTTGGAAGTAAAACTTCCCCAAATTGATGTGAGCCCAGCTGACTCTTCCAGAACTTGGACAGCTCTGGGAAAGACGTCAAGAGAAGGCTGAAATCAAAGTACACGCAAATACTGCAATTTTCAACTCTGCCATCAGAGCATTTTTACTTTTTTTTTTTTTTTCCTCACATGGTTTAAGCAGTATTACGGGTGACCCTTGCCATTAACTATTAACAATAAATTACATTCTTTGACTAAGACCTAATTGTAAAACATAGCAAAATCCACAGACATGTGTATCTGGAAAACAATACTTCTAAATGGTGCAGATTTAGGATGAGAATTCTTGGTCTCCCTCAGATATAGTCCTATCTATCAGCTGGAACCACCAAACACGTAAAAAGGGAAATTGTTGCGTGGATAGAAACAAAAATAAAATATCTCAAAATATTCAAAGCAGGGGGACCAGATGATTGTTATTTCAGAATGTTTAAATACCTGACAAATGAAATCATGAAACTTAGTAACACAGGTTTTGTTTGCTTTTCTTTAAAACAAACAAACAAAAACCCCGACAACAACAACAAAGAACCCCACACAAGCTAACACCCAAACAAGAAGTATACCAACTGGACAGAATTTAGCAACTGTTAACCTAATGATCAAGGAGGAAGATCCTGGCAACACATCCAACAGGCTGACATCAAGAGAATTTTATAATACAAACCTAATTTGGAAAGGCTAAATAAACACAGAAGTTAAGAAAAACAGGGTAACACATAAAAAGGGAATTACTTTGCTAACCTCATAAACTTCCTTTGATAAGATAATCAACTCTCTAGACAACTTGGAAGAACAAGACAGGCAATTTGTCCAAGTGTCAAGAACAGCATCACACTGAACCACATGGAAACTGAGGACACTGGAAGAGATGAAGCTTAGCCCAACATTGCCTCCTTAGCCCCTTCCTAAATTGTTAAACTGAAAGGACCTTTTGGACCCAAATGAATTTACTGGTGGAGAATGGTGTTATAATTGACCCTGTTTGCTCTTTCCATAAACAACTGTGGTACAAAAAGTAGGAATGGACCATAATGACAACAGTTGGAGACTGGCAGTAGAGGACAGGATATTATATGAGAAGAACAGAAATACCAAAAATTAATAAACTGCTCCATGGTCATACGCTTAGCGCTTAAAACCAAGAACTTGTGCTATTATGAGCTTATCAGCTGGAAACAACAGGAGAAGAGAAAGATGGACATTTATTAAGCAACTGTAAAGAGATTATGAGCCAACAGCAGGCTATGTGCATGAAAACAATGAAAATGCAATTGCAGGATATGACAGAAGAAGTATTTCCAGTCAAGAAAAGGAAAAAAACAGCAATACAACTCATGAAATGCTAAAAATACTAAATGCTGATTTGAAACACATCACTTAGGTCTGATTACCCCCACTGATTAAAAAAAAAAAAAAATCAAAATGGGAAAGGTACAGAAAGTGGCTAGCAAAGGAGTCTCAAAAGCCTTTTCTTGTAAGGGGACACTACGAGACTGTGGTTTGCTTAGTCTACGAGACCAACAGCCAAAGGTCTCTCTTTTAATATGCCTTAAATACAGGAGTGCCATTTATGCACTGAAAAGAGACTGCAAATACAAGTGGGTAGAAATGGGCCAGCAGCATCTCCAGCCTGAGAAGTGGGGCTGCTTTCTGACCACAGAAGCACGTGCTCTGGAGCACCATCCTCTTGCAGGGTTTCACTTCAGGGCGAACAATTCCTTTTCAGGGTCCACATTTATCACTCATAGTTAGACAGAAGTAGATGCACAAATTAAGCAGGGGCATATGTGAATCACAGAAACAATGAACTGGAAAGGAGCCAATGGATTTCTGCGAATTTTGCTGTTGTCATTAGTAAAACAAAAAGCAGCACTCCCTTCCTGGTAGTTAGTAACTCCTGAAAAATAAATTTTATTGCCCGATTCCCACTACAAATTCTATCTCTAATCTATACTCTCTGACAGGACACTTAACTGCCTCTGAATAACTCAGAAAAAAACAGAAAGTTGAACAAAAGATTATTATCTTTTACATACAAAACATATTGTACGCTCTTTGGGGCAAAGACTATTTGCTTCCTTCTTTATACCCTGCTCACCAAGTAAAGCCAATGACCAGCGTTTCTAGATGTGACTGCGGATGTATCGTTAAGCGATGTGAAGCTTATGCAGGAACAGCAATTGTAGCCTGTACAGTAATATCCCTGTGACTAGGCAAACAGTTTAACTGGCTATCCTTCCCCTGGGGACTAACCTACACTGGGCTTTTCTTCGGAGGTTTGGCCAACTGCCAGATCATGAGCAAAGAAGTCTTAGACTTGTCATTTACCACTATCTTCACATTGGTAAAGCAGCATATTCTGTATTATTTTACTTACATCGAGCTACTCTGAGAATATTTTCCAGGAGCCCAGATGTTAAATTAATTTGACATATGAAAAAGCAGAGAGACTGACTACTACTTGAAGTAAAAACAGTATGCTGAGCAGTTCATGAATTATCTGAAGTAGCTTTCTTGATATACAAATTTTTAAGCAACTACATAATGAATATAAATATCACACACATACAGCACGATAATCAAAACAGGACAAGTATTGTTACCAATTTGGGAGAGAGGTGGTACAATTACCCACATGTTGTATCTCCATAATTAACACACAGCAGAATTCCAGTTCTGCTATGAATCTAGAAGATTCCTCAAGTAACATAAATGCAACAGATTGGGGGGGGGGGGGGGGGGCAGGGACAAATAAAATGAGAAAACTCAGATGCTTTACTATGTCTTTCACAGCACAAATTAGAACATGCTATTTAAATAGTGGTGGAATATTTTGCCCTGCAAAATCACTCATGTAACACTGACATCTTGATTACAATAACTTGTATGGACTGCTGCAAGGAAAGGTTGCAAAAAAGTATGCTTCTCAAGATTACAACAGCACAAAAGGAAGTAAAACTGTGTCCTTCCTGCCCAGCAGGAGATAATCCTAATACTGTTATCGCTGCATGTGATAAATCTTGTACTCTTTGGCCATGAACAAGCCCATGGGAAAAATCAGGTTCATGATGTGCAAAGAAAATACTGCATGCCTGTCCTTATCACTCAAACTTTGACAAAATACAACATCTTATTCAGAACTGAGTATTTTAGACAGTATCACTGACTTTAAATTTTTATTGTAGTAAGATTTGGAAGATTCAATACAGTTTATATACAACACCAGTTCCTTCACTACTATATGTAATAGTGAGGTGTTTTTTCCTCCAGGACAAATGATACTTTAAAGCCAAGTGTATTTTGTTGTCTTTAAGCAGGTACCACTACGCTTCATGTAAGAACACCCAGTAAGTTCATTTATATCCACTGTTGTAACAATATGAGATCTTTCTCATCTCTCCTCTCCTTTGAAAGGGGGACTATTTTAAGCTGTTAAAACAGTAATTAAAAAAAACCCACTCCCATCAAAACAGGCTGTGCTTTTGTTTGTTCTGAAGATGTTAAAATTTGCCATTAAGGAGAAAGTAGATTGTGATCAACTTTAATGGCCAGGAATTGAACAGAACTTCTCTTGTAACTGACTGCTGGAGTACTGTCTTTCTTACAGTTCCGTACGCACTGAGAGGGTAAAAAATACCAAAGGAAGACAAAGCACAGAGAAAGAAATTCAGACCTGTTTGCCAACCAGGAGTCGCAGCAGTACACAGTTCAAACCCCTCTCCCAATAGCTATGGTTTTTGTTCCACATGGCATGGAGATCCAGTTTAACCACTTGCTGCCACCACCTCCTTCCTTTCCCATTACTCACCCTGTCCTGCTTCTGTGCATGCAGCGCCACCGCATATTTTGCACTGGCCCCAACACTTGTTGAATAACTCAATCAGTCAATTTAACTTACTAATCTGGCCGAAAACCTCCTCAGAAAAAGTCCCAGATAGTTTTCTGACAGGCATAGTTAGATCACAGGCATAGTTAGATCATGGACAGATCTGATATGTTCCAGAGCCAGTAGAAGGGAAGGTAAATAGAATTCAATGGCCAAGACCAGGGAGGGAAGAAGAATTTAGCCTTCTGGTACATAAACTCTTCACAAACAACCTAAGAGTGACACAAATTCCTAACCTTAACAGTGGCAAGCACATAAAGCCTGAAATGGGCAGCTATATCCAAATCCTACTAGTCCCCCAGAAAATTTACCTTTACCTCTATCCATTAGAAACCGGCATAAGCATAAGATATGATCACTGGTAATTTTAAATTCAAGGTCTCAGAAACATGTTGGTACAGTGATTTCCAAAACTCGTATCCAGTGTATCAATTCATTTATTCATTTTAATTTAATATTTCCTGGTTTTGTATCATGACCTGAGACAGCAGAGGTTCCCCATTTACCCTTTTAGGCTATCACTTTTACTTTGCCTTCTAGGTTCTTATAATTCTCATTACATCCTTGTCTCATACCTTTGGAGGCAAAGGTTCACTAGAACTGCAGTATTGCACAGAGCACATTCACAGAGTATTCAAACAAGAACATGTCTAATTTATATAAGGGAAGCATAATATCCGTAGTGTTTACCATTTGACTCCTTACCTAGTGTTAAATTCTATTAGATTTTTGGACAGAAGCTGTTCAGTGAAAGATTTCACTGAGCAGCCTAGACTGATGCATCAGTCTTCCCTGACTTAGTCCTTTACAACTTCATAAAGTCAGCAAATAGTGTTGCTTTCTCTCACTATTCCTCACCTTGCTTTTATTGACATTAAGCCTAAAAGCCTCCACTGGATTCACCCCACTCACTTAAGTTATTTGACTTAATAGGAATTCTGTGAAATCCTCCTTGGTTGTGATCAACCAAACCAACTCACCTCATCATGTTTCCTGTTTCCCAAACAGCTAAAAGGTTTTCAAGCGTGCAAAATACTATCTAACCTTAGGTCACTGTATGGTTTGTCATTAACAAAAATTATTTCTTTAAATCTACTTTCTGTTTACAGTCACCTTTTGATGCATGACTATACCTGGCTGCTCAACCCAAGACCTTTTAATGTAATTTTAATGTAAGAAACGTTGAGAAATATTGCTAGTTTGGCCTTACCATATTGAAATCCTTTAAGTATTTTGTTATCCTAGTTTTAAACCGTTTCACACAGTTTTCTATGGCACAAGCTATAACACTGTGGATCAAATCACACATTTTAACAACGTATGTGTATTTCTTGTCAAATAATGAGAAGAGACAGTGCACATATTTATCAGCACATTATCTCTTCATACTCATGCTACTCACCATCTCTTACAAATCCATGATTTGAGTGTGGTGCCACAGCACCTATTTTTCTTTTATTTTTTTAAAGCAATCCAGTCTTCTGCAGTATCTGGTCTTTATTACTGGAAAGATTTGTAACGGGATTCTTTCCAATTTTCCTGCCAAAGTCTAACTATTGTTTAAGTACTCTAAAGAAGGTTCTGAAATTAAAACACTGAAAGTCTTCTAAGTTCTCAGAAACTTTGCTTCCACATATATTGGTACATAACAAAAGAGTATTTGCAGAGGGACTAAAAAGAGCCTATTCTTTAAACATTCTAATGATAATTCAAGACATCATCAGTTAGAAGCATTTCATTAAATAGTCCTTTCCCCCTAGGTATACTAGCAAGTGTTATATATGGCTGGGACAAACCCAAAAAATTCTTAAAAGCATATTCCCCATGGTGAAGGAGTTTCTATTTCCATACGAAGTTTCCCAAGTACTTTGATAATAGCCTCCAGATGTGAGAGAGAGGATTCTTTATAACCAGCTCGCTGCTGTGTGACAATTCAGTTCCTCTTCCAAAGAGAAGGTGGTGCTGGGCAAGAACAACAATGGCATTTTCGTTTCTACTGTCAACTGATTATAAGGATTCATTTTGAAGGTAATATTTAGGCTCAGTTTTCACAACAAAATCATGTGTTAAGAGTTGCACATTAAAACCCTACTAGAGGGCTATACCTCCAGCAATACGGATGTTTTAAAGACTATATCCATGTCTATTTCTACGCCACGGTGCAGGTGCATCCCATGGTACATCATACAGTCTTCCCGACTCAGTCATCCAAAAGGGGGGGTGTATAAAGCACGTCATGCTCTCTCTCATGCTTGTGTTTCAACACAACCAATAAATGAGACCGAAAAAGGGTATCTTTTTCTAAGAAAATACAGTTTTTCTATTTCAGCAATCTTGTAAATCGTGGTGAGTTGAAAACTTGCTATACCTACTGAAGCAGAAAATTATACAAAATATTTGTACCTTGATCTTTAGCTCTGATTGCACAGTCTGCAACAGTAATAGAAGAAAGAAATTAAAATTTCTTTCATGGCACTTGTTCAATGACTGGCAATTATGCATAATACCATCATACTCAGTAGCACAAGAAGGTATGACGGTGAACAAGAAAATACTCTTCAGCCATGGCATTCATCATCTGGTTTCTTTAGGAGCCAGACCCCACTAAGCCTTAGGACTGAACATTAGGAGTCAAATCATGTGAAACCCTAGCGTGAACCCATATCTAGTGATAAAACTGCACTGAAGAATTTTGTCTGTGTGTCTGTCATCTACTTCAGCCTTAATACAGGACTCTCATATTAACAACGATTATCTAGAATGCAGAAGATGTGGGTTTCCATTACCATGTAAGGGCTGGACAAAAATCAGAACTGTCCAACTGTAAAAAATGTTGATACTTCACAATCAAAACTAATCACCAACGAGCAACAACACCACAAACCCCTAACAAATTGCACATCAAAACAAAACCTGCTCCCCAGAAGGGACTGGCTGACGTGGACATTCCTGTTCATCTCACTGCAGCAAACTTCAGCCGGCAGCTGGTAGTGTACCAGCTACTGCACCTACCAAACCAGACACGCTTCTGCAAAGAGTTTATATTCAGAGAAATTAGTGTTCTCCAACAAAGCACTATTTTACCAGAAAATATTGCTCTCTGTTGAGCACTATCACCTATATTATTAACCAAAAAAAAAAAAAAAAACCCACCCCACCCCAAAACCCTCTTCTCCTTAGGCAGCTACCAAGCTTAAAAGCAGGGTGCTCTAGAACAGACTGAAAGCAAAATGCAGAAATTTGCTTACTCTGCATGTGGCTGGTGGTTTCATTTTATTTTTAAGTAGCCCCATTAAAAACAAAGTTTCTGGAAATTGTTAAAGCAGAAGAAAAAACAGCATGTGAAAAAGTGGACTTGAAACATATCTGGAGTGGTTTCCTGGCTCTAAGTCTTATTTAATTCTTTAATAAGCGGGAAGAAAATTATGTATAATTAGTGCATAGAAAGTATTGTATTGGTAGAATTCATTGAATACACTTAAATTATTTTATTCTGAATAATGACAAGTATTCCTAGTAATAAAGACTGATTTCTAACACATGTTAAAAGAAGAAAAAAAATATTTAAGAAATTCTCCCTTTTTAAAATTTCCTTTAAAATGGGGTGGGAGACTGTAGGAAAAGGCACCAATATTGCTGATATAAGGATATGAAACTCAAATCCACAGTGCTCAGCAACAGGATGATGCTAAAGACATAATGATTATATATAGGATATTCAGTTTCTGAGAAATAAGCCTGGAAAATGAATATGACATGCCTTGGTATTTTATTATAATGTAGGTAGCAGCAAAGAATAATATGAAAAGTCTTCAATAAATTCAACTTGTAATATTACCATCATAATTGCCAATATTAAAAGTGTGGAAATATTTTGAATTTAATATATTATTTACAGAAAGCATTCTGGAGGCCTTCACTTGACAGTATTTTAAATGATATTTTTAATGATTTTACTGTTCATTTTATGATACAGTATTTCACACAAGAACATAGACTTTTCCATTTTGGGTATGCGAGTGAGGTGCATTTGTATGTTCAAGGAGAAAGTAAAAAAAGGCAAAGGCAGGAGACTGAGGAAAACAAAGGAAGATAGAAAAAAAACCCAGAGCTTTTCCCGTTCAGGTCTCTATCTCGTATCTGGTTTTATTTGTTGGATCTTGATGTTTACACCCATCCACCAGTCACAGGACTATGTTTTCACTTGGTTCTAACTTCGCTAAACATTTTAATAATATTTTCAAGCCATATAGCTATGTTGACCTGATCATCCAAAATATGTATTCTATTTCCAAAACCAATACTTTTTTTTTGTGCCTACTTAAAGAAAGAAAATCAAATGACTGCTTTTAGAGAGCTCTACTATATCTTTCTGGATTAGCAATACTGTTTTAGATGATAATATGTCACATCCCAGAGCTGTGGTGGTTTTGTGGGTTTTCTGCAGTTATTTTAATTTCGGGCTAATAAAGTCTTGTCTGGGAATTCTTCTCTAATATTTTGAGAACTTTAAATAACTCCTGATTTCCTCTGCAAGACTTGTGCAACTATTTTGCCTATCAGTTCCATCAAATTCTTGCCTTGTGGATAGCTAGAATATGCCCGTAACTGCTGTACCTGTCCCTCAACATTCTTCGTATGTAATCACACAGTTTTATAGCTACTGATTTTGCTAAGATAAGAAGCAGGCAATATATCAGATATAAAGTGTTATTGGAAAGATTTTTTTTTTAAATAATTTTTTCAAAACATGTCTGACTTTTTTTTAAGAAGTTCCAATAAGGAGTCTTCTTGTACTAAAATTTTCTTAGTGAAATATGTAAAGACCACCTATCTCCCAAAAATCAGAGAGAGTACTGAAATTTCCTTTCTTTGCTAAAACCAGACTTCAGATGAAGACTTCATGGTATGACCATTCCCACTACAGACATCAAGCACCCACCATTAGACAGATTCCCCAGATCATTCTTGGCAAATCTACTGACATCACCTGCATTGTGCAGCGTTTTCCCATTCTAACCTCTACATTCACTTCTGCTTTATTTTGAAGCTCTGCAATTAGTATAACAATTTCATTATCTAAGAAAAAATATGGGATTTTCTGCAAAAATAATCATATAACTATGCAAGGAAGGACTCAAATCAGGCAGACTTCTCAAAGTTAAAAATACAATTATTTTTCAGCCTTTATTTAAAAAATTATTAATTTTTTATTTAAAAATACACTATTTATATATTTATTTTATATATTTAAATACACTATTTAAGTTCAGTGTCAAAATTAACCATGCTGAATTTAGATTAAAATAACATTTCACTAAACTACATTGCTAAAATCAGGAACCTGCAAAAGTACTAAATACCATTTAAATAGCTGCCAGCAACATTCTCGTAAAGAATGCCTAAAACAGGAATCACAGAAAAATTTTCAAGGTCTGACATACTTAAAAAAAACACTTGAGGCATATTAGTTCTGTATCTGCAAACCGCTTCGTCATGTTCATCCAGAAAATTCACTTATCCTCTCCATGACAAAATTTGAGAAATTTCAACCCCGAAAGTACAAAACAATGTAGGAGTCAATCCACTTCTTAAGGTTATAGTCCTACAATTACTTCAACACCTAGTTTAATACTTTATTAGAAAGAAAGTATTTGATTACCCACTAAATTTTACAGTTTCTAAGATTCTCATAGTACAGATATTTAAACTTATTCAATAAATTCTAAAACAGTGTTACTGTCTACTGTGCTGCTTTACTAAACAGTACCACTGTCTCAAGACAGTGCACACACCGCAGCAGTGAGGAACTTTTGCCTTCACGTGAAATAGCTGGAAGGTGCAGCTGATTCCCTTTATAAGATCAGACACTTGAAACAATACTAACCTGCACCCAAGCATAAACATAAATTTGGTACCCACTGGCAGAGGATTTGGTCATTTCACAAATGTCTGCATCTGTGACAAAGAGACAGCGCCAAAGAAAAATCTGAGAAGCTTACCGAGAAGATAGCAAGCCTCAGCCTAGAAAATTATGATTGCCCTGAACATGTAAGAAAGTGCACAC
This sequence comes from Pelecanus crispus, assembly GCF_030463565.1. Classification (NCBI taxonomy): domain Eukaryota; kingdom Metazoa; phylum Chordata; class Aves; order Pelecaniformes; family Pelecanidae; genus Pelecanus; species Pelecanus crispus. The sequence goes on along the minus strand of NC_134646.1, from coordinate 60,879,474 downwards.
TTCATCAAGAGTACTGGATAGAAGCGGCCTGAAGCCACAAGCAAAAATAAGACCTCGTTGTTTAAAAATGATCTTTGTTTTTGTTTCTCTGACTCAAAAATTGAACAGATACTCAACTTCATTTGCTCAGCTGCAGTGACCACAGAATAGTGGACTCACAGGCATGTGCTGGAGATTTAAAAAGCAGCTAAAACATAAAAAATTACTGGGAAAATTGAAAGAAGGAGGGGAAATGTTACCTATAAAAGGATACAACAGATCTCCTACATACAAACTCTGCAGGAGAATGAGGACTAGTTGACCAGGTGATTGTCAAAATAAGCCACTTGATCTTTCTTAAGCATACATGAGACACTACATAAGCACAAAATTTAACTTTTCTTACCCAAGAACACTCTAGACTGTATAGTTATTGCCTTCAGGTCCTGAACCCCATATAAAGTTGTTATGTTTGTCTTTAGCTTGCATTTAGAAGACTTAAAATACACGAAATTCCATTGCTTTTACTCTTCAAAAGCCAAAACAGGATGAAACTCAGTTTCATTGATGTTCTGCAAATTGTTTTTTCTGGGGGTTTTTTGTGTGCTTTGTTTTAATTTTTTTTTTAAATCATCCTCATGATCATAGCATGCAGGTCAGTAGCATACTGAAACAGTTTACCAAAAAAACCATGGAATGTATCTTGCTACATTTGTTTTCTCACTTTTTGCTCCTAAAAAGAAAAATGTAAGTGCAATATTTTATTCTGATTGAATCAGTGGTGTTGGCTTTTTCATTTTGTGTTTTTTGTTGGGTTTTTTTTTTTTTTAATTCAAAATCTAAGCATTCTGCAATGAATCTTCATAGTGAGAAAGGAAGACTTCAGAATTGCACTGTGGCCAACAGATTGTGGAGGTTTGCAACAGCCTTCAATAGCTGCTGGAGTTCATTGAACATCCTAAAAATGCTGTTGACTAAGATTTATGATCGAGAAACAAAAGCTGTCAACTATAATCTTTAGTGCCTAGAACCCTGGCATTAAGCTGAAGCCATTTAGCACCTTAAAGAAAAGGGCTGAGACCTAATACTTGACTATGAATTTTATGGGAAATTAGCGTAGGAGGAGACAACAACAATTGCTGCCCAAGTAACTTATATTGAGGAAAAAGCTTCAGTATTTATATCAGGTAGTCCTAAAATACCGATACATTCATGATGAGATTAATCACAGAATTCTGTTCCAGATGTGGGCAGTAGAGTAAATAACCGTAATCTGGACAGGGCTAAAATTCCTAGCCAAGTAGAGAGGCCAGAAGGTTTTACTCCCAGATGCTACTATTGGCAGTTTCCTCCCTAGTGGTAAGTACTGCCCTGTACTAAGGGCCAAAAAGAAGTAAGTACTAAAGGGAAACATCCAGCACAGGAAACTAAAGGATGGAGAAAAATACTTCCTGATGCCCAGCTGAAACCACTGCCTTGCTCAGCTTTAACTTTAAGCAGGTGTCTTTTGCCAGAGCTCTGACTGCAAACACACAGGGTTATCTTGATAGTGGTAAAATCGTGGGGTAACATACAAATCAGGGTAGCAGCCATCTGCACGTGGTTGACACTATGTCTGTAACATTTGTTTTGAATTAGCTTAGGAGCTGCTTTCAGATGTCAAAAGCAGGACTTCAGAAGACAGCCGATTCTTGTGAGAGTCAAGTATTGAGAGGCCAAGTGGTAGAAAAGTCATTTTCCATCACTGAATATACTCTTCCAACTTAAGCATTTTGTATCCTGTATGCTTATCACTCCTCTTGGGTGAGAAAGCAGCATCTCCTAGTCAGCAATCTCAGAGAAGCCTGGGAAAAGCAGAGCATCTTCCCCCTTCATTTTCAGTATGACAGTTTTGCATGCATTCTGGTCTGAATTAAGACAGCACAAAGTCAGTTTATAGTAAAATTGATATTAGCCTCCATTTGGCTTCCCTTTGCAACATGCTTATTATCTAGAATCAATGTACCCAAGTTTCTTTGTGTTGGTCAAGCCTCTGAACATTTGATCCATTGGCCAAGAATGGTTTCAGTTAGTTACAATTTTTTTCACGTATCATTGAAGACTTGAAAGGTAATTAGAGATTTTGAATCAAGGCTCACTTAAGGTCTCCAGAATTTATTTACAAACAAAAACTTGAACCCCAGGAATCCCAATATACTACTGATTGGTGAATATGTGCAAAGCATACGCACACACTCATTTCTTATGCATTATTTTGAAGCTTTCTGAATCAAAGATTACAAATAAAGATTTGCTTTAATAATAATACAAAATGAAACAACTAAAAACAACAAGCCACAAACCCACTCAATAACATGAGATGAAATCAAATTATTTCAAAATGAGGATTAGTATAATCAAAATTACCCATACAAGTTCATCCAACAGTTTCTGGCAACATTCCCATTCAGCTATTTTCATAGAAGTTTCCATATACAAAAAAAATTACTACTAGAAAAGCGGGCAAATGCAGTTCTCAGGCTGGCTAAAGTTTGGCAACTACAGAATTTCAATGCATACACCACCACAAAAGTGCAAGCTCTTTGTAAACGCTGTCTCTTCAAAGAATAAACAAAATTATGTTCAAATATTTTTCAACAGCAGCCAGATTTTTGGCCTATCAAGGAGTCCTTAACAATATATTCTGCACAACTCTCAGGCCCTGAAGTGTAAGAAATATGAGTTAAATAAGTGACATTTAAAGAAGAAAGGTTTTCACTTTCTATGAATAATTCTGGAAGAACTTCATGTGCAACAGTAAACTCATGGTCTGTCCCTGCTATGAGCCCTGTGGTGTGTTAATAATGCTGGCTTTGGGATGTCACAAAAAAAGATTCTACTACTTGCATTTTATCAGTTCATGCTTGGGGGGAAGAAAGTTATTTATGGTGCCTATCTGCTGGGTAGCAGAATTTTTTTTTGTATGTGAGATTATCTGGAAAGAAAAAAGTCATTTCTGTATATGTGTATGTATGCACATACATATTCCCCTACAGACAGATATACATCCTGTAAGTTAGTGCAAGTCTTTGTTTAAAGAACAATCAACTACAGCAGGCGGGGGGAAGAATGAGAGCTGGCATGAAGACAAATCTGTTTGCAAGCACTGGCCTGCACCGCCTACTCTAGTTCAAGTCACAACACAAGACTCGGCAGTTTGGACTGCAGAACAGGAAAAGACCAGTCTAAACATCAAAGACCACATCTCATAATCGTAATACTGGTACAGAACTGTGAGCCATCGGGCTTAGGGAGGCCTGAAAAACACTGAAAGCTCAAGTTCTTTCTTTTGTACAAATGGGAAAGACACTAAGGGGGAAAAAAGAGGAAACCAAACATTCCTAGGGAAAGGTGAAGTGTATGTAAGTACCCCTCACTAAGTATTACCACACCAATTCTGAATTCCAATATCAAATCAATTTATTTTGAAAGTAGTCATGTATTAGTATGAATGGTATGATATATTACAACAGCCAGTCAGCTAAAACATTAGAAAATTCATCATGGATTCCACAGCATTCACGTTAGTTGTAAATTAGCGGCACCAGCACAATCCATGCATTCGCGTATAAACACGGCACTGATTTCAATTGTTTCTAACCAGAGAACATTCTCCTGTATCTTAGTCTCTTTTTAAGACATAGAAGAGTAGCACATTATTCACTGCACTTACACTTGCAGCTGTCCAAACAAGAGACACACTTCATTTTGTATACAGCTACTGCCTCACCAAATTGGGAGGATGGGGGATGTCTGTAGAATTTCTTAGGGTGCAGTTTTACAGCAGTGCGAGTCAACCCAAATTGGTCAGCCCTGTCCCTCCGTTGCTCCAAAATGCATGTGACTGATGAGTGACACTACTGAAAAATCCCTTTTTCTGGCCAGGTTACTTTTCAGATAGATCTCCTTCTTGAACCGGCTCACTACATGGCTGTACAAATGCACAGGGGAAGGTGGGACTGCTTCAGCCCAATCTTAGGGTGCAGTTTAATGAATCTTTGACTTGATTTAGTAAGGTCAAACCCAATGAACACAGTGTTCCAAATTAAGCTGTCACTGCAAGTAACAGTTCTGCCACCCCAAGACTGTCATAAAGCTTCTGCCAGCACAAGCAGGACCCCCTTGTGTAGTAAATGACTGCCTAAGTCACACTGATCCAAACAAAAACTAACCTGGGGGGAAAAAAGAAAAAACAGCATTTTTGAATAGGATCACTTCCACAACCCAGTATCCTGCAGACCACAGACACACCTGGGTTGGTGTGTGGAAAAGGACGGCCCCCATACAAGCAAGAGTACTTCACTGTCTCAAAGTGCTGGCTTTGGTGTTTGTGCTTCCACACATTCCAGCAGAGTGAAGCACACCAGGGTTTGATTCAGGGCAATCCTCCAGCTACTGGTGTAGCAACTCCGTCCTTTCCAACTATGCTACTTCCCCCCTCCTTGCCTACAAGTCAGTATGTACTTCTATTTTTTTCCTTTTCTCCTCTTACTCTTCACAAACTTGATTTGTGTCTACAACTTTGAGAGTGCTGCTGACTCAAATAAGGCAAGTGACTTTGAATCGTTTTTCTCCCTGAACAGCAATGGCAGCAGTGGTAAAGATGAGTAACTGTTTCCTTCAGCAGCAGCGTCAACTTAAGAGTACTCAAAGTAGTCAGGTACAACAGTGTCAGGATGACAAGCTTCCAAAACACCATTCTAGCACTCTGTAAAGAGGACTTGCATTTTTTTATTTTTAGATAAACTAACTTGCTTTTGACTATGTTAAAATACCCACTATGCAGGTCAGCTCAGATTACTAAGCTGACTCGCAATACTCTGCAGAACTAACCTGTCATTACTTACCCTTCCACCTTTTCACCTTCCTGATGAAATTGGTTTTGTCCATAGTTTTGTTTTTGAGCAGAAGATTGATAAAGATGACGAAAAGCAGCAGGAAAACCCTCAAGAAATCCTCTAAAAATGCTAGCAATTAATATTTGCCTCATTTATAAAATTTTGAGGTGAACAGCTCATTTCAAAATTAATTTTATGGGGATATTGCATGATGCCAGGCTTTTAAGCAAAGTGTTGACAGGCGTTAAATCAGATAGTATACAGAAACTTAAACTTATCACAGCCCACATACAGGCTGAAGTCGGAGTGGCTCTGAAGAGTCTCAAGACAGTGTGAATTTGGGCACAGCTCCACAGTACAATTTTTCAGGAGGCAGAGACAGTGTAATAGAGTCCCTGAAGATGTCTCTCAAACCAGCTTCATGGCTAGACAAAATGTAGTGGAGAACTCCATCCTCACAGATGTATATGGGTATCAGAAACCAATTTTAGCATCAGAAATGGCGTGGCACACAGAGCAGCAGCTCTAGGATGACTATGCTTTAATCTACATAACAAATCCAACGCAGTCAGAATGCTCCGGTTTGCACAAGAACCTAAACTAAGAACAATAGGCAAAGATGTCAAAATGAAACAAAATTAAATGGCAGCCTTTTTACTTTGTGATCTGACTGAAGGTGTTTTAGCCTTTAAAGGGAAACAAAGGCTAGGACTGAAAGAGCGTAACTTTGGAAAACATTACAGGCCACCCGCGCTTTCCCAGCTGAGGTTTAGAAACATAGCCTTTAACTTGGTTTTCACTCCCAGTTCAAAGAGATTTTTTTTAACAACTTATTAGGTTTTCTACCGACCTACTTCCAGTTGTACCAATACGTATTATGTTCTACAAAGATGTAGTTTTAGTACTTCGTGAACCCTTCCATTTCCTAAAGCAAAATTCTCATGATTTTACAGCAGTCTAGACTACCAGTTCCAACTCGGACAAAGCTGAAACCTTATTTCCAGGTTTCCCAGTTTCCTTTAGGCTGCAGAGTTATGCCTACTTTCATATTCTACATATATTTTCTCAGAAAAAATGCCACTAACGGCTCACAAATGCAACTCCTAGACCTTCATTTACTGACTTCACACAAGCAAAAATAGTGCTGCTTTTCTTGCCACTGGAATTTTACTGGCAATAGCAGAAGTGAGAGCTTTAGAGAAGGGATGGATTATAAGTTTTTCAGAAATAGTGAGACATGCCAACTACATTTACAAGGGGTGACTGACTAAGCTATTTAAATAAACATGTATTTTCAGCAAAAAGCTTTAAAGTTGCTTGCATTTCTTTGTTTCGCTTTGTAAGTGAATGAATGTTAACTCCGCAGCAATTCAGTGCTGAGAACCACCTGTCAAAAACCAAACATACAGGGTAACCTTTTCCACCTTCCCTCAGAATGCTGAATTCTGTTCCTACCATCAAAAAGTAAGTATTGAGGTTGCTTTACTTCATTCTTATTACTGCAACAGCTTAAGAATTAAACTTCCCTTCACTCACCCTACAATACATTGCACCATTGCGTGAACAAAGGGGCATAATTTCTGAATGATTCCTCTTTACTGTTTCATGTAAATGAAGTTTTTAAAGAAAAACTGTATCCTTTCTAACTGACTAGGACATCAGGACTAAAACCCACGAAGGGCACTGCAGTCAGCGGGAGTCAAGTGACTGAGTATCAGGTTTCACTCTTTTAAATCACCAGAACAGAAAAATTTTTATATTCTTCAAAATTTAACTTCAAATAATTCCCTACTAAATTATTACTCTGGTTTGATTAAACATCAATAATGAGTTTATTATGGAGAACCATTACTACATTTTGGATAATTAAGTACATGCATGTATTTTCAAATAGTAACAGAAGAACAACACAGTTAAAACACAAAATTATATTAAAATAACAGGATTTACCCTACTATGACTACTCTACCCGAAGGTAGAGGAAAAATTTTAAGAGGAAACATCCAACAGCATTTTCCTTTCATTAAATTGGTGGCAGAAGTAAAGACATCAGTTTAACTGAGTAGAGTTCAACTCTACTCTCACTGCACACATTTTACTTCAGCATTTGCACCACCATCACGATTCTCAGCAGCAACAGAAAAAACAAATTATGTAAGAAAACTAAAGAACTTAGCAATCGTCTTTTGAGATTTTTAGCTACTTTTGAGTGGGTTTTTTTTCACTTTTGCTTTACCCTTTCTGTAATGAAAATTGCTTATGTGATATGCTATTAAGATGATCAAAGAACGCAGGTATCATTTTTAGTTGTTAGAAAACACCACTTTAAGTTAAAAATTAGTAATATTTTCAAATACCATGCACAGCCCTCTACCAGTTTGTGGGTTAAGAGAGTATTAAAAAGTTTTTGTGCTTTATTTTAGCTGTTTATCTCCTTTACTGCTGCTATATGAAATGAGTTTTATCATAAGCAGCAAAATTAACGATGGCTGGTTTCCAACAGATCTGTTCCTCATCACTCAACCCAAGAGGGCTGCCAACTCACTCCCTTCTGCATCCCTCACTCTCATCCCCCTGCACCCCCTGCCCACTCCCCTCTGGGTGCCGTGCCTGGAGAGCTGGGGAGGGAGCAGCACACCCCCTACAACATTTGAAACATACGTGTGGGAATTAGTTGCTTTTATTCCAGCTAGCACACAGACTGCTACCTTCTGAAATGTTTAACAGTGCTGGTCCGTTTTCCTTTGTCTAAACAGAATTTGGATGTCTCTATTCTGCTCAGCACCAATTAGACAAATTTTGCATCTCCAAAACCTTTGCCCAACTGCCAGCAAGTTTTGAACTAATGCAACTTCAGGGAAGATCAGTAACAAAGAAATTAGACTGGCTGATCAGTCTAAAACCTTATTCCATTAGAAAAGCAAGCTAAAAACATTTGTCCAGACAAAGCACTATTGCATATACAAAGTAAACTGAAAAACACAAATATGTTTCTTTTCAATTTTTGAGAGACTAATTCTCGGGCACTTAAAACTACAGGAACAAGATTTTCATAATAAGTACAAATTTGAAGTTGGTCTTTTGATGGTCCTTCATGTTAAATGCAGTGATAAAAATAGTTCAAAGATCAGTAGTTAGACAATATTTAAAAAAAAAAAAAAATACTGTAAACATGCAGATCTCCTGCAGATCTAAAACTATTCCCTGATGGTCAATCAGGTTATTTCCATAGAAAGCCATAAGACAGACAGAGACTACAATTGCAGAGGAAAAGGGAATTCTTCAGTGACTGCAAGCAAATGCTAATGCTACTAAACACTAACATAACTACTACTTTTTTTAAGTGTGTGCATTTTTCAGGCACTATAGCCAGCAAAGAAGGGGCTGGGGGAAGACTCTAGAAATATTTGATTTCTCCAAACTCATTTTAAAATGTTCTTTCTCCTTCTCTTTCATGTTCACTGTCTGTATCAGTTCAAAAAAATTATTGTAAATAGAAAAGACATGTGTCTCTAATGCTTATGAATATATTTTGCCAGTACAAAACTTCTTCTCTGCTTCAACAGTTTGGAAAGTTTTGACAAATCTCCTGGAGATAGATGTCTTAATTTCTACCATAAGGTATTAAAATACAACACTAAAAACATAATATAAGGCCTAAAATTGCTGACTACACCAAACAGTGTTCCAGCAAAAGGTGACAGGCTATATTCATAGGAGACAATAGAGTACCATTAAGATTAGGTAATATTACTGAACATCTAGAAAGAAATAGGAACTCACTTGAGAATAACTAAGACATTAAAAAGGCTGACCAGTCTTCACACTAAATTTCAATGGATTTTTTTCCCCCCACTGTGGCTGCAAAACTGATCCTAACACTGCAAGCTCTGACATCTCCATCAGATAAGTACGTATCATCTGTCTCACATAAATAAAACACACGTTTATCCCATGCTATCTAGTTACCACGAAGTTTTCAACCTTCCTTTCTAAGCAAGAACATACTTTGTGCCAATTTTATCTTTGTTTACCTTTAACAGTACTTCATCATGCTTAAGACATCTTTGCAACAGCCAAATTCTGATGTCAGCACAGCAGTGGGAATACAGTTCATTAGTTTGCTGCAGCTGCAGAGCCAGCAAACACACATTGCTTTGAGTGACACCAATAATAAGCATGTGTTTTAGATTTCCAGGTAACAACGTTGATTAAGAAGATATTGCAGTGTGGAAAAATTTCATATATGAAGAATGTTTAACATAGATTGGGGACTAGACAAAAGTTTGGTTTCTTTAACTACCAAAATGGCTATAATATGTACTGTGAATGAATGATCTGCTAATTATTTTGTCTGTTGGTTTTCTTTTTGGTAGCAAAAGATGCACATAGGCATTAAGCAGACAAAAATAATCTGAATTGATTCAAGTAGACAAGGAAGAAAAGTAACCTCAGATGATGTTTGATTTCCCTTCCTATCAATCATCTCCCTATTACTGTCTGCAAACCAAGGGACAATTTTTCTTTCACTTCATAGCGCTGTTGTGAGATTAACACTTCATTTATGAGTCTTTGAGCATAGCTAAGGCTCCTGCTGTTTGCAAACTTACACATACAAACTCCTCATAAGAATGCAGTGATATGTCAAGGATTTTGTATCCAAACTTTATTTAAAGTATTTGAATACACAAGAAGTCTCACACATTATACCATAAAAATACATACCGACAGGCACACCCACCTAAAGTAAGTGATTTATATGATTAGAGCATGTCACTTACACTAAATACAACATCAGTTCAGCTCTGCTCTGCTGCAACCTTCCAGTATAACCCTAAGAAGTATTCAACCTTCAACAATTTTTTTAAGTTTCAGTTCCAATGAATGCTCTTTCTTCAGGAGAGGGGGGCAAACCAAGAAATTCCTAATTTACTGTCATTCATTGTTTTGTGTACTTTTATCACAACAACCCTTATTCATCTCTTTTCCAAGGTAAACAATCCTCTACTTCCCAAACCTCTAGTCAGTCTCCTCAATCCTAATGTTAATACAGTATTTGGTGATTACATACCTTTCTCTCTCTCTCTTTTTTTTTTTTTTTCCCTTAAACCCCAACCAAAAACTTGAACCCATTACTTTGTTCAGTCCACAGAAAGAACTTGCTCTGGAGTTAATCAAGCTTGTTTGGTAGAGGAGCGTATTGCCCAAAGGCCACCTTTCTTATTTATTGAAGCTGGAAGACTATAACTTAAGGAAAATATTGCAAGAAAGGAATATTCTGTGCCATGTTTTAAAACAGTTAAGCCTGCCTGAAGACTTGCATGCTAGCTTCCCTTCCCACCTATTACAAAGTTTCTATACAATGCTTGTTAAACAGCCTGTAACAAAAGTTTTCACAGAAAACATTTGTCATTTTCTGGGTTCTTAAGAAGCAGAGATGATGAGGCCTGGTTTACAGAAGTGCTAGGCACTCAGAAATGTAACTGAAATCAAAGGAACTTGTGGTCTGAACATGTAAAGTGCAACAAAATGCACAGTCACTTCAGAACTCACATTTTAGAAATGCCAAATCAGGCATATGAAGCCAGCTTGTCTTTCTTGTGTTTGGGTTTGTTTCTTTTTCCTTTCAGTAGCTCTTCAGTTGCCCATTTTTTAAACTGTGATTAACATCATGTCCTCACCTCACAAAAAAAGCATTAGCACAGGACTAAAATTAGTAAATCTTTGAGGTTTATAATAGAATAAATGACAGCATAAGGACTTCTCAACTAGTCTGTCCATTTTGGTGGTCAATCATCAGAAGTTATCATTCCTAATTCAGCAACCTCTATTTTTCCCCCCTTTCAAATTTGGGCTTCTTTTCTTTCACAATATATTTATCTTCTTGTTGCCAGGAAACCATTAGAATAACATTGTACATGTGAAATTGCCATTAATTAGTGATGCACTTGTAAGAAAAGAAAATTATCAGATACAAACCCAAAGGGTCTCACCATCAATCAATTTGAAATTAAGTAACATCTGGATGAACTGGGTGAGCCTACATGGTCCATTTCTCTAAGGATTGATTAAATTGGGACATTTGCAAAGCAAACAGCTAATATTCCATTGGAAAAAAAAAAATCAGAACAAGATTTCTTCTTTTCTGACTAGTGGCCTGTCCTAGTTAATGAAAAACTTGATTGTTACAAGAGTCAAACTAATTAAAAAGATTAAACTATAAGCAAAATCAAATTAGAAATTTGGCTTTAGGCTTATGTGGCCAGCAATAGTTCAAGAACGTTGCAAACTGCAGTCAAATACAATTAATGGAAGTTTTAAAATTGTTAGAATAATTAACTGAGGAACATTTCTGTAACCTAGCTATATGAAAAACTCCACAAAACTACTTATAATTCTTACATGTAAGCATGTAAGTACATGCAAGTTGGAGGTCTAAGCCACGAAAATACCCATGTCATCTAAGTCTTGCCAGCAAATAGTATTTATTAACTAATACTATCCAACGTACTTAATATGTATGCCTCTTCCCCTCAAGCATACCAAATTCTAGTGTTTGACACAACACAAAATAGATTTTCTTCTCCCATATGATACTCTAATTTATATTTTTTAGTTTCCTTCAAAATAACTACCTAAGCATAGCCAGGTTAGATCAAAGGTCCAACTACACAATCTCAGAGAGTGGCCATTAACTTATGCAGAGATATCAGGGTGAGTAAAGAGCAAGGTTTTTTTTTTTTTTTTCCTCTCACATACCTCCAGCCTACTTCAAAACATTTAAGTAGCAAAAAATCAACCTTTCTCAATTTTAACATTATGTAACAGATGCCTAAAAAAACACCTGTGCATAATATGATAAATTATTAGCATTAACTATTTCTAGTGATATGAGGATAATGTTCCAAAGATAAAGACGCAACAGGCCCAACTACAAAGAGGCCAACATCTAATCACATGCAGAAAGACAATGGGAAGAAGGAGAGGGAGTGTTTGTTTCACTCTGGCACAAATACACATCAGATAATTAAGAAATGCCATGGGACAAGATAAGGAAGATTTCAAGGCACACTAGGAGTGCTAACCTCTCCAGAGGATCCCAAGCTAGGCCTTGGGGTGGGGTGGCAGGGGGAGAACTGAGAAGGGGGTGGAAATCAAAAGAAACTTTCACAGAAAATGCCTTGCCAGGCTGTCACCATGGGAAAAGCAAGGAGACTACTTGATTGAAAAATAAAAGGAAAATCGCTCCCCAAAACCAAACAACATTTTGCCAACCCCCCCCCCCCCCGTAAACAGAATACTAAGCCCAGCTATGATAAAGAACAACTACATTACACTCAATAAATTCTAACCTATAAAACTCTAAATTTCACAAAGATAGGTTTTACACTGCCTTAAACCTTTGTTAAAAATGTGAAACTAATTTATCACTCCTTTTCCTTTGGAAGGTTTCAGAAATTTCCTTTTTTTTTTTTGTACTTTTGTATCTTTAGTGTCTGATTAAATGTGCTTTTTACAGATTTTATGAATTAGCGTTGTTTACACTAATATCTATAGGTAAAATAAACCACTGCACTATAAATATTTTCCTTTTTTCTACAGACTTGTCATACGCTTTACCAAACTGTGTAATTATTGGTACAAAGCTATATCCGAATTGATCATCGTATTTACCTCTTTTACTTAAAAAAAATCTAGCAGGTGAGATAGAGGTGGGCACTTTTGCATTGTTTCTGCAAAACTATCTCAAAAGATAACATTTGCAAACTTTCACATTCAAATCAACTCTGAAGTTCCTCCAATGCTCTAAGGCAGGACTGCCACAGAAAGAAGTTGCTTTTTCCCCTATGCCAGCACAAGCATTTGTGAGCTCTCACGATAAATCAGGCAAGAAAATGATTCAGGCTAAAATTAACACAGGTTTGTTTTTTTATTTAACTCATAAGTTTTAGCCCAGATCTGTTCACCCATCCATTTTGGCATGCGGCAAAACAACATGCTTGTAGAGAGGGTAGAGAACACAGGTTGGGACAAGCAGCAGAGAGCCGCTTCTTTCAGTGGCAGTTCTGGCTTTGCCTACAAAGGCTGTTTAAGTCGGTCTCTGAGAAACTCTATGCATTTTGGATTGATGGGGCTATTTTTAGTATATCTGACAATTAAGCACACTACTATTAATCTTATTCATAATGATGACAAGGTTATATATAAATGACATCAGAATACTCTCTCGTGACCAAAGAAAGTTATATGAGAGATTTAATAGTTTAGTGACAACAATATACAAGTCTGGAGTTTGACAAGGCAGTAAAATGCAACCAATTTTGAAACAATTTCAATAGTCATAGAGAAGCTTTGCAGCAAAGCAAATGCCGAGTTTCTAAAACTTCTTTCAACCTTCAACTATCGTACGGGAAGAAATATAGTATTGCTAATACAATTGTTCTCAAGTTGTATTTAGTTGCTGGCTTGATTTTGGAACTGAAGGACTACTTGGGTGCCTTAGAATTGCTTGTTCTTTTCTGCTTCTATCGCTTGGTTAAATAAAAGTTATCACATCTCCCCACAAGCCTTACTACATCAAGAAGCTAAAGTGACAAGCTTACTAAATTGACTTACAGCCCTGAAACCAATCACTATAAAACTTGAACAGTTGCACTATAAAGACGAACATTAGCAAAAAAAAAAAGAAATCATTTTGTAGTCAAAGTACAGTAAGCCTCAACTTTCTGCTACATGCTAGCTGCCTAGTTTGGTTAAACTTAGTTGGATCTATTAAACAGACACTTGTCCCCAGCCACACCACAGTTAAAAATCACTTCTTCAATAGCTGAAATTATACACCACATACTGTCCCACTCCAAGAAGGCACCGACCCTTCAATGTAATCTAACACACCAGAAACCACCTTTGACTCCATTAAACACCTGAACTGGTGTTTCATTCATCATACATAGGCAGTCCAGAGGCTTTTCCTTTCTACATCGATCAGAAGGTACATGTTGATTTTAAAATTCTGAATACTTCCATTTTCAGGACAGTGCTAATGTTATCATGCAAATATATCAAAACACTGTAAATGAATCTGGCCTACATTTTATTACCCACAACCCCAAGCAGAAGGAGGGAAAGGATAGAAAAACATTCTTTTTAAAGTCCTTGGCACAAAAGCTGCTGCTCAGGCACTCTGGGACAGGTGCCCAGAATGTCTCAAGTTCCAATAATAAGAAAAGCCTTCATTACAAGAAGAGGTCTGGACACAAAAATACAGATGTGGTATCAGAAAAGTTGCTAATAAGGACACAAATTTTTAACCAGTTAAGTTGACCATGACTTCAATAAGCTAAAAGAACAAAAATTTGCAAGAACTGACCCAAAGCCTGATGGCCAAAACACCAAGTTACACATGCATCTTCTGTAAGAGACACACAGAGCATCTTTAGGTCACGCATGGCCAAGAAGGCGGCAAAAAACCTACAGTTTCAAGGACTGATTCATGCCTGAATTTCTACATTCTGCTAAAGCTGGCTTTTAATACTAAAGTCATATTTAAAGTTGTGGAAAGTTATCTTTTAATTGAACAAAACTTTTTCCAGCGTTTCCATCCCAAGCACTGCATCATCATAATATTCCACACACTAAAATTAATTTGGTTTTATAAATCAAGTTGATATAAAGATTTGGATTTCATTAAGATTATATATGTGTCTACACAAAATCATAAGGGAAAAAAGACTTGTTGGTTTAGTTCCAAAGTGTGCAGTACTTCCAATTTTCTTTATGCTTCAATAAAGCCAATATCTGACCAAAAATATTCCTCAAACTCAGATTAAGCAGAACCAGTAAGACAAATCTTCCTCTGCTGTTTCAGTGATGATAGGTCCACTAGCAAACTATTTGTTCCCATTTAAAGCTAGTCTAGAGTCTTGAGGTCATCTGAATTCCTTAACAGGAGTTCATAAAAAAGTGATGGGGGGGGGGGGGGGGGGGGGAGAAAAATCCGCTCTTAGTGTGAAAATTATGTCCAACACACACATGTGAATTCAGCAAAACATATATATGCATGACTTTGAAATTCTATTATTCCTATTATCTAGGAATGGCAAGCTCACCATTGCAAGTTCTCCACCTGGGACAAAATAAAATACCCATTTCGATAAGCACCCCAAAACGGCACTCCTCCCCGTTCCGCACAGACTTCGATTCAAGGTCTCTGTCCAAACAATCAAAGCTCTAGGATCTTCTCCTATAACTGGCAACATTCCACTGGAATTTTGAAAATATTAGGCTGGATTTGTCCATTCAATAATTTTTCAAAACTGTAATTGGAAAACAAGGCTTGTTTTCAAAGAAACAACTGACATGTGCCTTGCCGCTTTGAAAGCAAAGCACAAAGCCTACATTCTCTCCACATTTATAGGTAAGACATTTTTTGATGTACTGACTAGCCAAATCCATAATTTCTGTTTTTCAGTCTTTGTGGGGTCACTGTTGTGATGGAAACAGATCATCAGATGAGAGAATATTTCCAATCTCTAAAAAATTATTACTACACCTCCACTCTGGGCATAGGACCAAATCCCAGGTTACGACAACTTTCTGGTCCAAAGACCATAGTATTAACAAACGAGTTGTGCCAATATTTGATCAATGCTCAACCTTATTCTCCGTTTTCAGCATAGACTTAAGAAATAATATTACTGTATTACAGTAGTATTTCATGTTTCCAGGGGAAAAAGAGATTTTAAAAAAAAAAGAGATAAGCCTCACAGTCCCCCAGGATGCTGTCAAGCAGGTAGAGGAGATGCTTTTGTAACAGTCCCTTTTGCTTATGAAAATTTAGCAACTTTGCCAAGCACCAGTTATACCGAATAGGAAAGAAATTATATGTATTATATCAAGTTGCAAAATCATACCAAAATTTCAAAATTCCATCTACAAACTCTAGAAATTCACCTTCACTGTTTGTGAACAGTGCTATCTTTTCAGTCAAGAATACCCTTAACTAGATCTACTTGTTTCCGTGGCTCAACTATGCCTGCTCAAAGTGCTGGAACCCACAAAAACCTTCTAGCTCACCAACAAAAATTTTTGGTAAGGTATCCTGCAATTATTACTTATGATTCCACTTCAGACCTCTCCCCAAAACCGTGGATGTGTTTCACGTACAAATTAGCAGTTTAATGTATCGACTCTGGCTTTGAGAGAACTCGCAAGGGTACGGTCACGAATTACAAAACCGACGCCTCCTCTTTTACGGAAAAGCAAGGAAGCGGTATTCCCATAAAGGTGTGCAGGCAAGAAGGAGACATTTCAACTATGACAAGGCAACAGCTCTCTGGCAGTTCTCCTTTCCCGTGATGAAATGTTTACCTTAAGGAACAAAAGTTGCAGGGAAGGGGACGGTGGCCAGGATTTCTCACCTTTAACCGTTTAACCACCTCATCGTTGGTAATTTTGTCCGTAATCTCCTTCACTCCAGGAGGATAGTAGATGATTTTACCGTCGGCAGCAGGTTTTGGTTGGGTAGCAGGGAAGTCCATCCTGGTGCTGCTGCTTATAAACTTTCCTTCTCCACAGTCCTCTACCGGCCTCTATCGGTCAGAAAACAAAAGTTCAGCAGAATGGAAACGACTTTCTAACCCTCTTTTTCCATTTCTCACCCTCAATTCGCAGAAGGCCCCGGTTATCCCCCCGCCGGCTGCGCCCCCCGCCGCCGCCGCATCCCCCCGCGCCGGGCGGCGCCGGAGCAAGGCCGGGCCCGCCGCCGCCGCCGCCGCCGCTCCCACAACTCCGGCCCCTCCATTCCCCTCCGGCGCCTCCTTTCATTGCGGGGCTGCTCCAGCCCAACACTGTTAGTTCGGAGCCGACGATTTTACAATGAAATTTCGGGCTCGATCGAAGGATGCCCCCGGGCCGGGGGCCCGTTACGGCCCGGGGGTGCAATTCCCGGCCCCCGGGAGGGGGGGGCTTCGGAGCCGGCGCACCGGCCCCGGAGCCGGGAGACGAGGCCTAAACAGTTAGGCCTCAAAACTATCAGGAGGCAGAGAAACCAACAGGAGAGGGGGAGGGAGGGAGGGAGGCGGCGGCGAGCGCAAACAAAACAGCCCCGCCGGCCCCCCCCGCCCGGCGCCGAGCCCCCCGCCCGCCCCCCCCGCGGCGGCGGGAGCCCCCCCGGGGAGGGGGCCAGGCCACTCTCCACTTTCCATTTGTTCCCGCAACTTCATGTCCCCTCAGCCCCTCGCCCCGCAGCCCCTCCTCGCCCCGCCGCCCCGCACCCGGCCGGGCCCACAAAGAGCCCCCCGCCACCCCCCGGCTCCGCGCACACACCCCCGCCGGCCGCGGGCGACGGGGAGGGGGGGGGAGCGGGGGGGGGGGAGCGGGGACGGAGGGAAGCGGGACCCGGAGCCGCCTTTACCTCATGCAGCTCCGGAAGGTGCAGCATTGAGTAGCCTCCGTGCCGGGTGGTCCTCGCCGCTCCGCCGCCACCCCTGCCGGCCGCTGCCCTGGCTGCTCCCGCCGCCTCCCTGCTCCGCGGTGCGGCGGCGGCTCCTGCTCGGGGAGGGGTGGGGGGAGGGGGAGGCTGCTCGGTGGCGGCAGCGGCGGCGGCGGCGGCTGGGGAGAGGGGGAGGCTCCGGCGGAGCGTGCGCCGCGGGGACACAGTGCCGCTCTCCGTCCGGCCGGGGAAGAGCAGCCCGGGAGGAGGCTCCGCGCCGCCCCCCTCCCCCTGCCCGCCCGCCCTCGGTCCGGGGGCCGGGCCCGCGGCGCCGCCCAGCCAGGATCCCCCGGCCCCGGGGCAGGGGCGAGGCCGGCCAGTAAGTCTCGTAGCCCGCCGAGCCCCGCGCAGGGCGGCGGCGGCGGGCAGTACCGGGCGCGGCCGCCGCAGCGCTGCCTCCCGCTTGGCGCCAAAAGCCCCGGAGCGGCCGAGCCGGGCGGGCCGCGGCCTGAGGGCCGCTCTCCGGCCGGGCCCCGACCCCGCGGGGCTCGCCTCCCGGGCGGCGGGGGGCAACGGGCGGCTCGGAGGGCGAGGCCCGGGCGGCGGGGGGGGCCGGGGCCGGCGGGTTCCCGGCTGCAGGGCGGCAGCGCCGTGTGCGGGAGGGGGGGAGACATGTTGGTGCTTCCTGAGGGAGCCGGGCTGCGCGGGCTCGCCTGGCCGGTCCCTCGGGCAGCTGCCGGCGGCGGTGAGGCCTGGTCGGCGGGATGAATGAGGAAACGGGGCCGGTGGCTGTGTGTGGGGTGGCACGGAGAGTGCCGTGGCCGGGGGGGGAGTAAATGGCCCTTCTTCAGGCAGATGGGGGGGAAGAGCAGCATCCACGCGTCGACGTCCAAATTTCTCCTGCTCGTTGTTGGCAGATGAGTTTCTCCAGCATTAATTTAGTTATAAATCTTCAGGAGGAACTTGAATATGCAGACTGAAGGAGCCCTTGCCAGCCAACTCAGGAAATCCTTCCATGCAAAATGTCTTTGTAATTTAATATTCTTTCATATTTCCAAGAGATGGGGTATGTCTGGAAAGGCAGTAGCAAAGTGGGATATATCTGTCTGTTTTGAATCTGCGTTATGTGCCCTGCATGTCTGAAGTATAGGTGGCTAGAAAGTTTTCCAGATGCCTGCCCTGCTCAGAGAAGGTGCGTGACAACAAAAAGGTGACTTTTAACCGATCAAGGCTAATACAAGGTCTTCAGCTGACTACTCTTGGTTACTTGAACCACCTAAAAGTATCATTCTTCTCAGTTTTGAAAATCTCTAATGGATTTTTCTATAGAGCAAATTAAAGGTGGGCGGCCGGGACCAGTCTGCGTGGAGGGACGGGCTCCTCCGCAGGGGCTGTGTGTGCGACGGGGCCTTGCTGGGCACCGCAGAGGGGCTGGCACGGCCTGCCAGTCACGGAGGGTGAGGGGACAGGAAAGGGCTAAGTAAATAAGATTATGGTGAAGTATGCCAAATTCCAGATTTACAAGGTGTGGGAGGAAAATGTGCAAAGGCTGAGGAGCTCTCAAGTACTCCTGGTGTAATAGCATGTGGGTAGGAAATTTCTCTCCTACACCTGTGTTCCTTGTCTCCCTGCAGTGTTGCCCTGGGGGAGTTAAAGCCTTGAATGTCCATAGGCTCTGTGAAACCAGCTCAGAAGGATTTCAGTGAAAATGACTGGGAGCTGCAAGGAACACTTAGGAGATCTCGGACACTGATTTGGAAATCTAGAAGGGTGCCACCAGACAAGGCATTTAATCTGGCTTTGAGTCCAGGCTTAGATAAAATGATTCTCTCCAGGCTCAAGGATCGATGGATTGGGACATTCACAATGGGCAGGTGACCGTAAGAATGGGATACATGATACAGT
The DNA here is from genome assembly GCF_030463565.1 of Pelecanus crispus. Taxonomy (NCBI): domain Eukaryota; kingdom Metazoa; phylum Chordata; class Aves; order Pelecaniformes; family Pelecanidae; genus Pelecanus; species Pelecanus crispus. The sequence goes on along the minus strand of NC_134646.1, from coordinate 60,860,280 downwards.
TTTAACAAGGTTGTACTGATTTAATAAACAAATAAAGCCAACACCAAGCGTTTAATCTTTCTCCTAATCCAAACTTCAGTGGCCATTTAGATTTGCCTTAGAGCTGAAGTACTCAGACTAGCTATCGACTCTTATTTGTTGTCAATAAAATAATATGTACTGTTAGAACTATTATACTTTTAATGAATTTGGGTTTTATATCCTCACATTTGTTACATTAGGTACTTTGCTTCCCAAATCAAATTACTTATATAAGCAATTAATTTGGTGTCGATTCCTTATTTTTAATACACGTGTATTAACACAATGAATCAGAAACACCCTAGAAGATTTTTGTGTAACTAAAAAAAGGAAGTATGTATCAAAAAGCTATATGAGCTCTCGTCAATTTAAATAGAAGAAGAGATAATGTAAGTTAGTAAAAATGATGCAGGAAATAAATTTGAAGTGGCCTTTGCTGACGGTTTTTTTTTTTATGACCCAAGCATAAAGCTAGGAAGATATTAGGCAGGCTTCTCTTTGGGCAGAACTGAAGTATTATGGGTGTCATATTCTAGAAGTTTCACCTAAGTCTCTGAACTTTCTGGTTTTTAATGTTTATTTTCAAGTATTGTTTTCTTGTTATTGAAAGTGGTACTGTATGTATATCATTAATGTGACCTAGAATGTCATAACGTTTTCTTCTAATCCTGTGGTTACAAGTTTTTCACCAAGTGACACCATCTTTACTTGGGAATTTTTATACAATGGGTCATGAAGTAGGAATAGGAATGAAAAGGTAGAGGGCTACATTCCCAAAACTTGTTTTTAGTCTAAGTTAAGGACAAATAGTGCAGAGCCTCTAGTATGTGCTTCTAGTCACTTTTATTTTCTACTAAAGAATAAGATAAACTCTTGCATTCTACGGCATATGTACACTGTAACTAACGTAGTTAAGATGTGGCAGTTCAAAGATTTCACTTGAAAGAGCCAGGCAAAGTTGGCTCATTTAATTAAAATTTTATTTCATCGTGAGGAAGTTGTTTGTGAAGCCCTACACTGCAGTACTCTTGGTTGTGGACCAAGACCTCTCTGTTTTCTTGCAGATCTCAGATAAATAGTGAAGTTAGAAATTATTGTGGAGTAATGTTTGAAGATTTTTTAATTCTCAGGATTCCGCATCTGTAATATAACATAGAAAAAGTCCTGAAATACATCAGTAGAAAGCTGAGTATCTAGGAGAGGTTCACACTAGACTTCTGCTTTCACAAATAATGATTAGTCAGCAGTATGAAAATTTTGACCACCCCTCAGCATCAGTGTTGTTGGAGTCCTTAGCCACTAAATGCAGGTGCAGTTTCTGCTGTTAGACTGTTCCATCCCTGGTATAATTTGCTATCTGACTGTAAGTTCTGGTATAAACACAGCCTTGCTGACATACCCTAGGTCCACAGCAGGAGTATTTTGCCAGCATACCACTGTAAAACTGTCAGAGCGCTCTTAGGATAGCCATTAATTTAGATGCTGTTAGTCAGATATATGGTGTTTCGTATGAGTCTTAGACAAATCGTGATCAGCAAAGTGGTTGAGAGAGGGGTAGGTGCAATTCTGTAATCATCGGATGATTAGACAATGGTCCATCTTTTCTCAGAAGAGAAGCAGCAGGGATTCGTACTTCTGCACCATTTGAAATTCTAAAGGGCTAAAACAAAGCGTGTCGTTCTGATATCACACCCAATTAAGGGAGGTATGAATGAACACTTAACTGCCAATTAGCTTGAATATATGCATGGCATTTCCAGAATGTGCAAACATAAAAGCTTCAGATAATCTGACCTGTGGTACTCTTAATCTGAATAGTCCTGAAATCTGCTTGCAGATATGATTACAGCTGCGAGTGTCTGGTTTGTTGCCTTTGCTTGTTTGACCTTCACCCTTCTAATTTCAGCAAGCAGCTGAGATCTGACTTGGACTCTGCTTCTTCTACAGCTGTAGCCAGGTTCACATGATCCCTTGGGTTTTAACGGATGGCTCTGTCTAATAATAAGACCCAGTCTGTTAGTCTTTACCCAGATTTTATTTATTTATCGAGTCCCTACCTGGACAAAACTATGTTGGAATTTATTTACTTTTACTCCCATTATTTTTTATTGGAATGTATTTACTCCAATCTGCTTGTTGTTTGTTTAGTAATATATTTTAGACTACCATTGCAAGTGTAATTTATAAGCAGGCTGAAATAAAGGGTGCTGAACACTCTGGTGGGGCAGTCTTGTGTCTTTGCTCCCTGTATCGTGTCAGGAGAGGTTAGAGGAAAGTACCAAGAAAAGAAGAATGTGTTTTTACTGGTAAGGGAAATAACGCAGCACAAGGTTTTCAGAACAAACCAGCTTTCAGGTGAAACAGAAGAGAGTATGGAGTGATTACTTTAAGCACAGAAAATCCCTTAATTCATGTTGATTAAATTAAGCTATGCGCACATCTTTCCAGGAACAGCTTAACAGTTGTCCTCAGGTCTTTGTTAGTACAGTAAGCATGGATACTAATAATGATCAAGAACTAAATAGCTGTATCAAGACACAACAGTGTGTCATGAACTGCAGAGTAAGTCATATCTGTCAGTCAGCTGGGCAGAGAAGTAAGAAATCCTATCTGGTGGGTTAGGAAAGCACTTGTCTTCCTAATAATAGCTATGCTCTTGAAAGCTTCTGCTTTGCAGAACCAGGTGGTGGAGTGTGGTCCTTCACTGTTAAATCTTTTAAGTCAGAGTCAAATAGGTCAAGGGGGGGCGGAGCTTAATTACTTGTTTTCAACTGTAGCATTTAGCCAGTTTTTGATATCTAGTAGGTTGCTTTCTGGCAGGTTACTTCCTAATCATGAATGCTCCCCTCCCTCCCCCCCATTTATTTTTTTCAATGATACACTTTTCCTGCAATACACCAGTTCTTCTGAACTCAGTAAAAATCAAACCCTGGGAGATAATTTTTTGTCCTCAGTTTTGCATAGAAGCTTTCTCTCTTAGCTTTTTGACTTTGGTATTAGTCCTTGTTTCTGGTCATCTTCCGGTCATCTTTCCTCTTTGTCCGTCTGTTGATTCTCTCACACAGCTCCTCCAGTTAAAATTATAGCCTCTAAGTTTGCTGCACTGGATCTTCAGCGATATCCCTGAGGTTTCTAATTAAACTTCGCAGTGTAACGTATCTTTGATAATGGCACCTAACTGTTTTAACTACCTATTTTTAGAAAAGACTTGATGTTTTTTACACCTGCTGTAAATTGAGAACAGTGGTTACACTCACCTGAGTCAAAGGTGGGTTTCTTCACAATGTCGGTTGCCATAATGAAAGAGCTCCAGAAGGTATCCCATTCCAGAGGGTATTTGCAGTGAAATTACTCTCATCTAAGAAAAGACCAAGCAGCGTGTTTTGCCCTGAAAACAGGGACTTACATGTGTCTCCCATGATCTACATTGACAAAGCAAATCCATAAAAGGGTGGAGGAGGAACTGTGTGTATTATCTCATGAAGACAATCAGCTGGAGACACAAAGGGCTTCCTTGGAAAAGAGGAGAGAGTCCCATGGCTTGCTGATTTTTCATGGAGTACCACCAGTTCTGAATAAAGGGAGGGACCAAATACTGTATGGATGGTATACTCCTTAGAAACTGATCTCTAGCCATGATCTGTCTAAATGTTATTTTGCTCTGGTTTTGGTAAGGAGGGCTTTCCCCTGTGCTGTCTGAGAATGTCCTTATTCTGAGTCATACTTGGAGATAGGGCAGTTATACTTGCCACCCGACTTTTGTGGTATCGAGGCACATTCAGAAATGACAATTGTCAATATGTTTAAGCCATGGTGAAAAAGTGTATACATGGGAATACACTTGTAATTTACAAAATACTGTATTGACAGAAGAATTGTACTTGTTTCCTTTGCTTGCAAGTGAAGTAAAATCAATTTATTGGCACCTGCATATTGGTGATTTCATAGGAGAATTTTTAGAAGCCTCCTTGATCCGTTGCTAGTTTTGAGCATTCAGAAACTGAAGTCACAGCAGCCTACTGCGTGCCATCTATCCACCTCCTTTCTGTCTGCTCTCTATTATGATGACTTGTCACTGTTCACTCCATAATTACATTCTCAAGGTTATTTCCATCTCTACTCCTGATGTGTCCAAAGCACATACATTTACACCTACTCATTTCTGACAACCAAGTCTACTTTTCTCCAATAATATATTTAATATGACCATTTATCATCTTTTCTGCCCAGGAGATATGCGAGGGTCTTCGCTTGCACCATATCTCAAAAGCTTCAATTTTCTTCCTGTCACTATCAATAATTTCTCAGAATTCACACTCATAAGTTGCTACAGCAAAAAATTAAGCATTTCACCAGTCAAATCTTTCTACTTCTTGAGGTGAAATGTTTTTTTCAGGCTTTTATAAGGGAAGCCATGGATGGATCAACTATTCTTCAAATTTTTCAAGTTTCTATTGGACAGGTTCTGATTGGATAAATTACATCCCACATAGCTGAATTTATGAACAGTCTCTAGCTAGACCATTAAGCATGAAGTTAGCTTATATTCTATTTTTATTAATTAAGTAAAATTATTTTATTTATGGCACATTCCAGAATAGCCTGTATTTTTCATAAGCCTTTCATTGGCGCTCTAATACTTGCTGCACAGCAGAAGTGGTTGTTATAAAGAGCATTACATTGTCAGCTGAAGGTCACTTGAAAGGAGTCCATTTCAAATTCAGCTTTTCTGTTCTGTAAAGTCCTTCCTGGATTATTTTTTTTCCCCCAGCCAGGCTGCAAGGAAATCTGCAGTTGCAATAGTAGCATATGGCTCTTTATGTTTGCTTGATAGTTTTTCAAATAACAAGGCAGATTTGGGGAATTTCTGAGCGTATGGGACTGCTTAGAGGAAATACCACCAAGGAAACTGGGAAAGTTTGGTAATGTATTTAGCCCATGGTGGCTGCCTACTGGAGGGAAGGCAGTGTGAGCAGAGTCTCTCCCTCTGCCCCATTAGATGAGAACTGTCCTATGTTCTGTTAAAAAATGAGAAGATGTGTGGTACTAACAAATTCTGATTAAAAGCCTCCTTTGTGAAAAGCATTGATTGTATTTGTGATGCTACTGTTCCTAATTCTTTCACAGATACAATGTCTGCTGCTCACAGTAAAGAAAAGTACAATATGAAACTTTACAAATGAACATGAACTTGGAATTTACCATTATGGTCAAAGGAAGATGTTTGATGAATGGATGTGCAGTCTCAGAGCTGTACTGTAATGATGGGGTCATTCCACAATGATGGATAGGTATGTGGTGTACTGTTCAGAGGCTTAAAAAGGGGTTGCATTTATCAAACTCAGGGAAGCATCAAAGTGTTTGGGTATGACTCTGTGAGCAATAGAATCATTACAATTTGCCTTTGAACAAAGTCAGGAAATATATTGATCATATAGGTTTATGCTGCTAGGAAACCAACTAATGATGATTTAATCAATGTGTTTTGTGAACGGCTTGAGGGGATAATCATTAAAATGTTACACCACTACACCATTTCAGAACTTGAATATGAAAGTTGGAATTTCAAACCCTTGTAAAGGACAACTTGCATTTGAATTTACAAAATAAAATTACTTCTTTGGGTTGTGCAGCTCTGGTCACTTCATCCTTATGATTCTACTTCAGTAAAGGCACTGGACGTTTGCATTCATGCAGGTCATCAGCCAGCATGACGGAGGAGCACACTGACAACGTAGTGATCCAGCAGCAGGGAATACTGAGTATCAGTGGAAGATTATTTTCCTAAATTCAGGATATGTGGCAGCAAAGAAGGTAACTAAGGTATTTAAGGTATTTAACAAGGTGGACAATGAATTGGTCCTCTAAAGAGAAGACAGAATATCAGGTATTGAGTAGACAAGCCAGAAATAGGCTAGACAAGGCAGGAGCAAATATAGAAATGAGAAAAGTGTGTTCTTGACAAACACAAGTGCTTAGTAATATAAAAGCTGTGTTCACAATAGTCAAGATTTCTAACCAGAAATTCTCCGTGATGGAATATAAAGTCCATGATGGTAGAGTGATGGCTGAAGGTGATGATATTAAATGCCAGCCAGATGCTTGTAAAGTAGACGGATATGTATCCACTTACAATTTCACCAACATCTAATACCACTATTTATATCCTATCTGAATTTGGCAATGCAGCTCGTGTACTCTGTGTAATATACTATAACTACGCTGTATCAAGGACATAAACACTTGCTTTCTTAAGTATATCTCTGTACTGTTCTTTTTATCTTCCAGACACTGCATGCTTATACCTAATCATTTATATTTTCAGGGAATTGCATGCTAAAATTGTAAACTTCCTTTATCTGAGACAATTAAAAAGGCAGACAAAGACTTTTAGCCAATATGTGAACATTTAAGTCACTGCTTTAGATGTGCTCAGTTTTTGCTTATGGAATGCCATTGATCTATATTTAATCAATATTTTTTAAACTTCCTTCAAGATCTGCTCAGCAGCCACCTCTAATCCAGCACATAGAGAAGAAAACTTGAGCGAACCAGTTTTTTCATCCATTTTCAGTATTGTTTAGCTTGACATTGCCTGGATGCACTGTTAGGCCTGTATCCTTGCTTCAAAAACTGTAACAATACGTTCTCTCACACAGCTTCATAGGAAAAAAGATGTAAATGAAAAAATATTTTGACAAGTCTATCAGATTCTGAATATAGTAAGAGAGAACAGAACAATGTTACTTCTAGGGGAAAAAAACTTTATCCGGCAATAGGTCCTTAAACCCCCTAAGGAAGCAGCTTCATATAGCAAGTAAGAAATAACACTAAAGGAAGTACACACCTGCTGACATAATCTATGAATAAAAAACCCAAGGGCTTTATAGTTTCTTGAATTTAAGCAAATTTGCAGTAATATTTAGTCTGTTTTACCAAATCCTTATTTTGGTGTTTGTGTTCCTTTCTAAAAGGTTTGTCCCTTGACCTGTTGCTAGATATCAGAAATGGGAACACAAGAAAAGGTATGAATGAGCAGGAGAAATGGGAAGGAGCAAAGATGAACACGTGGTAGAGAATCATCTGCAGCTGGCCGAGCATTAGGGCGTTTCATGTGAGCAAACAAAAAATGCAGAGACGGAAGGTGAGATAAATAGCCCTGAGTGAATTGCAAATATGTTTTAAATATTATTATTTGTGACCAGTAAGTACAATTTTACCAAATTCAAGCTGAACTGGAGAAGGCAAATTCTGAGAACAATACGGTTAAATGTCCTGTTACATATCTTAAAACTAGTTACACCTACAGTTCATATTTACTTAATATAAAGGCTCCTTTTGAATTCGATTTTGGCTTTGCATATTTGGAAGCTACAAAAATAATCTTTTCTAAAACTAGCTGAACAAACTTGCAAGAAGATTTTTAACAAAGAGAGCATACTATTAAAATTCAAAGTTAAAAATGAGATTGTTGTGGATTTCTTTTGCCCCCTGTTTACATATGAAGGGGAGTTCCAGGTCAACTGGAGAGCTACATCAAAATATATTGGGAGCTTTTGTTTCTGCGTGCATATGTCCTGCCTGCTGTTTTGATGCTGCCGTGGTTAGTAAATGTCTTATTGCTGAGCCCCGGGAAGAACATCTATGTGACAGTGGCTGTAGTCGCACTTGGGAGAGTGAACCTGCCATCCGCAAAGGGGTGAACCTGACAGTGTAGAGTGTTGACGGGTAAATGAAACAAGCGTAAATTATGGAAGTGTATGTTTTCTATTTCAATCCTAATAATAAGTGTAAACATAATCCAGATAGGGATTTACTTGTATGTGCCTTTGATCACTGCTGAATTTGAAAAGTAGATGTATAACCAGCAACAATTAGGAGAGTCCTGAAATATTTACCTTTAAGAGTCGTCAGAGTCACAAACTGCATAATGCTGCTGAGGAAAGTAATTACCAACATGTGTATGGATGAGGGGAAAACTGGCAATTTGTTCTTCTGCTGAGTATTTAACCTTTTCACTTTCTACTCTTCAGTGCTGTCTAGTATATATAGTTTATTTTTTTTATGTGGAAAACAGGCAAATTCATAACAAACGCTGATTTAAAGATAAAATGCTTACTTGGTTTTGAGGTATGCATTGTTCTCTCCTAACTATTGCCACTGCGCAGAAGAAGAAATCATAGCTTAGAAATTGAAGAACTACATAGGAAATATGAATTACTCATGTTTCAGTGGTCTTTTAAGTTAGTGTGTTCTTTCTTCCAGGTTTTGGGGAATGTAAACAGAGGAATAAAGTCATTGAAAGAGGTCAGTGTTTGATCATCTATTTGAAGAAACCTTAAACATGTTTTCATGATGGTTGTATCAACTGTACTGTTTTGTTTGGGTTTTTTTAAATGAGTTGTCTATTACAGATGGGCCCAGATCCAAATTACACCATGTCTCCTCCATCCTGAATTGTGTGTGCGAGCTAAATCTGGTTACAGATACCAATCTGAAAATCATGAGCTAGGGCAGGGTGGAATGGGGCTTGTCTTAAGATCTGACTCCCTTGTTCTCTGGACTTGGAATTGGCATGAATTTGGCAGGTCCAAACTAACTAATTTTTACCTAGTTCTCAAATAAATCAGAAACTGTAGACTGTCCTGTTACGAGGAGTGACTGTCATTTTATGTCTCTGAAACCCTAAGGTGGTCCTTAGCTTCCTGTGGCTTTCTAAATTTGAGTTTCTTTTGTTGCTGGTGTTACTCACTGGGAAAGAATGTGGCCCCATTTCCAGTGACAGAGGGTGTGAAATGTTAAAAAGTAGAAGTGATAGGTGGATCTTAAAGGAACCAAAAAGAAAAGAGGTCAGAATTTACAGGAAAGCAAAAGAAGGCCCGGTTCAGCAAGGACCAAATAGCCATGGAGTCGTTTTCCTGTCTAAATAATTACGTTCTATCATGTGACAAAGAATCACTGAACAAAGGATTTCCTTAAAAAAAAAAAAAAAGGGTATTCTGTACAGCTGTTTTTAAATGCACATCACTCCCTGCTACCTTCCCCCATCTCCTTGGCTTCTTGTTTCAGCATAAGACATTCAGCATACAAGTTATTCAAGTTTAGAAACTAGTTAGTGAAATTTCATTCATAAATGAGTGCTAGTGGGTTTAGACCATAACAAGTTCCCAATTTATTTTTATAAGCAGTTGGAGTAATTTGCAGACATTTGCGACAGAGGTCAAGCGCAAGGGTTGCTGTAGCTAGCCACTTTTTGTGTGACAAATGGTGATGGAGGAAAACTGACACTAAGCAGGATACCTGCAAGATACTTACATATCGTAGAATTTTGAAGCCATTGAATTGTGGTATCAGAAAATTTTGCAAAATATGAAGGTCTGGATAGGATCTGTACTTGGAAATAAGGCCTCTATGAAACTCTTTGGGGAAAGAAATAAAATAGATTTTTATATTTTTTTAATCTTCTCTTAATTGAAGGTCAGTCACTGTGAGGCAAACAGATTTGTAAATCACTTAGGATTGGCAAGCAATTAACTTCTGGTAAATGAATTGTACGGACAATGGCGTAGAGTCTGTCTTGACAGGTAAAAGCATTTGTTCATTCAAGTGACATTAATAGATGATTGAAATGTGCCTAAAATTCAGGCTCGTACTTAACACTAGATCTACTTAGAAATTCCATTCTGCAGCAAGGTCCAATATTTTAACATTTAAAAATTTCTGAATCAGAGCAAACAGTAGACATCCCAAAACTTCCAGTAGAATGAAAATACTGGATTTTATTTCGAATCACTGAAAAGTTTTAACGATTTTTTTCACCGTATTTTAGTAAGGTGAAATAGACTGGTAACCTTTAACATCACAAAAAACATAAAATATGAAAATATATAAACTAAAAGAGGCCAAAATTTTAGTTGAAATTTAATTACATAGTCAAAAGAAAACAATAACTGAAAGCTTTTTTTGCTTTGCTTTTCTTTATAATGTCAGATTGACTTTTTCAATAAATGGTTTGTTTTCAAGTGTTTAATTCTGCATCTCATTATGACTTGGTCACATTAAGTAAACTTGGGCATTAATATATTTGAGGAAATGCATCTGTTTTGCTCTATCCTTTAGGTGATACAGAATACCTTAATGTGATAAAATCCTAATACAAGCAAGGTAGTTCGTAGTTTTTATGTGCTATCGCGGTGAAGGTAAACAGGTAGGAACATAAGATTATTTTAACCCTGTAATACATATAATATGATATTGTTCCAACTAAAAGAAACAAACTTCTTCCCCTTTCTGCCTCTGCCCCATTTTTCCCTTGGTGAAGACAAAGTCCAACATAGGATGTTTCAGATTCAGTAGCTATCACTTATGTTAGGGACTTGACTCCGCATAAGATATCCCAGGAGAAGCTCAGCTGCCAAGAAAACAAAATGCTGCAGTCTCACTGCAAATTGTTGAATTATGTTAGTTCTGTCTTAACCTAGGAAATTTTAGCCCGGTTCAAAATCAGTGCAATTTCTTCTGCAGCTGTGGCTGTCCTCTTAACAGCAACTGCCTGAAGGCAGTTACCTTGCAGATTGAAAACCTGGAGATTTTCTGTCCTGGGGCAGTTTTGTTCTTACAGCTCTGGCTTTTCCAATGAATGGAGGCCATTAATGATATTGTTCCTTGGAAATATCCCCTTTCTTGATCAGCATACAATTGTTTTGTAAAAAACAGTAAGTAAACTTTCACATCCTGGTCAAATTCCAGGTCAGATAACAGCACCCTGCTTACAGAGTCCCTACAATTTCAACTGGATGGTATATTGATGCCTGTTAACCTACTCTGTGGTATTACATGGCGTAGTTAAACAGCTGTTGCTTTTTCTTTGAGAGGTGTTCTCAGCTAACTGATGTATAAAGTGCATCCCCCATGGTTGTTTTTTTTTTTTTTAACAAGACATTTTGGGGATGGTAAAAGTTATAGAAGTGTCAAACATTATTAATTTCTTTTCTGTTAAGCTTGGCCTAATTACTGCAGTGATATAAATGAAATATGATTTTTTACAATAATACAGATACGCAGTTTTACCACTAGCCTTGTTCTTAGACCATGTCTTAAATACACTGATCTCCAAGATCTCTGATATTAAATTTGCTATGGGATAGGATCAATACAGTTTTTAAAAATAAAGGCAGTGATATTCAACAGATAAGAACATGGTGGTTACAATGAAAGTCAGCTTATTACTTTTTATCATGTGCCAAGGAGGCATATTAAGCATCGTTTGTTTTTCCCTTCTGCAGGAAAGGATCAGGATGGATTTTTGATATCCATGAAATCTGACATACCAGACTGATAAAAACAGCGTAGCAGAGACATCCAATACAGGAATCAGATTCACCACAAATCAAAACTGAAGTGTGAGCTTATTCCAAATTCAGAAGGTCCTTGTAGCAGTGAGGCTTCTGTCAGCTATATAAGCATGACCTTATTCTTTGCCTGCAGAGAAGACAGAGTTAGGTATAATTCTTTACCTCTTGGATTACAGCATTTGCTATCATCATGTCTCTGCATCTCCTTTCCAAAAAACCCAAGCATCTTTGTAGTTCGTATATTCTGGCAATGTTTAGTATACCAGGTATAATAAGCAAATTTTATTTCTGTTCTGCAATATATCTGGAGTATATCATTAAAGTACAAGTACTTTAAATGGAGACTAGTAATACACTGCTTTAGAATGCCTTTAAACAAGAATTTGAAAATTTACAACTATTAACTTTCAGCAGTAACCTTATAAACTCCTTTGATAGTTTACTCATGGGTAGGTGAATCAAAGTACTGACTTGTTAAGTAACTTGCCAATTCATTAGTGGTAATGCTGGAATTAGTGTGACCTGCTCACCTAAAAATGTGATTCTATTGAAACCAGCAGAATTTTTGCTGTTGTCTTCAGTGGGGCAAAAATTGCCCCATGATCTAGATTTTTGCTGCTAAACAATACTAGGTTTTCCCCATTTTAAATAATGCTGAAATAGGACCCTGTATAAAGGGAATTAAGGCATTATTTTAATGTAGGTGTAGTAAAAATGTACTATTTGGACTGAAAAAAATGTATATGTGAATTAACTAACATTACTGCCATGATACCAGCCTGACAGTTTCCACAGTTAACTATGGAATCGATAGCTACATGGAACAGAAGATCATTATACTTCAATTATAGAAACCAGATGTGGAGTTCTTTATGGAGATAAAACACCACAATTCACTATGCATTTGACTTAAGTCTGGAGAGGGGTGGAGGAGAAGAGACAGTTATGTGACTTATTCTGCAAACATTTATTTTTATAAAGCTTCCATCCTTCCCCCCCCTTTATTTTTTTTTTTACTTGGGGAATTAAATTTTTACTTCGGAAATCAAATTCTGGCTGAGGGAAGAGTTATCTTTTGTAGAAACACAAACTCCAAGATCATGGACAAAGTAATATTAACTGGAGACACAGACATTCCAAGAAGCCAAGTTAAACATCTTAAATCAGCATTAAGGTAAATCTGTTGGGGGGGGGTGGGGGGAGGAAAAGCTAACACTTTTCATTTCCCCCAATGGTAAATGAAACCTAAAGCTGGCAACAGAATGTGGAAGGCTCCCTAGGAAGAAGAAGGGTTATAACATGGAGGGACTGAATCAACTTTTGTCGTTTTCTGCAGGAACTAGATGAGGGCTCTTTTCATGTCTCCTTTCTGGAGGATGAAAAAACCCATGATAATTCGGGGCTTTGATTGTATATATTAATGGTCCAAAGTAAAATTCTGAATAATGATAAAAACTATGCTTTAAGTTCCTGGAAAGATAACTTATTTCAGATTTACTGCAGACAGGCATGCATTTTTAACGCACCCTGATTTCTCAGGCACTTTCCTACAGTATTTCTTACTGTATATTCAACATGTTACTGTAAGTAAAAATAAGTCTTTAAAACTGACAAAGTTAAACATGTCTTTCTTGCCACACCAGAATGTTCTTAAAACCAAAAGTTTAGCTGCAAATTGTTATTGCAAATCAAAATCGAATCTAATCTTTTTTAACTATAGACCCTCAAAGACAATTTGAGCATAGAAGAAAGGAAATCACAATTTGCTGAGTAGACTTAGGCTGTATATAATTAGAAATATTAAAAGGGCCTGACATTTCCTTGGTTTTATGGCCCAACTCTGGTAATAATACTGTTTTAATGTGAGTTATAACATAGGCAAGAACATCGTTTAGTATTTTTACTTTGAGAAGGCGGCATTGTAGAAACTGAAATGGAAAATCTGTTGTTAAAGCATTCAGTGAAGACCAGACTAAATGCTTGAGCCAAACAGCAGATTACATGCTGTATGTTCAAGCCACTCCAAGTAAAAACAAGCCAACTATAGACATAAGGAGAGACAAAGGAATGAAAAAAATCCCCAGAGTAGCAGATATTGGGTGATTATTGTGTTATGTTTGAAAAAGTTGTATGAAAACTCAAAATAAAGGACACATATACTTAAAAGAACCTCTGTTACAGTGATTATAATGATCTAGATACCCAAATCCCTCCTATTTAAAGTGTTAACTGTGGTAGTGAGAAATCTGCCAGTACCCAAATTAGTCTGGCATTTTCATGGTGTCAAATACTGTAATATGTACAACTGGCAAAGAACAACATAGTTTCGTGCATCAAGTGCCAGCAGCAACACCCCACTAGCAATGCAGTTCAATGGAGGCTATCAGACTCGAGCGTACTGAAAACCGCTCTCTCCCTCTTTTTTGGCAACCTTAAAAATATAGAGACGCAGTCATTAGACTGGAATTTACATGACCTATTTTTCCAAACGTATGATTAACACATTACCAGCATCACACCCTTAAAGAAAAACGATTTTGTTTCTGATACTTGTCCAGACACTGAACACATGAAGTAAGGAAACAGTTCCTGCTATGTGCATGAAACTATCACTTGGCACCACACGCACATACAAATTCTGATCAAGGCTTTTCCTCCAGATTTTGGGACGTGTACAGTATCGGTGTATTGAATAATTATTTATTTTCCTTTTGTGAGTCATGGCAAGAGACAGCTTTTTTGAAACTTAACAGCACATCCTGTGGATGAGTATGTATATGCTTCACGTATGGTATTAGAAATGTAAACGTTTGTCCCTTGTTTATTTAAATATTGCACACCATGTAACCACAAGATAAGCACTGAAATAGCAAAGTGACAGGTGAATTAGCAATGCCTAAATCAATTCAATTCCTAAACCATTAAATGCTTTGAATACTAATTTCAAAATTTCTAAGATTACTTTTATTGCAAAATATATACAGTCCTACATATAAAACCTATTTGCTTTTCAGTTGCTGTGCTACCAAATAGGCAGCGCTTTGGGACTGTGACCTCCACAAGCTCTAGAGAAATTACTCTGAGCACCCTTCTGCAGTTTTCGTAAGACAGCTATAGTGAGCCACCCATGCATACTTCGTTCACCTTAAAACTAGCTATTATTTTTGCACTTGGTTATTCTTTATTGGCATTAAAACTAAAGTTACATCTCTGATGCAAACAGGTCGGTCCTGGTGGCAGAGGGAAAGAGTCTCCAATGCCCCAGAAGGAAGCAGCAGTGGGAGTACGAGTGACCAAGACACAAAGCTGGCCGTGACTTCTCGGTCTTTCTGGCGAGGCATGTAAGAGTAGGTGCTAAATAAGTAGCGCTTTAGTGGTCTGCTAAAAGCCACTTCTTTTTCTCTCTTTGAAGGAAACTGAAGGGCAAACGAGGCTGGGGGCCTCACTGAATGGGGCCTCGTCCTTGAATGGAATGAATCACAATATGAGGGACCTCCGGGCTGGGAGACAACCTTACTCCCCCCGGGGGGAAATGCTTCTCCCCTTTCACAGGAGTGTCGTTGCTTCTGTTCCCTAGGAAGATCACAGTGGGACACCTCCAGCCAAGGTCCTCCTGAGGCATTGTGCCTTGATGGGAGGTGGTTGAACACAGACGGCAGGGAAGTATCTCAAGACAATGGAGTGTGGGAAGGCACCCATCTCCTTCTGGGAATCAGATGAACAAGCAGGAAGAAGTGGAGACCCTGCCTATTATCTTGCTCGGGCAGGCAGGGAGACAGTGCTGGCAAGGATGCCCATGGCTATGTAATGAAGTCCTATTCTTAGAAATCAGGAATGGGTAAACGTCATCAGTAATTTTCCCATTATATTTTAATGCCCGTTTGTTGACCGTGAAATTTCTCAGATCAACAAGCTTCTATAAAATTACAGAAAAGTTTCCCAGTGGAAGCTCCTCATCTTGAGTGTTGGGGTTTGTATTTTTATTTATTTATTTATTTATTATTTAAGAGCTTTGCCCCTTTTCTTGTGTTGATAAATTCACAATTCTTGTTCAGGTGCCTAGTTCCCTTCATTGTGGCTTCGCAGCAGTTCTAGTTTAAGACCTGCTTATCATCATCCCAAATCCGTCGGAAGCGTATCTCTTTCCTTTCATCTTTCCATGACCTTCCATTGTCCATCTCCATCCAACGCCCGTCGCTTGCTGCAGATGACGAAGCCCTCTCCTCATCAGTTGCTATTCTGTTCTCCTGTGGCAGCTCATGGCCTCCGCTGCAATCACGCCAGGTCCCACCAGACCCTCATCAGCTTCCTTAAAAACTCTTGGATCTCGTGTCTGCCGCTTACATACCATTTCTCCTCCAGCGTCAGCCCGCAGATCCACTGCATCATTCTGGACATTAGGAGCCTCCTCTTCTGCTGCCACGTTAGAAATTGCTTAGTAAAACAGGGCAGCGGCACCAGAAGTTGAACACTCACCCTTTTTTGTTACCCATTGGTAAACCCGTCGCTCCACGGCTAAATAGCTTTCACGACGCTCTTCTCGACCTCTGCCATCACCGGTTCTTTGCTCAACTCACCAACATCCTGCAGCCAGCAACATGCCCTCTACAGGCGAGGGCCTGTCTTTTCACACCGGTGGTTCCCGTACCGCTGGAAGCACACGGTCACCCTTTCCTAAGGGTGTCGGCGGTCAGGTTTTACCGGCAGCCGCTGGCAAAGGTGGCGAGGGCCGCCTCCTGCCAGACGCGGGCCGGCGGAGGGCAGCTCTGCTCCGGGGGAGCAGAGCTGCCCTCCGCCGGCCCGCGTCTGGCAGGAGGCGGCTCCCCGCCTTCTTCTCCTTTTCCCTCTGGAGCAACCCCTCGGGGGGTCCCCCGGAGGACGCCGGGCCCCGCCGCAAGCAGGCTCCCCCCGCTTCGCCCGAGGCGGGGAGCAGCCCCCGCCCAGCGCCAGCCCGGCCTCCGAGGCGGCCCCTCGGGACGCGGCCGGGCGAGGCGGCGCCGCGGGCCCGGGCGGGCAGGGGGAGGGGGGCGGCGCGGAGCCTCCTCCCGGGCTGCTCTTCCCCGGCCGGACGGAGAGCGGCACTGTGTCCCCGCGGCGCACGCTCCGCCGGAGCCTCCCCCTCTCCCCGGCCGCCCCGAGCAGCTCCCCAGTCCCTGCGTCCGCCACCGGCGGAAGCAAGCGAGCCGAGCGGCGGGAGGTAAAGGCCGGCGGGGTCTGGCGCGAAGCTGCGGCACCGGGGAGGAGCCTCGCCCTCCCCCTGCTCCCGATAGGGCGCGGGGCCCGCAGCCGTTCGCCGCGGCCTCCGCCATTTCGGGGGCGGGGAGGCGGGCAGCTCACCCCCCCCCCCCCTCCCTCCGCCGGCGGCCGTGCGGGGGCCCTCCGCGCCGCGTCCCCGCTTCGCGGCGGGCCCGGTGGCGCGGAGGGGCCCCGTCCCCAGGCGTCACGGGAGAGGAGTTGCCTGCGGGTGGGAGGGGAGGCGGCGGGGCGGGTGCTGCGCGGCGGGCCCGCCCGCCAGCCGGGGGCTCGGCCGTGGGTCGCGGGCCCCGCCAGCGGCTGCCCTGCGCGGCGAAGGGGGCCGGGGCCGCGCTGTCGCTAGGGGCGGGTGGGCCCCGCCGCCGCTCGGGCCTGCCCTCGCCCGGGGCCGGCCTGCCCGCGGGCCTCGCGGCTGGAGCCGCCGCTGGGTCGCCGCTCGCCGCCGCTGTGGTGAGCGCGGCGGGCGCTCCTCGGCGTGAAGTGCCGGCGGCCTGCCCTGCCCTGCCCTGCCCCGCCGGCGGCCCTTCCTCGCCCGTCACCCCGTAAGCGCGCTCGGCGGCGGCCAGGCGCCCGGCCTTCCCCTCGGAAGCACCGGCTCCTGCGAAGGGCCGCGGCCCCGGCCCCGGCCTGCCCTGCCCAGCCCCGCCGGCGGCGGTGGCCTGTGTGGCGGCACCAGCCGCTGGGGGACGGGCCGGGGCTGGCGCCTCGGTGGAAACGCTTCGCCCGTTTCTCCCCAGCAAACCTGTGGAGCGCCCGTGAACTTCAAAAGCACCTCCCAAAGAGTAGGGCCCCGCGAGATATATCCACCCCGTGCAAAATGAAATCAAGAGGTTTTTAGCATTTCAAGGGGCTGTTGGTTTTGAACAGTCGAGAAACGCTGAAACGTGTTTATCGTGCGGTTGTCTAAGTTGTGTCCTCGTAGCGTAGCGTTCCCACGTGCTTTGGACACGCTCTGCAGCTTTGCTGATCGAGTGCCGTAAGGTGGCTGGGGCTTCGGAGGAGCCCGACTTCAAAGGAGAGGAAAAAACCCACATATTTACTGTTACTTTTTTAAAACTGTTGTTCTAAACGACTAAGAACAGTTCGACTCTTAAGAAACGCTTAGAATGTTTTTATACAGCGTCTTGACAAAGTTTAGTATGCCTCTCAAGTCTTTCAGTAGGACCTTGCAGTGAAGAAATGAGAATAATTCCTATAGAACTTAGGCAAAAAAACCTCCAAAAGTATTTTGGATAGTTCAGGTAAAGCAAAAGAAGAGATAATCGGGTTGCTTTTCACCCATTTCACCTTCACTGGAATAAAAGCTTTAGATAATATGTCTTGGGATGTGATTGGCGAGCCGAACATTGAGATATAAACCTGAAGCAAATTACAGAAGGGCAGAAAAATTTAAGTATGGTATATGTTTGTAAGCATGAGAGTTTTAGCCCTGATTCATCTGGGTACAGTCACCAGACTGGGCATGACTAGGGCAGGGCTTGCTTGTGTCACGTGTTGGCAGCACTTCCAAGGTGCAATAGTTTGCGTTCCTATAGGTTACGTGAAGAACATGTGAAGGAAATTTAACAGTATCAAAGCTCATCTTAATCCTTTAATTTCCTCTTTATAGGCTTTCTCCTGTTGTGTTTTGATTTGTTTTAACTGTGGAATTGCCCTGTGGTTTTTTGTGGTCTCATTTACACTTTTTTTTTTTGTGAGAAGTTTCCCTTTATTTATTCACATTAGTGCTTTTCAGCTGGGGAAGGCACTGATATAGAGGGAAGCGAGATTCTTAGTGTTACCAGTGTGAAAGCACAATAACACCTGACAAAAATGTTAGCCCAGGCATGGTGTTAGGGAACATCCATGGTATACTTACAGCTGTTTCACTTCATGGTGTAGGTGGATTGCTGACCTGTTACCTTGTCCATTTTACAAAAGAGAATTATGTTGTTTTGAATTAGTGTATAAATATGTTGTAACAGGGACTTCGGAGGGTGGTTGTTCTGAGGTGTTGCATGGTCTCTGTCTTTCAGTCCTACCTGTGTGCTGAGCTGTCTGTGCTAAATGGCTGACATAATCAAATTATTATTTTAAATAGAGGAGTTTTGCATGCAAATTTAGCTCTGGTACAAGTTCCTGAATTAAAAATGCTTGAGTTATAGGCAGTTGCTGCCTTTGTTTTTCTTACAGAGGCTCTGCTACTACAAAAATGTCAGTAGGGCGTTAATTAGCTGCCAGTTACACTGCCTCTCAGAATTAAGTAAGGCCGTACATTGATACTTTCTTCTGAATCCAGCTGTGCTTATAGAAGAGGTTAAATTTTCCAGTTGTTTCTTCTCATGACACCGCTGAGGATTTTTGATCTACTGGTGGGTTGGTTTATGTAACTGATCTGTGCTCCATCTCAAAAATGGCCTGTGTTAACTCAAACCACCATTTAAAACTATTAAATTGACCTGGCTGACATTTTTTAGTCATGTAAGGTGAACTCATGTGAACTACTTTCTGAAGGTAAATTACAGGTTTAAGTCTCTATCAAGTAAGTAATGACAGTTGTTTGGAAGCCGTGAGCTTTTTGTTGGTGTACCTAGATCAGGATGAGGTCATCTATATGTGGTTTACATTAAGCTGAAAACAGTTTTTAGTACATACACAGCTATTAAAGTCTGCTGAACATGTCTGTTCAGCTGGCCTAGTGGCTTCAGCAAGGGAAATGCATTTGAACATATGAAATAGATATAATTGCCCTGATAGGTCTGTGTAATGTAGTTTCCAGCCTAGGACCTGATATGTGATTTTAATTTTTTTTTCCCCCCGAAAATATTTAGGATGTCTACATGAATAAGCTATTCTTATTCCTATCTGGCTTTCTTTATGTGATTTGGTTTCTTGCTTCCTTTTTTAAGTTGTAACTGCGTTTTAAGTTGTAATGGTGCAACTTGAATCAGTATTACGTGTCACTATAGTATGTTCCTGTTTGGGAAATGTGGAGCGGTTCTCATGTTGCTATTGTATGTGGACCACCAGCAAAGTTCACAAACTGCTTTACGTCTCTTCCCAACCTGACTCCTCAGCTTCCTGATGTGGCCACTACTGTTCTGAGGTTGCTGGTTAATAGCTAACACCTTGGTGAAAACTCTGGTTTATGTTCCAGCACGCTGTGTGTGCTGATGCTCCGGCAGTCATGATCTTCTCATAAGTTTCCTGTTCGTGCAAGCGCTTTCTGCAAACCTGAATGCATCTTGATTTTGTTTCTGTATTTGAGCCCATGCTGAAGTCCAAAAATTTCTTGTGCTTCAGCTTTGTCCCAGTGTGCAACAAACCTTCATTTAGAGTCACAGAACTGAAAACTGTATGAGGCTGTAAGGAGGGAAGTGGCAGCTGGGGATCACCAGAATGCAGCACTGTACGCGTGACAGACTTGAAGGTCTTAAGCAGACCTGCGGGTATGAAGAGCTTATACTGCAGAAAGCTGGCCAGACAGTGCTGCCTTTGAGTTCTTCTGTGTATCAGACATAAGCGAAAGGTGTGGAGCTTCTCAGCCTTTGCGCATGGAAGCACCAGAACCAAGACCTGGTCATGTTGCAGAAGCCCTGTTAGGTGTCTACATAGGTCTGAAGATTCATGCTCTGGAGTCTGAGTCTTTGACAGCCTTTGTTCCCAGCCGCATTAGAGTTACAGCATCATCTATAAGAAGAAAGTAAACCTGCCTTCATTTGCATCAACAGCTAAAGCAAGCCAAGATTTGGGGAAGTAGCGTTTGCATTTATTGGCAGCCCTGACTGCTGCCAGTGCAGAAAACTCTAAATAAGTATTCTTTAAATGTTCCGCTTTTCCTTCCTCCATAATGCCACCTGCATGTGTGTGCCTATACTAATAAGCATCACCTGTGATCTTCAGTAATACTCCTCTTACAGTATCTTCTTATCTTGATGGAACCAGTCCTCATGCTTGCTGCTGCCCTTTTGCTGACTTTCCGAGTACTAAAATAAATGCTTGCCCTTTGGCCAGGTCTGAGTCACAGGAAAAAAAAAAACCAAACCAAAAATCCTTATGAAACAGGAAACAGTAATATAGCAGTATTAAAATTAACCTCATTAGGAGAGTCTTGCTCAGCTTTATAATGTCATATTTTCCTTTTTTTATCAACCTCAAGTATTTTGTGCATTAGATTATATCATAGCTTCTTAGCTAGATCTTTCCAGAGTTGCAATTTATAAAAGATTACAAGCTGTTTCCAGCAATTCAGAGAGGCACCAAGTCTTGAATTACAAGATCAGGCACTGCTGTCTGTATGAAGGCTTTTCAGACATGGGTATGAAAATTCATCTGGAGAGGATGTGAAAGGAAATTCTGTTGTGCTGAGGAACTGTAATTTTGCAGAGACATGTTACTTTTATTCACTGACCTTCAGCCTGACTTTTGGACAAGAGTCTCTGGAAACACGGTGTGGGCAAGTTGCAGCTCCGTCTAGCAGGAGTTCTCTTTTCTCTTTCCAAATACCTGTCTCTTTCTCACTGTTTTATAACATGGAGCAGGAATACAATCTTAAGCAGTAGTACTGATTGGAGGTGTGAAACTACAGAAGCACCACCATAACCACGAGTCTGGTCTCCTTTGTTACAGCCTGTTACATTGCTCTGGTGGCCTGGCACAGGTCACGGCAAAGCAGCTGAGCTATGTGGACTTTGCACTGGGGAAAGCCCAGGTAGCCCCAGAGCTCTGCCTCCCGGAAGATTTCCCCACAAAGCTGAGTTTGGCACGGGCACGGGTAATCCTTGCTTCACCATGCCTGAACAGGGCTGTGAGCTGTATGGGAGGCTACCGAAGAGTGTAGGAGGGAAGCTTTAAAAGGATCTGGTATCTCTAAGCTCTCGTGGGGTTGGAATGACATTTTGCAGATACTCTTATTATTTTCTGGGGGAAACAAACCAACCAACCAAAAAACCCAAGCAACAACCCTTTCCACCTAAACAAGGAAAACAACTGCTCGTTGATTTTTCTAGCTCGTCAGGCTGCATATCTGCACCCTCCATAATCCCAAGGCCACTTTTTTTGCCATGTCCCAAGCTTTGACCTTCAACACACAGCAAAAGGAATGCAAGTACAGAAGTAATTCTTACCAAGCAGACCTGGTGCTGGAGAGTGTGCTTACTGGTGTCTCTCCTCCTCCTCCCTCGCTGCTTTAATCATGTGCACCCAGCAGGAGATCTGCCTGTCTCCGAGAGCGCACCTTTCTGAGAGCTAGTCCTCACCTGTACGGAGGGCCTCTGGCAAGAGCAGCTTCCCGGCCGAAGGGGAAACTGCGTGATGTGGAATTCGACAGCTTCTGTCGCCTGTCAAACACCAGCCAGCTGCCACAGCAAGTTGACTTCTCATGGCGTGGCATGTGGAGAAGAGCCTTTGAGTCCTTCCTAGCAGACAGGGCTCTGCTCTTCCTGAAAGTTGTATTTACTTCCTAAGCATCTGCTTCGGATGAGTTTGTGCTGGTTTTGTACTCTTGAACTGTGTGTGTACTTGATGGGCAAAGGTTTTGTTTTGTACTCAAAGCAAAATTTATTTTCTGCTGCTGCCTCAAAAGAATATGTCTCTGGTCCAGGCTATACACAAGGCTTAAAAATCACAAAAGTGGAAAAGCCCCCTAGCAGAGCAGATTGTGTAAAGCAAGTGTATTGAGACATATGCGTCAGTGTCTTGCACTTTGACAGAATTTGATGTGAAAAGACGACCTTAGTTAAAACTGTTGAAATAGCCAAAGCCCTTGGAACAACCAGTAGAAATAACACTGAGTGGGAGAAGGAAAAGAGCAGAAAAGATGCTTGAAGTGTTTTTAAAAGCATTTTGTTTCTAGCTGGGTATAGATTTTCACATTAAATAACAAAGCATTTAGGTGGCCTGTTCTGTTGCTGACTACTGGCAGAAATGGAGGAACACAAAAGGCTCCCAAACAGTCTCCTTTGCTTCTCTTAAGCTTACTGAGAAAAATCTGCTGGAGGGCATTTCCTTTTTTCCTTCCCTTTTTTACCTTGTGATTTTTAGAGAGGGGACTTGAATGTTGTCCAGAAAAAAAAGCTTCTTGTATAAATACAACTAGAGAGTACAATGATTTGGTCTCAGTTTGATTTCATTAGCTGCTCTTTTCTCATGTGCTTGTATTTGAATACTTGCTAGTTTTGCTCCATTTATGAGACTTCAAGGTGCAAGTGAACAAGTGTGGAAATAACCTTTGTATGTTAATACATGTCTTAGTAGAGCCTGATTCAGAAAGCAGAAACCTGAGTAGTGGAAAAAATGCAGCAGAAATAATGTAGCATTACACTGTTACCAGGTACACTTCAGCCTTTTCGTTCTGTTCTAGGCTGAATTTATTTCAGAGATGAAATGTTCTGTAAAATTCGGCCTTTCCTGGTGTGGTTTTTATGAAGCCACATGTTTGAGAGCGGGGTGAACAGCGTTCTCTGGCTGCAACCTGTCCTTTGTAAATTTGGATTCTTATCATCAAGTTCTTGCTTATGTGAAGTGCTGTGTATGTTTTGATGACAATTCTTACTGCTTTGTAGCAGTGGAGTGAGGTTAGATGCAAAATGGGAGGCTGGTTTCTCCATCTCTTGTGAAGACTGTTATAAGGTAGTTGAGTCCTCAACCTGCCGTGGTAAGAGTGCGACAGAATATTTGTTCCAAATTCTTTACCTGATTAGGTGTGTATGCTCGTAGGGGGTTTTGTTGTTGTTGTTTTGGGTTTTTTTAATTTATTTTAATTTGATTGAAAGCACAAGACTCTTGTCAGGAAAGTGAGCTCTAGGCTAATGTGTGTACTGGAATTAAGCCAGGCTTTGAGTAGATCTTCGGTGTGTACACAGTGGATTAGGAGTTTGCAGCCTCTTCAATAAACAGAGGTGCAGTTTTTTTAGCATCGGTAGGGCATTGCAAATTAGTGGTGTATCTGTAAGTAACATATTCTGATTTTGATGTACCAGGTTTTCTTTGCCTAATTCCCCACATGATGGAACAAATCTTTTCTTGACCAGCATGGATATGTAAACCTTTTCAAGATGGTTAAGAACTGTGGTGAAGAACCAAGTGGAATGACAAGTGAGGAAACTTACTTTTATTCCTAACTAATTCTGTTGCCGTTGTGTTATTTCTCTATGTGATGTAAGTCAGCTTTTCTAGATGAGAAATCAGCAGCTGAAATCAAGTAGGTGTTCTTATCCTTAGGAAAACTTACATTTGAGCTCAGCTTGGCATGTTGGGTACTTTGTCAGTAAAATGTTAGCTGTGCTTGATCTACTAAAAACAATTACATGTATTGCTCAGTGTTAAAACTTTTGCTTTAAGTTGTATGGTCTGTGAGCAAAATATCATTTTAATTTGTGTTCTAATCATTCCTTTGTCAGGAGGGCGCATCCACTTCTGCTGACGTCTAACTTGTATGTTTGAAAGTATGGTTTCCTGACAGAAGAGTGCATTATATTTTTTAACAGCAGATCTTTATTGAATGTGCCATCAGTGGTGGTTTTGGAAAGATGAGAAGGGACCTACTGTGGGGCAACTCAGTGAAGCTGAAAATGTAAGTTCTGTGACATTGCTATATTATTTCAATTACAAATACAGAATTTTGTTTCAGTCTCCAGCATGTCAGTATATATGTGTGTGTGTGTTTTTTGAAAGCCAGAAGATTCAAATGAACATTTAATGATAAATATTTTATATAGTTTGAAATTTAAAAATTGTTTAAACACCTCCCCAAAACAAAACAAAACCAAAAGCAAACCAAAACAAAAAAAATGCCAGTCCCAAACCCAACCTCTGTTATGTTTATGGGGTTAACTTCCTTAAATTGATCAGAGAAATTTTAAAATATATGCAAATCAGGCAGCTTTGGTCATGGTGGTTAAATGTTACATTGTGCCAAGGCCGGAGGCTTCCTTTGTCCTTAAAAAAGGAAGAGAAGTAATGTTGATAACTTATTTGTCATTTGAACTTGATCACAGTTAAACCAGAAATGTGCCATGCTGCTGAATGCTTTTAGTAAACCTTGAGTAGTGGTCAGAATATTTTTCTGGTCTGTTTGCTTAAAAAATAAGTTATTGTAATGACTTTGAAAAAATATATTTTCTGCTCATCATTTCCCAACACAGTATCTCTGATTTAAAGAGCTTTGTGAATACTTGAGTATCAACTAACTCACTTAAAAAGTAGTTTAGTATATTTCTTCCTTTATTATGTGTGTTCTGTCTCTTCTTGAATACTAGCTGTTTCCTTCCCTTCCTATAATTGAGATTATATGTGCACTAGGACTTGCAGTCAGTCAGTCCACTCTACTTGAGAATTTTGATGCATCTTGAAAATGCAAGCTGCCATGTGTGGTTTCCAAGAAGACATCCCAGTGTAAAAGATGTACGAGATGTGTCAGGCCTTGATCACATCTTTATTCAGCAACTGCATATACATTTTCATATTACACTGAAAATGAAACAATAATGCATATCTCAAGCCTGAGACTTACCTTGCTTTTCCAGAAATTTTAGTACAGTCAGATTGCGCCTAATACTGTTTTATAGTAGCTTTTGTTTGATTTTGTAAAAATACAGTTCTTCAACAATATATAGTAGTTTTTAGAAAGCAGGGGGGAATTTCTAGCTTTTGCTATGGAAAACGAAAGATGTTTAGCTGGACAAATTTAATGGAGCCTCAGTGTAAACATGACTTGTGCCTTTTAGCTTAGTTTTAGAAAATGCATTTGTAGCCTGATTTTTTGTAATTTCTTCAAAGTTCTGGGAGAATTCTTCACAGCAAGTTTACTGATAAAACAGTACTGGTCAGCAATGAGATGGCTTGTGTATGACACATCTATATTAGCAATTACTTCCTAACAAAAATGAAATCTTAGCTTTTTTAAAAATCTTACTAAAAAATCAAATTAAAAATTGTTTTAGAGGGTCTTGGGGATTTTTTTTCATGCCTTATATTTTTGTTTGGATGGTTTAAATGTTTTGAATTCTTTAGATTATGTGTCATAAGAAAGAGTACACTTTAACTTAATTGTAAGTTGTCCTTACAGAAATTCAAAGTAAAGTTATAATTTGCTTTACCTATGTTGGAGCCTGGAGGTTGGGGTTTGTTTTTTTTTTTTTACATTTTTTTCCCCTTAATGTGAGGAGTCTGACCAGGATGACTATTACACTTCTGCTACTTTGGATTAATTTCTTCTATGGACAACTGTATTAATGAAAATAAAATTGATCCTTTTGGAATGTGTAACTGCAAGGGAATTCCTTGATTTAAATTCACTCCATGCTTTATGGAAGATTTTTCTTATATTTCCTAAGACTAATGCTTCATCAATTAGTTTATTAATTTAGGTATGAGAATGCAAAAAATGGAGGGGGGAGAGAAAAACTTACATATTTTTCCTCTTCTGTATAACTGACAGATACTTTGTATTTATTGAAAACATTGGTGGTCTTTCTTTCTTTCCCCTAGGAAATTATAAACACATTCTTAGAACTAGTTTATGAAATGATTGGTTTTCCTTTCACTGGAAAGGAAAGTTGAATGTTGTTAGGAAGGTGCTGGGATTGAGACTTGAGGTCTTTGTCCATCCTCTTGCTGTGCCAGGTTGGCCACTTCTCTACATTTCATTGTTCTGTCTGTCAAACAGAAAAGAAAATTTTGTTGTGTTAGGTTGATTACATCAGTGCCTGCCTCTTTCTGTAGTGACTGGCTTTCCTGTAATGGATGTTGATCTCTGGCTACGTGTGTCTGTGCCTATAGAATGTCTGTCATGCATCCATCTAGCTCTTTAGGGGTAGCAGTACTGGAACAGGCAACATCTAAGGCTCATAATCTACCATCAGAAATAAACTCTGGCCAGCTAGAAAGATGATGATGTTAAAGTGCCCTGACCTGACAAATCTACTTTTTCTCTTCTAGGTTGGTAGGGTTTGAAAATTACCTTATTTTGTAGAGAATACCAGTATCTTAATATCTCTTTTACTTGTAAGATTGCTTAATTTGGAAGGTAATTTTCATATGGGCAGATTTTTGAACATAGTTTGTGGTAGTTGAATTAAATTGGGAGGAGATCCTTAAAGTCAGGAGATGTGTATTTCTGAAGAACTATGAGTAAAGAGGTGCTTGTGGATTTTGTTTTGCTTTGTTTTTAAAGGTGAAGTTGAGACTGCCACAGGAGCATTGTTTTTCATCAGTGCTGAAAAGAAACAGCTGTTTGTTCTAATTGGATGTGTGTCGAACGGCAGTACCCAGAACTGACTAGCAAACCTCTGAGTATATTGCAGCCTCTGGCTAATTGTCTAGAAATCCCTTCCAGCGTGTTCAGTGCCCCCCTGCTCTTTCAAATCATTATGTTATTACAACTCCATTTTCATCTATCTTGGGGAAAAAAAAAAACCAAAAACCTCATCCACAGCAAACTACAGACTGATTCATATGATGTTATCCAGAACCAATGAATATAGCTGACCTGCAAGTCTGGGTATTGGGTTATTCAAAATTATTTCCTCTTTCATAGTAAACTAATTTTCAAAAGGAGGAATATCTGAAAAGGCAAGTCCCTAGATAAAATCCTGTGTAAAGTTCAGGGCACACTCTTAAAAGCAAGTGAAAATTATTCCTTTCAGTTGAGCATGTTAGTGTTATCTCTTATGTAATATAGTACAGTATGCTTTGTATGCACGCAGGCATCTATTTTTATGTCTTTTTATTGTGCTTAGTAATATCAACAGAAGATATCACCCAGGAATCTGTCCAGGAATTTCATTGAAAATATTGTGGTAAACAAAGGAGATTGTGTCAAAATATCTGTCTGCGATACTGGCCACAGTAAATAGCTTATTTAAATGAAATCCTGGGCAATGCTGATCTATCTTTTTGGTAGGTTTAACAACTTCTACAATTTTACTAAGACTTTAGATAGAGAGATGGGACAAAATGAGGATCAGTGCATTGCCTTGGCATACGTGGATGTAGTGGGAGTCACCAAGGTTTTGACCTGTGTGTAAGTTCTGAGGTGACGGATGTCTTTTTCCCTTCTGCCACCTTTTCCCTTCTGTGATGAATTGTGATAAACAGTTTAGGCCTCAATAATCCTGAAGCAATGCAGTGTAAATTCGCTGGTTGAGATTCATGCAGACTGAAGTATGTGGCTTTGTTAGGTCATCAGAGTAAGGCATCCTAATATATAGTGGGATACACAGCCTAATGCAGGAAATACTTCACTATAGGATATTCCCTTCCCAGTGTAAGGCAATCGATTGTTAAAAATCCTAGCTACAGAGCGTGTTTTTCAGCAGCAGGTCCTTACAGGATTGATCCTTGTAAGAGAGTCAGATTAAAACATTGACAGCGCTTGGAATGTTCTGTTTGAAGTCCCTTGGTGCTCAGTAATATCAAGGTGCATGAATACCTTTCTCCCTTGCAGGATCTTTTCTTTGTAACCTGTTTTAGTGAGGAACAGTCGCACTTTTTAGCACTGACACATTGTGTGAGGTTAGGTCTCAACCTGTTTTAGTGGCTGAAGGATGAATCAATTGGGAATACCAGTTTGAAAAACCATGACTTGCTATAACTTTTTTCTAATTGTTTTGCTTGAATACTTTTTTGTGACAGTAAAGAATGGTGTAAGGATGGCTAATCAGAGAGGTGAACCAAAAAAAGTCTAATGAAAAAAACAGCTGCGATTGTCCCAGCTCAGTCTGGCTACCGAGCATCTTCCACTGTCATTTCTCCTTTATTTTTGGAAGTCTGCTTCTTCCTTTTCCTGTGTATTGTTTTCCTTGTGCATTTCAGACTTCCTTGACCTTTTCATTGTTTCAGGCATCTGTCTCGTTTGTCTGTCTAAGGTCTATATACATATGGTAGAAACTCCTGGGATCCTGGAGTTGTCTGTTTTTCTTACAGAAATCTCTATGACTTGGGAACGTAACAGTACACACTCTTCTAAATGATACTTCTCTTGGTTGCTGGAAGAGATTGCAAGTGAATAATGGAGAAGTGCTGTCTGAATCTGGCACTGATCTGGTATCGTCATTTGTGTGCCAATGATCCAAGGAGGGAAGGACTAAGTGAATTTAGAAGTGCTGTCATTGATTTATCTGCACATGTGTAATTGGTGATCACTGGCAAAATAATCTTTATATAGAAACAGGTATTTCATGGCCTACTCAGTAACTGTTATCACTAAATAGTGACTCTTTGCTGTAATTAACTTCTGATTCTCAGCCTTACCAAGCTTTGCTTGTCTTCTGAGTAATTATTTGTAAAAATTATAAATTAGTTTCTTATGAGAGCTGTGACATTATTTGATATAAAGAAAAGAGTGAGATCACACCATACTCTGTGCTTGTACTTCAATTAATAATTGCTTTCCTTTTCTATACAAGATGAATGCAGTAATTGCAGTTATTATAGATGCCATAATGTTTTAACTAGATGTATGCAAAGGCTTTATGATGGGGGGGTGGTGGACAGAAGCCTCTTCTTGCTTTATGGCTTATAAAGCTGTAAAATGTTTTTACAAATTAAAAAACCCCACACAGGCCAAGGTTGGAAGGCACTTCTGGATGTCATCTGGTTCGACCCACCTGCTCAAGCAGGGTCACCTGGAGCAGATTGCTCGGGGCCATGTTTGGTCAGGTTTTGATAATCTGTATGGTTGGAGACTCCACAACCTCTCTGTGCAACCTATGCCAGTGTTTGACCATTGAAGAACCCTAACTGTTTACTCTTAAAAAATCCAGGGGGGAGACATAAAGGACTTCTGGAAGATTTGGAGATGTCTGTTATGTTTTCCAGTACTTTTTTAAGAGGAGCAAAGTTTCTGAATTTTAACAGAGTAGAAGCGTACCATAATGTTAACTGGTCATCAGTAGGTATTAGCAGAGGAATATTTGTGAACTGGCTGCCTTGCATTGCTTCCTTTACTTTTCTGGATTTTTCTTTTAAACTCTGTTTTATTTGTTCTCTCTTCCAGACACAGATTCAGTATCTAGTTAGTTGGAAAATAAGGCTGCTACTTAGCTGTCAGCCATTTGAAAAGAAGAAAGGCAGCCTTCTAGAAAATGCTTTCCTGGATGCTTGTGTATTTTTTTTGACCTTTTAGCTATCTAAATAGGAGATGTGGAAATGTGACTGTGTATTTTCTTAAAATTTCTCTGTTCTCTTTTTTCCAGGTCTGCTATTTCTGTTATGCATATCCCAGTTATGAGAGGTTTTTTTGTGACTTCTGAGCTTGGTGCTGCTGTCAGCCTCATGTGAACAGACTAAAACGAAAAGCAAGCTGATTTTTAGAAAACAAAATGCCGCGGAGAAGGAAAACTGGTGGGAGTCCTTCTCGGAAGAATGGCAATTTTGACAGAACTGCTGTTGCTGTATCCCAAGGGGACCCAAGCCACTCAGTGTCACCAGCAGTGCATAGTGTCAATAAGGAAGAGCTCTTCAACAGCATGTCAGAAATGTTTTCTGACTTGGATCCTAGTGTGGTTTATATGGTTCTGTCTGAATGTGATTTTAAAGGTAAATAATGTACAGTTGGCATTACAGTTTTGTTCCATACACAGACAGCCCTTAACTAGGGCGACTTCAGAAAAGTTGGTGTGGGTGTTGCAAGCGTATTTGTGAGTTTAGCTTTTAATGAGTAGGTGAGTCATATTATTTTGAAATTTTATAGCTCTTTCCATGCAAGATTCTCCAAGTTTGACAACGTTTCTGTGAGGCTGGTAATTTGCAGTAGCAGTGTGCTCCCTAAATGGAGGTACAGTTTAAGTGGCTTTTCCTGTGACACAGAGCAGGCAGTGGTACAGTTGTGAGGAGAATCTGTTTTTTCCAAGTAGTTTCTGTGCTGTATCTTCTAGATGCACAAACTGTTTCTGCAGGAGGGGTATTTTATGTTCTAGATCACAGTTTTTTAAGACAGTGGTACACCGTATGTGGTCCTGGCAGTGTTTGCTTTTCCTTGAATACTTGAATTGAGGTTTTGTTTTACTTTCTATTTTGCACTGTCATCTTGTCATCACCACTGAGGATTAGTTTTTGCAAGATAAAGTCTGTTAGTCACGTTGAATTCTCTGCAGCCTCGCTTGGACTGTGTTTCTCCCCCTGTATTCTGCCAAGCTACGTACCCACCTCTCCTGACAGACTATTTTCATGTCTGTGCCCATGCTTTTGTGGTTTTGAAATTCTTCTATATACAAGTTCATTCATTTATAATAAAAGTAATGGATGAGGTGCTGGACAGCAACATCCAAGGAGTTATTTGGCAGGGGAATAAGTCATATATGGAGCATTTTAATCAATCTGTATTCATATGATCAGATGTGATTAGTTGAGATTTTTCTAAGACTATTTGCAAAGAAGGCAGACCTTGGCATTTTTTATACGTATGAAAGCTAGGTAGCCATTAAAAGGACTGCTTTTATTGCTGTTTTTACCTTACCTAAATTGTATGGAGTTTATAACTTAATAGCAGTCTGACGCTTGTTGCTATGATTGCTGTTCCTTTTGAAATTGATGGAATTACTGATTCATGCTTTGAACTCTTAATAAGATTTACCTTTACCAAAATTACAGATTTATCTAGAAGCTTATTGGAGACTTCAGTAAACACACCGAGGTCATTATTATGTTGTACTGTTAACCGTAGTTTAAAAATTGAAAGATTAGAATCTTTTCATATGAGTAATAGTAAGTTGCTCTCATAGAGAAGATGGAAGGACAAGGAAGATTTTATTTAACGGGTGTGCAGAAGGAGTTGCACTTCAATGGACTTGGACTTTTTGCTACACTGTGTTTCAGGAAAAACAGCTTAGCTTTAGAGCTCAGATGATGCTTGTGCCAGGTTTTCATTTTGTTCATGTTGATCACAGGCAACCTATACTCCATTTAGTGGCTTTACAAAGAATTAATGCAGATACTGGATTTTTCAGGCTGTATTAGGTATGACATTTTCCATTGGGCCTAGCCATAACGAACATATTTTGCATACTTTTATCTCTTTAGTCCTCAGTAGTGTTTTTAAGTTCATTTTACACTATTTTGCCTATATGAGATAGGTAAGAAATAAGTATCTATTTAAACACCCAGTTCTGATTTTTTTTTCCAGTTAAACTTAATAATTTTTAGACACTAGACACTATTTCCTTAGTAATTTTTATGCGTGTTAGGTTATTATTTTGCAATATGTCTGTATTGAGTTCTGCCTTTACCTCTAATGAGAAACAGATCAAGGGAGTTGCAGAAGGTGTGTTAAAAGATGGATAGGTGAACTGTCTTTTTGGTTGTCTCTCTAGTTGTGATAAATACTCTTTCAAGTAAAAAAAAAATGCATTCACATCAGCTTGTGTTTGTTCAGTTGACCACGCTTTATTCTCTTTACCTTATTCAACAGTAGAAAACGCTATGGATTATCTGCTAGAGCTGTCCACCCACGCCAAAGGAGTAGCATCTTCAAAAACCTTGGGTTTTGATTCAGTAGCATCATCACTAGCTCTTGTTAATCAGCAAAGACCTGTTGCAAATGAAAGAATAGGGGAAAGTACTGCAGAACAAAGTAATTCTGAAGAAGAAAAAGAAAAGGTCCTATCACCTGATGTGCAGCTGACTGAAGAACTGGATTCTTTAATAGAAAATGCCTTTCAGAGATACAGCTCGAGTGATGAATTGCCTAATTCTGCAAAAGACCAAATAGTACAGAAGCACTCTGTGGAACATGATGGCTTTAATGAATTTCCTGAACGGGAAAAATCTGATTCAGGTTGCAATGTCCTACTTTCTCCCCAGGAAACAGTGACAAATAATGAGGTTTTAGAAAACTTCTTCTGTTCTCAGCTGCCAGTGAGTCAGCTGAGCATCCAGACAAGCTCACCAGCTGCGTCAGACACTTTTGCACACACGTTGGAAGATTCTGATTTGTCAGAAATGCATGTTCAGCATGATGTAACTTCAGAAGTCTATGAACAATCAAATGGAGAAATATCATATGGAAATTCTGAACAGGCACAAGATACTGTTTTGGATCAAAAAAGCATGACTGCTGCTTCTGTTGAGTCATCCCAAAGACCTCTGGAACTTGGAGTAGCTGTCACTGGAAATCCTAATTCAGAGTGCCTGGAACAGCATGAAGAGGTAGTGACTGCCTTGAACAGCCACCAGAGCACTTCTCTTCCAGAGGGCTATGTCTCTCTTGAAACATCCAGTTTCAAAACACCCAAGGCTGAAGATTTTCAGCAAACTCAGCAGAGTTATAACTTAAATTTTTCTACACCGCCATGTCAACCTCAACAAAACTGGAATCTCATGGCTCCTGTGTTTTACCCATCCAGTGGAAGTCACAGCTTTGTAACTCCTGTGGCTGTCAGTTCAGGGCAGTGGACACCTGTTTCAGACTGTAGGACTTTGGAAAAAGGACTTTTTTTTTCCTCTCCAGTGGTTTCAAATGCCTGGGATAGCAACCCTTCTCTGAAGGTATGGGGAAATCAAGATAGAAACTCAAAATTGAACCTCTCGCAAGCACAGCAGCCACCTGTTTGTCACATGATGAGAAAAAAGATGCACCTTATAGGTCAAGTACTTGTTCTTCTCAGAGGTGTTCCAGGATCAGGAAAATCATATTTGGCAAGGTAGAACATCTATATTGTGAGCTTCTAAAAGAAATTGCTTAATTGTGTACAGGACTTAGTGCAGGCAGAGACAATATTCTGACATTTTGCAGGCAGAGACAATATTCTGACATTTGTAAATACTTATACCCTAATTGCTGGCTACATGGCAATGTAGCATGATGAGTAGAAATAATTCCAGAGAGCCGAGTTGCTTGCAGCTCCTTGACCTCTAGTGGAAATTGAAATAGGAAGGGTTAGCTTTAACTTCTGTCACTGGCTGAAGGAGTTTGTCAGCAGAGGATCACTGCAGTAGTATTAGGTCTGCTGTGTTCTTCCACTCCCTGTTTGTTTTGGGTGTTTCCTTCCAATAACATGGGTGCAAATATGCCAGCTCTTTATAGGCAGAAATTCCCGTTCTGCTGTTGGAACTCTTTTGTGTAAGTAGTATGTGTAGAGTTTCTTGGGTTGAATTCTTGATTTCTTTTCTAAGTCTCCAAAAGCCTAGATTGAGCTTAGACTCCTTTGGCTGGCACCAGAAATATTGGTGCAATTAAAACTGTATGTGTATTTGTCAGCATGAAAGTATGTCACTAGATGTACATGGAAAAATACCTCTTTTGTTTTGAAATGAGACTTCTAGGGAACCTCTGTCAGCTCTTTCCCCTGGATATCCTCAGCCTTTGGAAATGGCACAAAACTATTATCGATCACCTTTGCCTGAAGGGTGATTTTTTTTCTTCTACCTAAATTTGCTGCTTCCGTTCCAAATAATCTTGGTTTTGTGCAAGAGACTAAATACATATATATATGGTAGCAGATATCAGGGCTGGGGAGAAGAGGGGAAAGCTATTTACTTCTTGATCTTTCACAGGACTTTGCTTGAGGATAACCCAGGTGGAATCATTCTTAGTACTGATGATTACTTTTATAAACATGGACAATACCATTATGATCCCAATTGCTTAGGGGAAGCACATGACTGGAACAGGAAACGAGGTGAGAAATAAATAAGGGATTAGCTTGCTTGTTTACAGTTCAATGCTTATGTGCTGTTTAAAAAGCTGCCTGTCTTGTAATGCCTGTGTGACAGGACAAGCATTTATCCCATCATAGAAGTATTTTTTAATATGTGTGTGGAAAAAGAGTATGAGCACAAACTCAGAAGTCATCTGTCCATTGTGTGTTTTGCAATTTAAAATGTCAGTGTCTTTGTCAAAAGATTGTTTTGTCCTCAGATTTCATCATGGTATGTATTTTGGGTTGTGTCCCATTTCTGGAGTGGTAATTTGTACCATCTCCCAGAAATATTTCTTCTGAGATAAGCCATTACATATGCATATGCAATAAGTAATGAGGATGTTGATACAAATAACACTTAGACAGATATTTTCCTGACCTTGATTATTTTTTCTCTTGAGCACTAAATTGTTGGCAAATTTAAAGCAAAATTATAAGAGCAAGAAAGAATAAATTATTCTTTTTTTTTTTCATAATTGGTTTATTTTTTGATAGTGGCTCCTGCTAAGCTCACTATAGAACAACTCTTTTTAAGCTTTTATTTGCTAAATTTGAACCATGATCACTTTTCTGCTGTCAAATTTCTAACCAGTGGAGAAATGGGTTAATAAGAAATATGTGATTCAACAACTTTGATTGTTCAGACGCATTGTAACATAGCTACAAAAACATGGTGCTGTATCTCAAAGCTAGTGATTCTAAACATTTCATTACTGTGTATTTAAATTACAATAATTCTTTTGATTTTTCATATTTTATACAGTTTACAGAGTGGACTAATCTTAAGACTGTTATAAAGCCAAGAATTTTGTATGCAACAAAGAAGTCCACTTTAAGGTGATCATGTAGGTTTTTTTTAGTTTAATTTACTGATTGATTAGTCATCTTGGTGCATTTCACATCTGCATTTTCATTCCTTGATTATCATACATACGTTAATTCAAATGAATAATGCCATATCTCAGTAGCTTTACATGCAATGGGGGGTTTTATAAATTAAGAGGGCCTTGAAACAGATCAAGCTGTGGCAAGAATTCTTTACACAGTGGTTAATCGTTATAGATTGTCTACTTTAAAAAATATTACAAGTTTAGAGAATTAGTGTAACTGTTACGTGTCCACCCTATTATAATGAAATTAACTATATTGCATTCTTTTGTGCACATGTGTCTTTCAGCCAAAGAAGCATTTGAAATGAGAATCTCTCCTATAATAATAGACAACACAAACATACAAGCATGGGAGATGAAGCCTTATGTTACTTTGGTTAGTATTACAATTTGATGAATGTGAAAATGGGTTATTGTCCAGAATGGCAACAACCTATGATTTAAAATGAGATTGTCTTTCTCAGTCTAGCTGTTATTCCACAAGGAAGTCTGGAGTCAAAAAAGTGTTACATGGAATCATATTACCCAGTGTCGTATTCTGTGCGCATCTTGAGTATTGACCTGGCCTGGTTTCCAAGTGACAAAGCCAAGTGCTTTGTACTTGGAAGCAAAAATAAATATTGTTGAGGAAACTGAATTCTGTTCCTCTTTTATATGATCAGTAAAATCATAAGCTACTTTTAAAACATAATCAGCACTAATTAATGAGTGGTGTTTGATGCTCCATGAAACTTGAAAACTCAGTCTTAGTTTCATCCTAAATATGACATAGAGGCAGATACCAGCTGACCAAGCAGAGGGCTAGAGTTATCAAATGTTGCTAGCTTGCTTGAAGTTATGCAGGTTTACTTAATAATTTTTATTGAAGTGAGGTAATCAAAATAATGCACCTGCACTATTTTATGTTAGTAGTGTAGTGCTTTTATTTAGTGACTAAAAGTTACCAGCTTTTATTTGGTACTAAGTAAATGCAATCTATATGTAACTTCCAAAGTTATGTTTAATGATTTAAATAGCTTGGTGAACTCTGTTATAGGTTCCTCATACTCCAGTTTTCTGGAGCTTCTAACCTTTTCAGTTAATGGTTTCTAAATGGGCATCAGCACTTTGAGACTCTAGCTCTTACTTTGCTGTTGATCGTTCGTCATTTTGGTTGGTAGTTTTAATATTTTTGTTAGGCTTACAGAACTGCATTATTTTATAAAATTGGTTCTGGTTAACAGAGATAACATGCTGGAAGAAATATTATAACGTAGATCTGGGATTTTTCCTACCATGGTATAGAAACACATCAGAGAGTGTAGTATTCTACATATGCTGCATGTGGTAATGGATTAGTGAAGAGTGGGACTTAACACAGGTCATTTTTATTAATAAAAATTTTATTTTGTTATCCTTGCATTTATTAACAATTGTCAGATTAACAGTTCTTTCATAAATTAAATCCTTGATTTTGCTGTATACCGAAATAAAGATACAACAAATGTTCTTCCAAGAAGTGCAGGGTTTGGTAAGGTGACAAGAATTTTTTCTGAAAACAGGAACGGGGAGAAATGGCACAGCATTCACAGTGTTTCTCCTGATTAGACTTTGGGCTCCTTTTCTGTCATGATGAGACTAGACCATGTAAGGACCATTTACTTGGAGCCTGCTCGAGTTTCCCATATAGCAGGAAGGCCGTCCACAATAGCTGTGTTAATGTAATTGAACGGCTTGGTTTGGAACTGGCTCGCATCTGGTCAGCTCTGAATGTAAGCAGTGAGCTTTTCTCTGTCTTGGAGAGGCTGTGTAGACATGTGCATACTATACCTGGAAAGAGGAGATGCTCTGCCGTCTTGACTCAGAGGAGGTAGAACATTTAAAGGGATGATATAAAATAGTGATTTTTTTTTTTTCTGCAATCATGGCACACATTTAATTTTACAGTGAGACACACATATGCATGTTTTTAAAAATCTTCATTTATATACTCAGAAGTGAAACACTGAACAAAAATATGTTATTCCAAATGATTAATTGGTTTTGAAAAATACAAAAAACATCTTTAAAGAAGCAGGCTATACATGTTGTGTGCTTTTTCATAGAAATTAGAAATGGGTGATATGGCTTGTTCTGTTTTATATCTGTTTTATTCAGGCTCAGCAGTTCAAATACAAAGTCATGTTCCGAGAACCAGACACTTGGTGGAAGTTTAAACCAAAAGAACTTGAAAGGTAAGAATGTAAAGGAAAAATTCATATTAGACTGTATATCTTTCACAGTCTATGAACTATGATTTTTAAAAAGGTATCGCTTAGTATAGTGGCTGGTGAAGTAGTAAGATATCAGTCAAGATTTTTGTGATAATAAGTAACATTTTAATATTTTTTTCCCTACAATATTAACTTTTGTGGGATTTTATATGTATTAATGAGGTTTTTTTTCTGTCACTTTATTCTAATTACAAAAGATTGTAATTTATCTATTAGCAATAGATACTATGTAATGTTTTCATGATTGCATTTCTTTTGCATTTAAGGTACAGTGACTGCTCCCTTGGGTTCCTGAGGTTGCAAAAATGATGTCAGGTTGGGGCTGGTTTTGCATCCAGCTGGTCTGTTGTCTTACTTGAAATGTTTCTCCTGTCACTGAATTTAAGGCAATCAGCACCTCATAGCCTGAGGGGGACAACCCCCTGTGCATCACCATTGTTGTTTACCTCTTCTTTAGCAGCACCTTCTTACACAATCATAGAGCCATTACTTACAGCCAAAATAGGCAGGAGATAAACCCTATGTAAGTGAATAATACAGAAACTACAAAATTGGCTGAATGCCAGGTTCAAAGGGTGTGATTTGTGGTTCAAAGTCCAAGAGGGGGCTGATGTCAGTCTAGGATGAATACTAGTGCCACTACTATTTTAATGTCCTTTTTATGACTTGGATGTTGGGACAGTGCATTCTCAGCAGATTTACAGATGGTACTGAACTGAGTAAAGAGAAGGTTAAGGAAGGATTGTATTGTCTTCAGCTACCTTTTGGGAGGTTATAGAGAAGACTAAAAAGATCTCTTCTGAGAATTGTGCAGGGATAGGACAAACCAAACATAAGCAAGTTTGAACTTGGGAAAATTTGATTAGATAAAGAAAAAAAAACCCCAAAACTTACTTTGAAAGGGTGGTCAGGCACTGAAAGAGGTTGCCCAGAGGGTCCATAGACTTTCAGTCATTAGGAATATTCAGAATTTGACAAGACTGCTCTCTGCAACCTGATCTAGCTGTACCTTCTCTGAGTAGGAGGTTGGACTATGTGACCTCCGGAGGTCCCTTTCAATGTAAATTATTTTGTGATTTCATAATACCTGCTGCCATCTGAATTTGCATGCTTAGCTTAAGGTTGGCCAGTTGTCAAGTGAGGCACAGAAGATTATTTGCTCTCCTAAAGTAGAACTTAAACATTTTCTCCTGTTCCTTCAATTTCTTTTTTGCCATCCTTGGCAGGATTCACTTGTTCTAGGTGGAACTGCTGCAGAGCACATTGCTAGTTGGTGTTCAGTGGAGTCAGTGAAAATTCCTAGCCGAAGGGTGTCCAAAATAATAGGTGAACAGATTTTCGTCCAGGCCCAAGGAATTCTTAGTTTAGCAAAACCAGGGAA
Organism: Pelecanus crispus; assembly: GCF_030463565.1. NCBI lineage: Eukaryota > Metazoa > Chordata > Aves > Pelecaniformes > Pelecanidae > Pelecanus > Pelecanus crispus. The sequence continues at coordinate 60,821,511 of NC_134646.1, read as the reverse complement.
GGAAGACTGAATTCAGAAATTTTCCATACCGAGTTTGATATGCTGCATGACTGTCAGGATCAGATATGGTATGTTTCTGATACTTATTTGAAGAAGATGCATTATTGGTACAGTTACAGATTTTAGTATTAAGCAAAACATCCTATTGCAGAACAGGGCCACCAGGTGGGGTGGAGAAGTCAAATGGAGCTGCGATTTGTCTGAGATTCTCTGTTTGGAATGCCTTAGTGCACTGATACAGAAAGAATTGCTGTTTCACAGCTTTTGCCCTGGCCCCCTGAATTCTCTTGTTAATCTTGCTGTAAACTTATTATCATTATTATTAAATTATTCTCTTCTGTCATTGTAATATACAAATCTGAAATGTTTCTTTTTTAAATTTGTTTTTAATTCATAGGCGAAACAGTCATGGTGTATCTAAAGAAAAGATCAAAAGAATGTTGGAACGGTATGAACGCTGCCTTACTGTTACTTCAATATTGGATTCTTCAATCCCACATAAATCAGAAGCTGCTGGCTGGAGTGAAGATCCCTGTCAGGAGGAAGGCCATAGGTTAGATTCTTTTACTAGCTTTGTATTCTCAAATAAAAGGCTAAAAATTCAAACTTCATGGCAACGGAACCTGGATAATGCTGTTGAACAGTGAATGCATTAAAAAAATCCGTTAAATAATAAAAAGAAATACACTACATAGTTTTCTTAATTGTTAAGAATTTCAGGATTTCTAGAGATGAGCAGTCAAGGGATTTAGTCAACTTTCTGATGCTTTTTGAAAACCTCCCAATATGGCTGCATGTTACTTTTCAATAAGCCAATCTTGATTGACTTCCTCTTATCTTAGAAATGTGCTGTTGGATGTATGTTGTAGATACAAAAACCTTAAAATCTATAAAATGCTTTTCAGAAGAATGTGGTCCCAAATATGAGCAAATTACTATTTCTGAATTTGTATGTTGGTATTAGATGATGTCTTTGTGGTAGAAGGTGGATTCTTTGTGCTGTAGTAACGAGTTATCTACGTGCTCTTGAGTATATTTAATTTAGACTTATCTAGATTTATGTTGGTTGTATACATTACTTTTGTAGTGGCTAATCTGAATAATGCTGTATATACCTTATAACAATGCACAGGAAATCAGATTTTATTGTAGTTATTATTTCATTTAGTTTTTGCATGCTTAATATATTTGAAATGAAGTGGGCACGGATAATTAATGGAATGTAGTTGATTGTGAAAAATGGTATGACAAGAAATGGCACGTCCTCTCCTAATTAACTTCTGGACTGTCTTCAGCATTGAGCCATCAGGAGAGCGCAACAGTCATTAAATAAAAGCATATTTACCAGGTCTGCTGATCTGGGGGAAATGTCTGGCAGCAGGGTGCTTCAGTACACAACTGAATGCTGGGAACGGGGGACAACAGACTACTGAGAAAGTATTCTTAGCTCCATGCTGAAGTAAAAAGGGGATACTTACCAAGGAAAGTTTTGCTTTGCTTAGCAACTTCTTTTTTATAAAGGACTGTCGAAGTTAGGGCTAAGTCATCTTAAATTTGTTTTCCTCTCACTAGAGTTCTCCAGCTGGATGATTAGTGTCCTAAAAGGTGGTTTCTGGTCTGTAATTTGAAAATACTAAATAGCCAAACCAAAATTAAAAATGTGGACAAGCGCTTAAAGAAGGTTTGAAATGGGTTTATCTTTCATTCCAATTTGTCTTCCAGAGAGAGAGAGGCACATTCTGATGTAAAGGAAGAAAAACCTTTTGCTTCGGATGTGGAGCCTCTTGAATTAGCTGAAGATGATAAAACTCTTCCTGGTACTTCTCTAACATTAGAAAGTAACTGTGATCCTGAACATTTTCAGAAAGAGGAAAAAGAAATAGAAAATAACTCAATGGAACACAATTCTGAGAACAGCACTGTTCAAGGTGACTTGGATGTTTATTTATCAGATTGTGTAGAAAAAGAACTGCCCTTGGAGAAGAAGGAAGAAAAGGGAGAAAAAATAGAAAAAAATACTGAAACAGAAATGGATGACGTTGATGTGACCATGACTGAAGAAACCGTGTGCTTGCATACAGGAGGAGTTGAGGAACACAGTGATAACAACATTCTCAAAGTTCAAACTGAAGTTGAACAACCTGGCGAAATATGTACGGAACCAAAATTAACACAAAGTAGTAACATAGTGGAACAAAGCAGTTCAACTTTTGACACGCCAGGAAAGCCAGAACTGCTAAACTTTCTGGGTGACTGGCCTGTGGAGCAAACAATGGGACAGAGAGTCAAAAGAGCTAGAAGACTAGAAAAATCTTCCCTGAAGAGTGATCCAGAAGGTAAAACTCCCAGTCAGCAGCATCCTGAGTTACGTAAAGAGCAAGCGGGCCTGCCTGGGACCTGTGCTGTTGAAAAAGGACATGAGGAAGAAAATCTAGCCTCTAGCTGTTCCTCTGTTAGTTCAGATAAAGTCACACTGGAATTGCAAATGATAGGACATTGGCCTGTCTCAGGCTCATTAGAACAGAGACAGCAAAGGTCAAGGAGAATGAGAAAGACAAGTCTAAATCAGTCCGATGAAGATAGAAATACTGAAGGTGAGATTAATAGAAATGCTCTTGACACTGTAGATGTGCTTCGTGGGACACCTGTGAACAGTGCAGAGCAAATGGATACAAAGAATTTGCATATGCACCAAGCTGAAACAGTAGCTAGTGAAACAGTAGGTGAGAAGAAAACCCTGCAAAATAAGAGAATGAGGAAACACCACAAATTAGCCCTCACTTTTACAAACAACAATTTGCCCCATCCCAAAGAAGAGGAACGCTTGCCTATGCGTAATGCAGCAGAAGAGAAACATGACATATGCTCATGTAGACAAAAAAGTAGCCATTCACAGACTGAATCGCAGGACTTTGCTCTCTTGTGGAGATTAGAAAAGAAACTGCTTTTTCCTGAGACTACCAAAGTATTGCATGGCAGACTGGATGGCTTCAAACCCAAAGATGTAGATGATGCCTCAGATTCTCAGGAAAAAATACCCTATCGAGTTACATATGATAAAAGTACATTTGTGGAAGAAAGTGAACTTACCAATATTGATGAGTCTGAAAAGCTAAATATGCTATGTAAGCTCTTTGAGTCTGTTTCATTTGAAGCTCTGAAAGATCTGTATGAAAGATGTAACAAAGACATAGACTGGGCCACAGGTCTGCTGTTAGACTCTGATGAGAAGTTATGCAAAGATGTTGATACTGAATGCTTTCAAGTAAGAGAAGCTGAGCCAGTTGTTGCAGACCTTGATTTCAAGGCAAGTACAAACTATGGTGAGAATCTCAAAGACTGTGAGCAAATAATTGGGGCTGGTGATATCTCTGAGCCTTCAGAAGACAAGAGCTCATCACTTAGCATTGCAGAAAGTAGGGCTAGCAAGGCAACTGTGACAGATGCTGATGTGTCTGACTCATTGACTGCTACCTTGTTGAATGATTCAGTGGAACTGAAAAATTCTGGAGATGCAGCCCCTAGAACTGATGCAGGCAGCTCAGCAGCAGGTATCATTGAGCCATCTGTTTCAGGAAAGCAGAAGATAGAGTCTGAGAGTCCTGTTGAAGAAACTATAAATAAGCCACCAGTCTCACAACTTGATGCAGGTTTATGTATACCCATGACTTTGCCTCATGGTCCTAACACAACTTCTACCAATTTGAAATTTGAATTAAATAATGAAAGTGACAGTAACCCTTCAGAAAGCAAGGCAGAGAATTCCAAGGTGATTGCTTCGTCACTGGAAATGGATCATCCACCTCTGGTGGGTCCTAGGAGTGATAAAGAACTGGAGGCAGATGAAGAAACACAGGGGAGTTCCAGGGTGATATGTGGTAAAGAAGTTGTTGAAACTCCAAGCTGGGATGAAACGAAAGCCAAGATACAAAGCCCTATACCAGCAACACGTGCAGCCTTCAATATAGATTGCCTAGAACTAACCTTACCTCCTGAACTGGCACTCCAGTTGAAAGAAATATTTGGTCCTGTTGGCATTGATGCAGGTATGGGCATAATTATATCCATATTTTTATGAAAAAACTCATCTGGGTAAGAAAACATTTCTTCCTTTGCCTTTGCTTTTTTCCCCTTCATGCTTGATTTTTAGGGAACAGATTTGCACAATTCCTTGTAATACTGTTGTTTGCTTTTGTTAATCCAAAAACTGAACTGAACTAAGCATGGCAAAAAATATAAATGCAGTAGTCTGCCTTCTGCCTCTGTCTTTTCATATATGTACGTGCTTTAAAAGCATAAGAAAATATATTGGCTTATTTGCATTTTGAGCAACAGGCCTTTGAGCCTATATTCAAACTATGAAGGGATATTAAGATGACAAGGAAAATGCAAGTTATGACTGGTTAGGAAAAAAGAAAGAAAAAAGAAAGCTTTAGGCACTAGTTAAATTGTGGAAGGAGAAGATGAATGGTTTAGAGAGAAGGTAAAGTGTGGCTATACTTAAAATATGAAAACAGACTAGTCTGCTGAGAAACTATGATTAAGGGAGCCATAAGCAGCTTGAACATGCATCTCAAAAGATAAAGACTGATAGAAAAAGGAAGAAAGGAAAATACAAGGAATATATATCTTGTTTGCTTTCTCTCTCTTTTTTTCTTTTTTTTCTCCTGAAGATTACTTGATGTGAAACCCTGGATACGTGATTTATTGGTGGGTTTGACTGCTGGCCTCTTTGCGTTCCATGCCTACCTCCTCCAAAAACAGACTTTTGTTTTTGATAGCAGAAGGGTGGTTTATTGTGTCTGCAATATGCCCTGCCTTTTTGTTTGATACATATGTACTTCTTGCCTTGTACTTTTTGAAAGGGTGAGAGACAATATCAGGAAGATCTTTTAGGGAAAAGATGTATCATTATGATACCATGATAATTCCTGCTGTTTCCTTTAGAGTTAGACGGGATACTTGGAGTTTGCTTCTCTGAGTTTGTGTATTTGAAGGGAGGGATGTGACTGCTGTTGGGCAATGGTGAGTGTGTTGTGTTACGTAAAAGCACTTACCTGTGGATTGCAATAAAATAGAGGGAATCACAGTTTCACGAATTAAACTGTGGTTGTAAATTAACAGTGGCTTTGTAAAAGAAGGTTCTGCTAGAAAAATGGAAAAAGGAGTTGCTCATGTAGTCATATTTCAACAAGATACAGTTAATTTTAACTTGTTTTTTCCTACCCTTTCTGAGTTTTTGAACACCAGATAATTAATTCTGTGTGGAATGCTTTTTTTTTTTTAACTTGGCAGTTGCTGAAGTTTTTTTCAGGAATGACAGTTTGTGCAGAATCTCCAGAATTCAAATTAATAAGTCTAGGCTACTGTACTTTAATTGCTTAGATAAGTTTTTATAGAATGCTTTAATGAATGTATTTCCTTTCTTCCATAAGGATCACTGACTGTTGAGGATTGTGTGGTTCATATTGATCTGAATTTGGCAAGAGTAATTCATGAAAAATGGAAAGAATCTATTCTGGTTAGTAGATTTCTTGGTCATGCTTGCGTTTTGCAGACCTTTTGTCTCCTTATGTGTTGGTCTAAATATGTAGGATATAAGTATCTTTGTGAGAACAATGATAAAGTATAGTATTATTTTGTAAAATATATGTATATCAGCATGTCATAATAATCAGAGCTGTTGAAAGACAGTTTAAGGGATGAAGAAACTGCATGTCATGAGTGCTTCATCACAAAACCAAGATTCTTAGAAAAGAAGGATCATAATGCACAATTTCACTACAAGACTGATTAAAAACTCCACTGGCCAAAAATCATTGCTGGCTTTTTTGACATGTATGAAGAGTTCTTTTGAACTCTTACTCATATAATGAATAATTATGTACACAAAACATCTCCATGTACATTAATTGAGGAGAGTTCTCTAACCTCCGTTCCATCATAGCCTAATGAAACTCAGAATGCTTTTTGGCAAATTTTTTGTTTGGTTTATTTAATTAAGGTTATGAAATCTTAGCAGTGGGGTATGTTCCTCTAGTTTGATGTGTTTTCAGAGAGAGTTCTATCTTTTAAACTTCACTCCATAATTATTTTTCTTAAATATATTTTTTTTTAAAATATCCAGTCTTTGAGAAATACTGGGAGACATTATTTTGAAGCTGGTTTACTTAGAAGATAACACTTGTGAAGTTTCACTGCAAAATTTATAGCTTACTTACAATATTCATGGTTTTACTATTTTTATTTAGAAGCGTCAGAGGAGAGATGAATCATGTAAGTTGTCTGCAGAAGGTATGTTATGTATTTCTCTTAATTGTAAGAATACTTAGTTCTCATTATAAAAATATTTAATTCTTTGAAACTTCAGTAAGGTTGCAAATATTCTGTCTATTGAAAAAGGATGGGTTCATTTCTTAAGCTAAATTTTTATTTATTGCCCTTGGTTCCATTTACCATTTTCTTACAGAGGTGTGGGGAGAAAAAGAAGTTAATTATAAGCAGAATCACTAGTCCCAGGTAGATGCAAGCAAAAAGCCTATCATTTTGTGTACTTCTGAGAACTTCGAGAAGCTCCGGCTGGGTCAGACAGCTGTTGGTAGGACTACCGTAATCTCTGTGACAAGGAAAGGTGTGGCCAGAGAATTACTAGCAGAGTAAGATTTCTGCAGGTGAGGGAAGGAGGTCAGGAATACAACATGCGCACATTTTTGTCCTTGTCAGAAGAATTGATTGTAGCAGGAGGATGTATGTCCTTGTTCAAACAGTGTTAAAATCTCTAGCAATCTAGTTTTCATTCAGCTCCCAGAAGAAATGTCCCTCTACAGCAGAACTCCACTGCTCTGGGACCTGGGTGTGAAGACTTGGATTGCAATGTGGGTGCAAACTCTGCACTCAAATGACCAAACAGTCCTGTTAGCATTGTAAAAGTGTAAAACCAGATTGTTAAGCATCTGTCCTTAAGTTGTAGAGGAAAGGCAGGTAAACATGTAAACACATGAGTCAATAATTCTCTTATAAAAGCAAACAAACCTCCCCGCTTAACCTATCTGCAGGGTAATTTACACCTGTAAGGTATGTCTTGGCACTTGAAAATTTGGTGAGGGAGTCTGATGGTTTTGCTTTTGTTTTACAAAATAGATAAAGATGACCAGACAGTCTTTGTAAAATAGAAGTGAGGAAGGTGAAAACAATGTGGTGTTTTCTGTTTTTGCATTAATAATGTCATTTTAACAAAACCCAAACCATCTAGGTTGAAAAACTTACCTTAATTGTTTTGGCTTTGCTTGTATAAATAAGCTAATAATTGTTTTGTCACCTCATTTTTATTGCTTTTGAAGGTCCTACTGTGATTCAGCAGACAGATACAGATGACGCAGAAATGCTGTTATCTCAGAATGCAGACAGTAAAATACAGAAGAAAAAAATGAGCTGGGTTTCAGGCTCATCTAACGACATACAGACTAAAAAACCAGCAACATCAGATGTTTTTCCTTTTATGGATCACTGGAATGCTCAGATTCAGAAAGTTTCTCTCAGACAAATAATTTCGGAAGAAATAGCTATGCAGGAGAAACAGGACCTGGTATGGACAGCACCGTTTTTTAATGCAGTTTACATTTGTTACTATTGATGAAGCAGAATATGCCTTACCTGGTGACTCATCTTTGTGCTGCTAATTACAGCCTGTTCTTGAGACGAATGCATGCCAGTTAGTATTGTTGATTACTGTGATACAGGAGTTTGTTTGTGGTAGATGTTTCTGTTTCAAAAATACAAATCTCATTTTAAAATGTAATATTTTGATTGTTTCACAAACAGATCATGGTACATTTCACTGTACAGGTTAGCATTTGTGTTTGGTTGAATTGGTTTTTGATTGCTCACCTGAAAACAAAGATTAGTGTGATTTCCCACACTTTTTATTGTGAAAGTGATGTCAAAAAAAGTTCTTAATTAGCTCCATGCCGTGTCTGTTTAGAAGTGGATTGGATTGATTTTAATTTTTTGTAAGGAGAACCCACAGCATTCCTAACAGATGAGACATTAAAAGAAGTACTTGAGGTCAATCTCAGGTTTCTGTCCCCACTTGTCAGAAAATAGTAATTTTTTAAAAGATTTTTATTAATTCTGTATCTTCCACACAGTTCCCATACCCTGTTTGGCATGTGCATAATACTGCCCTCTACTGCCCTGCAGGTTGTTCTGAACAGGCATATTTATTTGATTGTCTCTGATAAGTAGCTGTCCTAAAAAAGAGGAGCTTTGTTTCTACTGGTATAAAAAGTTGGATGGATTAGCCTGTACTTTGAAAGAATGGCTTGTGGATTCTTTCTTTGAACTGCATGTCTGTGGCTTACTGATAATAACAACTGTGATGTCCACAACTTTATTTTCAGTTTGGATTCATGGAGCTTGGCTTTGTTTTGACCACTTGTTTTTGGTTTTTTGTTTTTTTTTTTTTAAATCTGAGTATTAGAATGATCAGTCCGATTTATTCTGGGCTATAATTATGTTTTCTTCTCAGCATGACTTCACAAATATGAATATTTATTACAGTATGGCTTCAGATGCACCAAACCAAAATTGTTTATGCTGTTTAATAACAAAATGTTGCAACCCCAGGCCCTCAATACAGAGAGGTGGGCTCTGCAGAAGCTTAGCATGGGACTAGATAGACTAGCAGGGAATGCATTCCAAAACTTAAATTCCTCCTAAAAAAAATTCTCCTTTTGCTTTGTCCAAGTTATGAAGGAGCTCCACCTGAGTCACTTCAAATGACTGCAGAGTACTGCAGTGGTGTGTAATGCAACTCACCTGTCCCTACTTTATTCTCATCACATCAGTGTGGCCAGCTGATATTGGCATGTTGTCATTGTTGTGGGTGCATACCTGCTGAGTAGATACTTTTTGAAATCTTAACAAATAACAGTAAAGTTGGATTGGCTCCACTGTTACTGTATTTTGTTCTAATTAAGATCTTGTTATATTTTTCTTTTGTCTTCTGCGTAGAATCGTGTTCCTTCTGCAGCTAGAAAAGACTGTGCCGCTAAACTAAAGGAGAAGCAACTTTTTGAGATGTTTCCAACTATCAGTCAAAATTTCTTAATGGATATCTTCAAGGACAACAAGTAAGAAATCTTTAAAGTTCTTTGTAAATATGGTACTTGGTAACACTCTATAGCGCACAGTTACTGTCTTTAATATTAAGAGTTAAGATACTGCTAAAGAATGGCTTTTTCTAAACTAGCACACTTTTTGTAGATCTAAATAAAGGCAAAACTAGCTCGTCTTAAAAGCAAAAAGGGCATAAAAACTCTATGTGTAGACTTGTTTCTTTTTTTGGGGAGTAGACAGTTTCTCATTGGGAGAAGAATATCTAGCTATTAACCTCTGACTCACTGTCAGTGGAACTGCATATTTGCTTTAGCACTGAGGTTTAAATCAAGTGGGAGAAATTAGCGGGGGTGGTAGTAGTAGGTTCACAGAAAATGGCATCCACCCAAGAGGAGAACAACCATCACCTGATGTCAGCTGTGAGTACTTTCCTGGTTACTACAGCAGCTCTGAAGGAATGAGCCATTTCTCCATCTCTTCCTGCTGACATTCTCTTTCTCTTCTGCATTATATTTCTGGGGTATGGGGCTACCTTCTTAAATCCAAGTTCCTGAGAACTGAACTTTTTTTCAAGAGAAACTTCTTTTTCATCCTTGGCCAATTGAATGTCTGTCTGTACATACGGATATGCGTACCTACTTGTCAGTCTTTTTGCTTGTCCAGGTTGTTACCAAAACCTTTCCTTGTGGGATGTTTAAAATACATCCTTCATCCATCTCTACAGCTCAAACATTTCACAATCTCTTATTTTTCACATTCTAAATTCTCTTCATAGTGTTGCCTTTCTGAAAATCTGTCTTTACTTTTGATCAGTCTTCCTCTTGTCTGCTTACTGAACAGCCAGAAGAATAAAGAAGAAAGAGGGCTTATTAGAAATCTGATGGCAAGTGATTCTTATTTCATTAAATTTAATAAGAAAGCTTGACTGGAAATACAAGGATTTTCCTGCATAATGGTTGCAGAAAACTGAGTTAGTTTTAAACTAGTTTGTACTATCTAACCCTGACCAGAGAAGATTTAAGATGAAGCAACTTATCCAGCCCAAAAAGCAGTGTTTACTTCTAAACTAATGTCTGTTTGATTAAGGTAGGATGCAATTTACTTTAGTATTTCGTTGTGCCCCTCAATTACACTTCAATCAACCAAGCCTGCATGTGTGTTGATGCCAGTAATGCAGTACAGTGAATCTGCAAGCCTTTTTGTAGTAAGGTGGAAAATTCCATTCCAGTGCTTTATTTCCATTTTCATCTATTTCTGTAACAATATCAAGGTTTGTAATATGCATTTTAATAAATGTAGCAGCTATTAATGTATTTGTAAAGTCACAGATTTTACTTATCCTTTACAGCTACTCTTTAGAACAAACTGAACAGTTTCTGAACTGTGTTCTGGAGGCAGATCCTGTAAAAACAGTTATAGCTCAAGAAAGCGTTCCGCAAAATGAAATTGTTTCTTCTTACAGTGCTGCAAAGAACCGGGAGAAGAAGGTATTTTTTTTTTTTTAAATAGTAGTTACAAACATATCCAAAGCTATGTTAATGAAAACACCCTACAATGCATACTTAGCTTCAACATTGCAAATTCCTACAGGCAAAAAAAAGTAAGGAAGAGGATGATCCTTTGAGTGAAATATTTCAAGACTTTGAGTATCCACAATATGATGATTTAAGAGCAGAAGCTTTTTGTCACCAGCAAAAGAGACAGGAATGTTTGAAAAAGGCTGGGGAGGCTTATCGCATGGGTATGAAGCCTGTGGCAGCATTTTATGCACATCAGGTAAATGTAAATATTGTGGTTTTTCCCTGAATTTAGAGAGGTACTTAATTACTGAATTGGAAGTAATAAGAAAAACATTGTGCCTACTAGAGTTGATAAATTTGCTCAATTACTGTTTCCTGTGTAAGTGTTATATTGCAAATCATCTTACAAGTAAACTCCCTTTCACTAGTAATGATACTAATACAGGAAGCTAATGTAACCAAATTCAGTGTGAGACCTCATGAAAGATGAGTCACATGTGCTCGTTTTCTCATAGACCTCACTCTCGCATGCACATACCTGTAACCACCAAGATACGTGTCCATGTGGTCTGGCCAGGTTCATTCATGTGTGACATGGACTGCAGCAAACATCAGTTTTTGAATCCTCCATATGTCCCTGGGGTTCCTCTTCATTGGTGATGAACCGTTTTTTAGACACGTCTCGTACTTTTTTTAGGAGTCAGACATATTAAGATGTGATCTTTTGTTTCAGAATCTTGCTTGCTTCATCCTCCATAAATCTTGGGCAAGACTGCTGCCTTCTGTCTTTGCTTCCTCGTTCTGACTATCTTTATGGTTGCAGTCTGTCTTGGGTTGGGATAAACGTGGTGTGGTATGCCATGCTTTATGCCGTCCATCTGGTTTTGGAGTGTAGGTCAGCTGCTGATCAGTCTTGTGCGCTCTGGCCTTGGAGCACAGACTCTCTGGTCTTGATTCAAGCACATTTCTCTGTATATACCAGTTTGATTACTGTTGATCATTGCTGTTGATCATATTCTTGATTGTAAGTATCAACTCTTCTTGTAACTGTTCCTGTACATTGGTTTCGTGGTGCCTTCACACAAGACCTTCCCATTCACACTTCATTCAGACTACTCTTAAAAATTCTGTTACAAATATATGCAAAGGCTGTAGCTTTTCTCTGATCTAATAGCATATAAATGTTTGGTAAGAATTCACATTATAGAAGCATTTAATTCTAAACTATGAATTGCATTATGACAGAACAAAAAGGTAGTAATGAATCACTTGAATTTGCTTATTATCTTAAAAAAGCTTTCATGCAATTGGTATAATGTATCACTCTAAATGTTTAGATTGTTACTATGCATGTAGGAAATACTGATTTTTGGTCTTTATCATTAACTCTTTGTGTCCTTGGTTTATATATTCTTGATGTTTGGAGAGATTCTAAAGAAAGGTCTGCGTGATTTTAAACAGAAATTTGATTTCAAGTCCTGTCTTACTTTTGTTCTTAGCCATAACGACAAGTACAATCTGGAAATTTATTATATATTTTCTTTTGGTAATAAAAAGGGAAACTAAACTACCTTTATTCATGAAAAATACTTATGCTTGGTGGCCTTAGCCTGTCTTGGGAGTCCTCTGCAAGTGAGAGTTATGGGGCTGGTGTCTCTGGTCTGACACTAACATACTTCAGATGATCCATTTTAAGAAAGTGTAAGACAGACTGTCACTTCTGTTCTCTTGAGCCCTTGTCAGTCCCATACTCAGAGTTAAGTCTTCCATTCCTTTTTAGACTGTGCCTGCAGATCTTTGAAGACATAATATGTTGCTTCAGTCTCAGATACTATCACTCCAAGGTTCATGGGAAATAGTTGATACTTGTTCACTGTGTAATGTGAATAACCCTGTACTGCTCCTTGCCCCCAATTCCAATAGGGACTGTATTGACCTTGTCAGTCATAAAAGATCTGTCAAAAATACTAGGAGAGATAATAGGCAACTATTACAGAAAAAAAAAAAGTGTTTGCCCTTGGCTTGTCGGATTTTTAGGGATTGCATTCAGAAGAATTAACCTCAACTGTAACACTTAGCAGGTTTTTCCTGACATTGTTTCATTAAATTTTTAGCAAAATACTTTCAGAAAGTAAAATTCTATTTGTTAAGATAATAAATCTGAAAATCAGCATGGAGTGTAACTTTTTAACTTATGTAAAGACCTTATGGGTTTGTGCCTTTTCTGGATTTTTTTCTTCCTTGTAAGGCTTTTGTTATAATTTCTTCTTTGTGCCAGCTTTGAGTAGTTTCTTAAGAACAGATTTCATGAAATCTCCTTGTGAGTAGGTCTCGCTGAGCCTCTTCCAGAAGTTCTGTTGTGATTATAAATTTTACTGCTTCCAACTGTGACCTAAAGGCACCCTGCCAGTACTGTCATTTTGAACCCAACAACCAGTGTGGAGCTTAGATTATGTCTCGGCGTGTAATAGTTGCTGTGCTTATGAATAAAGGGTCGCCTTCATGAGCAGAAGATGAAAGAAGCCAACCATGCTGCTGCTGTGCAAATCTTTGAGAAAGTAAATGCTTCCTTGCTGCCTATGAATGTGTTGGATCTGCATGGTCTCCATGTGGATGAAGCTGTGAATCAGTTGTCCAGAGTGCTGCAGGAAAAAAGTGAAGGTAGGAATGAGCTAGTAATTCCTGCCCCCTAAAAGTTATTCTCCTCATTTTCTACTAAGAGATCACGATACATGGCAATATCAGAGGGAATTAATGTAATTTAATAACGTGTAAAAACAACTGGCTTTTGTGTTTTATTTTCAGAGTTCCCTCATGGATTTGTTTTTCTTTGACATGGCAATGATTCTTTTTGCTCTCTGTCTTGCCCTCCCCCCCATGCTTCTTTGTAAATCTTCCTTTTCCTTCTGTTTTATCCTTTACTTTTATTTTTTTATTGAAGACTTGATCCATCCTTCCTGGCATTTTTAACAGAAGTGGTAATGCAAATATTTGTGTCATTGTTGCATTGCTTTGTCAGAACTATGTTGCTTTTTTAATCTTTAAAGAAAAATCATTAGGTTGGAATTCTAACCACAATGATTATATTGTCTTCAACTTTTACATGAAAGTGTGTGATTTGAGCTGTCTTTCAGTAACTTCCATATTGATTTGTCAGCAGGATCTCTTGAGATCAGAGTACTGCTGTGTCCATAAATGTCATTTTGTGCAGTTTTGCTTGAGGGCTTGTTTTTTCTCCCAGTGGAGTGCTCAAGTCCTTCATGAGCGTTCTTGCTGTAAAAAGATACATTTTCTGCATTATTAGTTTACCCTGTAAATTTAAGCACACTAGGAGTGCTTTTATAAGAAATATTTCTTACGCAAGGTACCACTGCACAAACCTGATTTTTTTGGAACATCTATTCCACACAGTAGAGACAACAGTGTTCAGTGGGGCCTTAGATAATCCTTTTCTTTCAATATACATCAGAGATAATGAAATTGCATTATCTTGTGCTATTCCTAAAATGACATTTGTATACTTTAAGCTGTAACTTAATGCTTTTTAGAGCTAAATTTCCAGAGCTGCACTTAAATCAGGAGTCCTGTAATGATGCTAGGGGCTCTCTGTTCAGTCCATTCACCTAAATCTAAAAAAAGTTCATTTCAGTGTGCGTATGTGGGAAGGGGATCAATACTGGGCACTTAGTGCTGGCAGAATTAACAGTGAACTAATATAAAACCCAAATAAAGTTAAATGAGAGAGAGAGAGGGTAGCTGAGGAAAGATGTTGTGTGAACTGATAATCTCAAACTGGCAAATCTTGGCTTATTGTGAGAATCCAGTTTAATTTATATTTTTTCCTCTTTTTCAAAGTCTTCATCAGTTTAGGTTGCTGTGATCTCTGGGAGAAGAGCAATTTCTTTTGTTATCAGGGCTAGATGCCCTACTAAAGCTCATGAGATGTGTTGATCTGTTGATCCACGTGCTCCAACATAGCAGAAGTTAGTCCAAATAAGTGTGACTTAAATGTGAAAAACTGTGTGGGTTTATATTTTCCTTCTTCTTCCTTTCTTTATCCAATAAAATATTATTTCTTTATTCATATTAATTTAAGATAAAATGTGAAACAAGAGAGAGAAGTGTCACTTAAAAATTAACTAAATTACACCCACCTCTTTTAATTTTGCAGTTTTAATTTACATCACAGGATGTAAATCCCAAGTGAAGATTAGATGATACAAACAGTAAAGCTGCTATGATATGAGAAGGATTTTGTGATGATCACAACATGCATATTGCAAGCAATCTAGATTTAGAAACCTTAGACTATATTTTTTCAGAATATCTCTTTCAGAAGGGAGGAAAAATGGCTATGTTTATGTAAAAGATCCATAGCCAGCATGGGAAAGCTAAGTTCTAAATCACTAGTGAGAGTTTTCAGAAGAACGGATGGAAAGGTTATACTGAACGCCAAGTCTCTGCTGAGGGAGAATTTTAACCGTTACAATCCCTGCTGTTACAGAGTACCAGCAGACTGGTGGTAAACCATATCTCTCTGTTATCACGGGAAGAGGAAGCCATAGTCAGGGAGGAGTTGCTCGCATCAGACCAGCAGCTATCAGATACCTCACAAGCCACAACTTCAGGTGAGTTTAGATTTTTGTTACTGATACATTTTTTTCTTAACCCACATTTAACTAACTGAAAATTGAAGTTAGTTTTAGAATATTGTTAAACTACTAAATAGATTAAGGCAGGTCTGCTGTTTCAGATTAAAGTAGGTCTGCTGTTTCATAAATCCAATGCAACTGTGTGACACAAAACCATCTTATACAGGGCACTTATTAAATGTTAGATCCTGTACTCTGAGATGGATGAAAACACTATGCATTAAACTTATCTAACATAGTTTAATTACATATTTCCATTCAAGGTTGCTAGCTTTACTGTGAAAAGTTGTTAATCCTGCTTTTTATTGGTCTCCAATACCTGCTTTAGCTTTAGCTCTGCTTAGCACAGCTGCTTGTGTGAGACAGCAATTTAGCAAGTTTGGGCAGGCATCAGTGTGTTTGCTGCTTTGTCTTTACAGGATTGTATGAAGGTGACTGTGAAGGTGGGACTCAGAAATAGCAAAGACTTCCCTTCCCATTTCCTTCTTTCTTTTTACAGAAGACAAGAAAATACGTTTTGAAATAAGAGGGAATAAAAGGGGAGCAGGAAAAGAGGAGCAGAATGAATATAACCAAGAATATTGGGCAGCTTTTTTTTTTTTCCAAAAAAAAAAATCTTCCTCATAGTTCCTGCTGTTTCCAGCTCTTCACCTCTCCAGACCCTGTAAAATCCTTCTTCACTGTCACATTCAGAGGACATGATGCCCATTTCCTGAATCTCACATGCATGCATACTTGACTGAGAACCTTATCACTTTCCATGTGTTTGATGAGGGCTGAAGGAGATGGCATTACACATAGCTTTCATGTTGAAGCTTCGTCTTCTCTTGTTTCACAGGTTCACAGAAATAAAACCAGGCTGCCTGAAAGTCATGCTGAATTGAAGGGTTGTGGAGAAGAGGACTATAGAAACTGAGGTGTCAGATTACAGCTAAAAACTTTTTGAACAACTGCAATAGTATTTTGTAATCTGTTTTAAAGGATGATATTTTATTAGAAATGGTCTCAATTTGCAGCAAGTGGTTTTGTCAGTATGTTTCCAAGAAAATTTTTGTGTGGAATGGATCCTTTTTTGAACCTGCAAAAAGAAGACACAGGATTTGAAGTCTCAGAAAAGCAGATTAAGAATTCTGCTGAGCAGTATATGATGTTTTAAAGGGAAGTTAAGGTACAATTTTTAAATATAACTGTTGTCTTGGCATACCCAGTCTATGTCTTTTGACCCTCACACATTTTAATTGCTGTGGATTCTGTGCTTTTAAAACATGGTACCTTGTACAAAGTTATTCTGTGATTCAGAACTTTGTGCTAACCTCTTCAGAACAGCACAGGGGAGGTGGGAACTTGGCAACTACTGATATTTCAAACCCAGTTACAGCTGAGTGCTAAATATTTCCAGGTTTCTTCAAAAGTCTGATGTAGTCTTTTTAGTGGTTATTTTGTGATGGGTTGACCACTTCTATTGTCCTTATTCCATTCCAAACTTCCCCTGATATTGATGGAAGTTGCATATAAAGGACTGTGCATTAAGACCAGCTGTGTGTTCGGTAATTTTGCAGACTTACTGTGATCTGTTAAAGGGAAAAATGCAACGCTGTAGTTCAAGCTCTACTTACACATAGCTAATACTGTAATTTTGCAGGAGATGCCCTTTTTTCAACATCTACGGGATTAAAAGTGTTTCTTCCTTTATGGCTTTTTAAATGGAGCAAATTGAGTACTGTTTCATTTTACAGGTGTCTAATAGTGACATGTCTTCATTCTGTGTGTATTAAATTTGGTGATTTCCTTGTAGAAAATATGTTTGTCTGTGAGACATACTAAATGTATTTTTAACATCAAAGTGAATGCTAATACTACAGTAGTAATTGCCTAACTGGAAAATCTGGGAGTACAAAAGTTATTCTGTTGTTGGTGGTGTTGCATCAGCATCTAGAAATACCTGTGTAAAAAAACCCAAAACAACAGAAAAAAAGCCCCAAACAAAAACCCCCAAAATTAAATATAAACATATGTACTTTGGCAGGTGTTTCCAGTAAGCAATCAGAACACCTTTTTAATAGACATATCTTCTAGAATGCATTACTACTTGTAATTACATCTTTGCCACTTGAAAGGCATACAAATTTTTTACTACAAAACATTTAATTTTTGTTTTAAGGCTTTTTCAGAACAGATATGAGTTGTGTATTAGGAATAATATTAATAGGTTAAGGATTAATGGGAGGGTTTTTTCATTTTAAACCACTTTTGCAGTAAATTTTATCCAGAAACACATAGAATTTATGTGTGAATCCATGTGTGTGCAAGTTCTGCCATTTGTGTGCATGGGTAGTAATAAGCAAGGAACTTCTGTGAGAAAAGCTGTGCACAGAAATAGGTTTCACTTGAAAATGTGTCTGTATAAGTTGCTGACAAACTGAAAGACATGATGTTTCCTGAATACCCGTATTTGCTGTAATATATACACAGTGAATGCAGTGTACGTAGATGTAAAAATGAGTTTGCCATGCTTCAACAGATACAATAATCTTTTCATGGTGATTTCAAGTGGAAGAATAACTTGAATAATATTTGATCAAAGCAACTCTTACTGGAATAATAGACTGTCACAATAAGTTTTATATTTTTGGTGGGTACTTAGTTCATCTGAATTATGTCCCTTCTCTTTTTCTTTCTCTGGGCTGCTCTGGTAACCAGTGGGTGAAATACAAAAGATCTGTGCTCCCCAAACAGCACTTAGCAGAGCTGTTTCTGCCACCGCATGATGTCCTGTGCAGTGAAGCCCATGCTCCATCCTCTGTGACAGTGCCTAAAATGGACTGAGATGTCATTTAGGCACTTGGACTTGAGACAGCAGTTCAGACTCTCAACTGTCCAGGGTTGCAGATGTTAGAATTGCCTCAGTGCAGCTAAGATCTTTCTTTTGGACTAAGGAGCTTCCTTCTGCTCCTGAACAGGTTTGCCTTAGTGCTGCTGTTTATAATGAATGGAGGGGCAGCTCTTTCAAGTGTAGCCCCTGTTGGTTGGCCTGGGTGGCTGAGTTGCCCAGCAAAGGTCCCAGTGTATGCTCAGAAGTGTTGCGTGTTGAGCTGCTGGGTGCCCAGGCCCTATGGTGATGTGCTTGTAAACAGGGAAGTGTCAACACTTCTGGTTGTTTTAGGAGGTGGCCTGATCACTCAGCATGTTCACACCATTCCTGACATGGACAAAGGCAGCTTAGATTTCAGTTCAAAAGACAAGCAGAAAAAGTTGTTGTCTTGCCCATCTGTTCATCATAATCTAGTTGTTGACAAGTTTACCCTGGAGATGAGAAACACAGCTTTTTACCTTCTGGGCTAGCAAGGGGACAGCTGTTGCCCTTGACTCTCACTTCCCCAGAAAATGCTCTAACCAGTGTGCTCAGGAGTATTCTTGGAGTCACTGCTTCCTGAGCCTCTTTCAAAATCACCACTGCAAGCTAAAAATGCAAGATAAGGGGACAAAAGAGATTAAGGAATAAAAAGTGCATAGTCAGTCTCTGGAAGAGGGCTAGGACTCTTCAGAAAAGAAGCTGTTTCTACTGAGCTTCAATGTCCCTCTTTTTTTTTTTTGTCTCTTAGCTTTATTTGGATAAATGCATAAAAAATGTTCAGGGCAAAACCTCAGCTCCACCCCTTACTTAGGAGGGTTTGTTTTCTCCAGTCTGTCAAAGTCAGCGGAGGAGTACATGGCTTAAGAAGAATTTGGAGTACTTCTCTCTCTCCCTCTCTCCATTGCCCCTTTGGGTACAGGTTGAGGTTCACTCAGGTACTCAGAATACCCTGTCTGGTTATAGGCTGATCATTTGCCTCGTATAAATTGTTTGATTATAGGCTGAACTGTGATGGGAGACAATGGTTTAAAATCGTAACATGGGCAGAACCGGTCTTGCCTTTATTGCAGTTAGTGACAGAGCCTCCATCAGCTTCAGCAACTCGGGGTTAGGCATTGCAGCTCCAACTCGGAGAAACAGGATGAGCTCAGTCTTTTTCTTCTGTAGGAGTTTAAGCATGTGCTTAGAAGCTATGCTGAGCTGGATACAGAATGGAGCAGAAGATCAGTGCACAGAGAAAGTAGACTTTTATTAGTAAGGATCACTATGCCTTCAGCTACTTGCCAAACTGTCCAGACCCACCCTGAACTTATTGTATTTCTTTGACTGGTTTTATAATGTATAGTGGGATGAATTATATCAAATATATTTGTTTCAAAATGGTATGTCAAAGTGGGTTACATTTTAGAACTTCCAGCTTTTCTGATGTCTTTTGCAGTTACATCAGTGAGAGTCCTGAGGTATTGTGTAAATTCTGTATCATCTTATACTTTTGATTATAGTAGCACGTAGCAGTATTGCCACCAGCACTCTGAAATAATGTGCGACTGTTAAAATACCTGTTTTGTGTACTACTTTTTATCCTGTTCTTCAACAGCATGTGGTTGTGATAACTGGTAGCCTTTAATATGTGACTTCTGGTTTCTTTTTTACAAAACATTTTAACATCCCAATTTGTAATTCAGGAAAATAATCCTTTTTTAAAATACAAAATTTAATGCTTGTGCTAGCATTGATGAGTAATCTTACAGTAAAGGAAAAAAAAAGGCCCAGAGGTGCAATGAAGAAGGTTGTTCTCCTAAGTAATGTGAGTATTTAAAAATATATTTCAGTTGATTGTGAAAGTAGTATGGCAAAAGTGATTTTTTTAAAAAAATATTTCAAGATACCCTGATGATACTTTAATGACTTCAGCTTTTGCTTTTAATAGTGTATGGTACAATTTTATTTAAACTTATACGTTTTCATAGGCCTGTTGAAGGACACCTCAGGCAGTTTAACTGGCATTTTTTTTGTGGCTGTTGGAAACCATTGTGACTTGGGAATGTCCAGATGCTGTAGTCATAACCTAGAACATCACTAGAACTAGAACATCTGGAACATCACTGTTGTGAGTATGTACAGTGTCGGGGAAGATCTTTACATGCCTAGCAGAACATGTATTCTAGAAGGTTTTACTTGAGGAGGTGAAATGTAACCAGTTTGTTATTGAATCTTGCCAAAAATATGGTGGGTACAGAGGAGAGTAATTTCATTGTTGATAATGGCAAAGAAGGATCATCACAAATGTAAGATGAGAAATTATACATAGACTTTACATTACTGATGCTTATGTCTTCAAATGCAATTCACGTTTCCAGAATAATATTGTCCTCTTTGCAGAGCTGAGGAGATGAACACAGTAATGAAGAAGAGTTCATTGACTTACCATGATTCCCAAGTTTCATGTTCTCATAAAAAAAACCAAACCAAAATAAACCCAAACCAACCCCCCCGCCCCCCCCCCGAAAAACTACACAAAACCCAACCAAAGCCCAAATGTTCATGCTATTTCAGCTAAAAAAACTGTACAGAGGATTAAATGACCTATATGTGAATATGCATGTGAAAAGACCTAGTATTGCAGCTATCAGTTGTAAAAGCTGTTAGGACCAGCACATTGGAAGATATCAATGTCTATTTTTAAATTAAAATAACAAATGATTTTTTTATTTGTATAAAGTTGTAATTTTGCTGTTAACTATAACTTTCATTTTTTACTGAAATACAGTTTTGTAATTTGCGTTTAGAATTTCTAATGTGAAAAGGAATTTACAAAATCTAGTTTAATAAAGGATTTTTGCCACAAGTATAGCCTTCTGTCTTTCTGTGGAAGACTACATTTCAGCTTGTATCAAATTTTGTCAAATAGTAGTCTTGGAGTTCTGCATGAAAGCCACTTGCCTTGACTTCAGGATACCATCTGTAGGGAGATGAAGCAGCCATCTGCAGGCGTAAAAAGGAACAGATTTGTGGTCTGATTTTAAGTGTTGCGAGTGGGAGCTGAATGCTCACATTACTGAAAATGAGGGTTGTGGTTTCAGATTTTTTTTAGCCTGAAGTAGCTGAAGAGATGCTGCTCAGGCCTAGCTTATTTTGTGGGAGAGTGAGGGCAGTGGTGTGTGTCAAGGCGGGGGGGGCGCAGGTATAACCACTGTGAAGATGAGAGTTTGCGGGGTGGAAGCTTCTTGACAGACCTCATTTAGCAAGACCCCTTAGGTCAGAGGCAGTGACAGGTCGGGTCCTGAGGAAGCACGATGGCTGTTATCATTGTGGATTCAGAGCCAGTAAGCCCGGCTTTTCCTAAGCCTGCCCTGTGCAGATCAAGTGCAGATATTCCTGTGTCGTGTTCCTGGAAGTGTGGAAAGACACCTGAGAGCAAAGTGCTGGCTAGAGTCCAGCCTGTTTTATTAGCTCAGGTTAAGGACAACTGGCTTCGACCCAAGTTAACTCCTGCAGAGTCATTCCTATCACTCCATTGCCTTGTAGCTTGGGTAGACTGCAGAAACAAGCCAGGTTTGTGCATTTGCACAGCAAAGCCCTAACTAATAAGCTGTTCAAGAGAGCGGGGAAAACAGGTTTTGGGAGCACATGAAAGCTTGGCAGATGCTGGCTTAGATATGACATGGCTGACTCTGAGCCACAGCTACTAGACCATAAATTGGTGAATGTCTGGTTGGTTGTGTGCTCCTTACTTCCAGGACTCCCTGCTCTGGCAGTGTGGCTCAAGGTCCAGCTTGGGGATTAGTCCCTCAAATTGTGTTTTAAAGTGGAGGTACTGCTACTAGACTTGCCTTCTCTTTGGGGGCAGGACAGCAGTTCAGTGTGGAGACACAGCTTGACTCCTACGCTTGCTAAAACCGTCCATCCTGATTCACCAGCTTCTGTTTCAGTTCATGCCTTTATTTCCTCTACGTGCTGGGCTAGCTCTGAGCTCCCCTCTGCTTGCAGCTGGGAGTTTTCTCCTTGACAGCGCTCTCAGGGTTTCTGAGAGTCTTCCCTGTTTAAATATGAGAAGTGCAATATTTTAGTGTGTCCTTACTTCTGGAAATGATTTGAGCTTTAGGGCTGAAAATTGAAGCATTGTAAAATAAAAATATTGCTTGAGGCAAACAGAAATTTTCAGCCCAAATCATTAAAGTACAATTAAAGGTTTTGTCTGCTGGTGGAGTGCATTGAGCAGCTTGACAATAGGTGGTGCCCTTGCCAACAGCATAGAGCGGCGGTGGCAGCAGCTTTTACCGTCCCCTTACCAGAGCTGTTGTTTCTCTGTGTGATGTGCACTAAAGGATGTTATTACACATCACGTGCTGTTCTTTTCTTCCTCAGAGGGAGAATACTGTATTCAGAGTATTGTTTTGGTGACATTTTTTTCTTCTTTACAGATGGGTGGGGTAGAGTTTGTTTTCAAAATATACTTGTTGCTCTGTGCTAAAGATGGGCAAGACGAGTTCATTTTGCACTCAGATTTGAGGATGATAACGTTGGGGTTTCTCAGTTAGCTACCCTGTGTTTGTAGGTTAGTTGTCTGGATGCTTGGACAGATCAGTCTGTTCAGAGACTGACACAAAGACATTGTGCTGTTTGGTGAAGTCCTGTGCCACTGTGGGTGTTGCTGGCGTGACACTGAGTCTTCCTGAAAACCCTCGTGGGGAAGGACCCCCTTGCTGTTGCTTGACTTTCTGCATCACGGGGCCTGGCAGGGCTAGCAATGGCTTCTCATTAGTTGCTGTCATTAATTGTGCAGGATAGGTCAGGAGATAAACTTCCCTTTTTCCTATAGCCTGAGTGGTTTCTACAGGGCATGGAGCTCGGAGGTGCTGTCGTTTGAGGATTAGCTCAGAGAGCCTTTCCCATAAACAGGGCCTGTGTTTGTCCTGGATGACAGTTAGGAGCTTTGGCTTTCCAGGAGTGTGGCATTTAGCAGCTGTCTCTTGGTAAGGAAGGGCCTTCCTTACCAAGCTCATGGTGCCCCTTTCCCCTCTCCATGCTTCTGCCAGATCCAGGAGTCCTTACCACCCCCAGGGCCAGCCGGTCTGCCCTGTGTCCCCGAGTGCTAGAGAGCCCTTGGGATGCTGAATCACATCTGCAGCCTTTCTCTCCCACACCTCAATGGAAAATACAACAGGGAGATGGCGAGGGAAACTATGGGACACAAAGATACCCTGTAAGCTGTAAGAGTCTTTTGGGGAAGATCTATGGAGGCATGAAGATGGGCCACATCTGAGGGGCAGTGTTGCCAGGTGCAGGCACAGGCCCCGAAAGAGCTGTGGAGAAGGTTGGCTACTGGATCCAGAGGTCAACTGGTACCAAGAGACTGCTGTGATGAAGAAGAAAGGCCTAATACAGCATCAGGGGCTTTATGCCGGAGGATGATGGTGGCGTAGAGTAGGGGCATGCCAGTGAATTGAGGAGATGGCAAATAGTAGAAGGGATCTGCAAAAGCTGACAGGCAAAGGTGTTGTGTGGCAGGTGGGCAGTGCAGAGGTGTCCGGGAGACCCTGAGGTGCTGCAGGACCATGTAGTAAGGTGCCATGCATGGATGGGGCACTACTGCTGGGGCAGCCCATTTCCC
Source organism: Pelecanus crispus (assembly GCF_030463565.1). Classification (NCBI taxonomy): domain Eukaryota; kingdom Metazoa; phylum Chordata; class Aves; order Pelecaniformes; family Pelecanidae; genus Pelecanus; species Pelecanus crispus. The sequence continues at coordinate 60,797,754 of NC_134646.1, read as the reverse complement.
TCAGCTCCAGCAAAGCAGGGCTGGTGTATCCAAACCAGCATCTCAAAGCAGGCTGTCGCTGGCGTGCGCCATTCGGAGGTCTTGCTGAATTAAACGTAGTAGATAGGGCTCAACATCCTGTAAGCGACTTGTTTTGTACCGCGTTCAAGTTTTGGGTTTTCTTTTAGCTTTATTTATGTATGTAGCTTTCATATTTTAAGAATGCTACAGATCTTCATCTTGGCTGAGACAAAAACTGTGCTGCAGACTTTGGGGGTGGGGAGGACTTGCAGTTTTCGTAGCTTTTTGGCGAATAAATGGGGCTTTTGGCATCCATTCCACGATGGCTATTTAGGCAATCCCTGCCACTTCAGTGTTTGAAAAAGGCAGCCACACATCCCCAGTGCCACCAGAGGTCCCCATGGCCTGAGACCCTTGTGCTGCCGTGCTGTGTGATCTTTAACTCAGGCTGTGAAAACAGAAAGGGCTGAGGGGGAGCACATGATAAAAGCCACCATCTTGCTTTCCTCCCTATTGTGCTAAGCTGGTTTTGTGTCCTCTGTCATGGCGTTGGGTCTAAAACTAGATTTGTGTACTCCTTGTGAGTAGGGAATGTTTTCTCATATGGCTCAGGAGACATCTTACATGACTCGGGGAATAACAGTAAAAATATTAAATGCTGATGCACTTATTTGGTGTGATCAGGATGTGATATCTGCAACTTTCTTTGAGCAGTAGGACATTTGAGTGTGGTAGTGCTGCTATGATTACTGGTCTTTCTACAATCTTGGTAAGCGACTGTATGGATCATTATTATTTTTGTATTTTCTTGAGAAACAGGACTCTCCTCCGTAGCTGGTTGTACACGCTGGACAGGAAAGCAAGCAATGAAAATCCTCTGCCTGCACCACAAATTTAATCAATCTGGTGTGTAAATGGTAGTCCTGTCAGGTCGGGCTGTGGGAGCTCTGTATAATGGTGTTTGCTCTCTGTCAGCTAAGTCACAAGGCATTGCCTCAGATTCCCACCTCTAAGTTAGGGTAAAAGTAGTCTTCCTCACCCGTGTGTCCTTCTTGCCTCCCCAGATTATCCCTTTTTACTGTCTGCGCAGTGCCATATAGGCAAGCCATGGGTGACTGGGAGCTTCAGCTTTTTGGCATTTATCACGATAGCCATGTGAAGTGGCTATCTCGATACCCTGCGGATAGAACAGAACGTCCCTGGAGGGCTGATGCACCCTGGCTGGCAGGGGGGCTTCCCCCAGAGAGCGCTTTGGGAGCAATTCAGAGCACCTACATCAGGCTCCTGGTCTGAGCCTTCCTCTGGGGAAACATCCCCAGGTTCAGAGACTAGAAAGGAGAAACTGGCTGGTGAAGCGGGGAGCCTGAGACTGCACAGTATGGCTATCCCCATCTCCTTCTTCAAAACAGGAGGAAGCGCATGCAAAATAAAAACAGCTGCTGCCTTTCATCTTGCTGATTTTCCCAAGGGGAACTCCAATGTCTTCTGACTTTGCTGGGGCAAGAGGCCTCGTTTGTGCTGGCACTTCTTTTCCTGACAAGAGTAAAGTCCAGGTTGCAGAAATGACGATGCAGGGCCGCGCTGCGGGGCGGGAAGGTGCACAGGTGGAGCGGGGCCCGGGCAGGAGCGGCTGCTGGGGAGGAGGGAGAGAGGAGCACCCGGTCCCGCTCGGCGCGGGTGGGTGCCAGGGAGCTGCGTGCTTGGCGTTCGCCTCGCTGGTGGTTCCCCCGGGGCCGGGAGCCGAGCTGCCCTGCGCTGCGGTTTCCTGGGGCGCGGTGCCGCGGCTCTGGGGAGGCAGGGAAGGGGGAGCCCCGGGGGCAGGCAGGCCACAGGGCCTGGCCTGGGGCCGCCTCGCAGCAGGGCTGCTGAGAAAAACTGCTTCCTCCGGCACTGCCCTGCTGTGACAGAGCTCGGCTCCTCGTCCTCCTAGGCAGAATAAAAAGAGGAACCGGCGTTTCCGCAGCGCTTCTGGCCTCTGTCAGCATTTTCTGCCCTGGCAGCAGCGCTGGGGAGGACCTCTGACCCTTGGGCAAGGCCCTCAGCCCCTCTGACCCTTGGGCAAGGGTGCAGAAAGCTGGCCTGGCCCTGAAGCCATGGAGCAGCCTCAGGTTGGGTGCGATTTCACGGAGGAAACCACTGGAGCCGCCTCCACTGGAGGAGCAAAAACCACTGGGATTATGTCTGCATTAAATCCAGATGGGGGAAGGAAGTGTGAATGTCCCTGGGGAGAGAGAAAATTGCAGAAGTCAGACAATTTACAGAAACAGATGCGGGCTCGCACGCTCTGCGTGTGGAAGTGTTGGCCGGTGGGACAGGTCTGCCCCTCAGACCCCGGGGCTGCCGAGCGGGGCCTGCCTGTCCTGCCGGCCCCTGCCTCGGCTCTCCTCCGCCGGCCCCTGCCTCGGCTCTCCTCCGCTGGCCCTGCAGCCCTGGCCACCCCCTGCCCACCTGCCCACTTTTGCCCTCTCCCTGCCAGCTCTGGGGCCGGCAGCCACTCTGTGCCCCTCAGGGCTGCAAATATCTCCTAAGAGCCCCAGCAAAGAAAGCAAAAAAAACACCAGTGGGCAAACACAGAAGAAATCTTATTCCCAGAAAAGGGCAGATGGGTATTTTGGGGATTAGTACGTGATTTTGGGGAAGAAGATTGAATTTGTTCTCAGCGGTGTGACTGCTTTTATGCTAAACCGTCTCAGAACAAGAAACAGAGGAGTTAAGTAACCCTCAGTGCAGTTCACAAGCACACTTTCCTTTCAAGAAAGGGGAAGTAGGTTTTCATATTGCCCTGGAGGAAAGCACTTCCCATACATTGGCCTAACTGCCCGTTCTGCACTGGCGTCATGGAAGGAATTGTGCTAGGAAGTTAGCACACCGGTTTCTGCTTATCAGATACCAAGAAAAAAAGAAGCATGTAAACGTTGGTTTTGTCACACAGCATACGCTGCTGACAACCTGATCTCAAGAGGAATATCCCAGAGAAATAGCTAATCAGTAACCCGTACGCTGGGGGAAAGTAGAAGTAGTGAAGAGTAGTTCTGTAGTAAAGGCTGTAGAAGGCTGTGGTCTCAGAAAGTGCAGAAATCTCTGCCTGCCTTGGCTGCACAAGCGTATGGGTTTAATATATGGAATAAAGCTGTATCAGTCTTGAAAAGAGGCTGGATAAATGCAGATGCCCACACCCAAATGTTAGCGCCAAACCCAAGCTTGATCATCATTTGCGCAACTCAGGGGTTCTTTGTTGTGGGCTCGAGAGGTCTGTGCTGCTCAGGCATGCCCGCATCTGAGTCGCTCGGTGCCTTGCGCCCATCTCAGCACTGTTTGCACCCAGAAACTGGGTGGCCCGGGGCCAAATCTTCTGGAGCAGGGGTAGCTAGAGGGCTGCTCTGCGGCCACCTGAGGCATAGGACAAGCCTGTCACTGAAGGCAGCTCCATTTCTGTGTTACAGGGAGGATGGATCTGCTTTTGCAGGGCGGATTAGCCAACCCGACCCGCTAGGTATGCTGGCGGTGCCTGTGCTGTGGCTGCCCCACGCTGCCCCTCTGCCTCCTGACGGCCCTGCCGGGTACGGGATGGCAACCAGCGGAGAAGGTGGCCAGAGCTGGTCCCTAGCTGGCGTGGAGCCGCTAGCAGCGCAACGCCTCTCCCTCTGCGCAAGGGCTGCGCCGGCTCCTTTGGCATGCCTCAGGGAAGAGGCAATGCCTTGGCAAGGGGCTCAAGAGTTGAGCGTTGAACTTGCTCTGTAACTCAGGAGGGAGGCAGGAGGGTCCATGGGGAGGGGGTGGCGTTTCAGGCATGCTCCTGCATTTAGGCTCCTCTGTCAGGCACGCTCCAGCCCCAGTATGCTGGGGGGCTTTGACTCTCCTTCTGAAGACCTCTAGTCCTCCCCACACGATGTGTCAGGAACTCACCTCACGCTAGGTTTTGGATTCTGTTTTATCACCGCATACTTCAGTTTGTGCCGCTGCAAAACCAAAACTGAGGGGTGTCTAGCCACCGCGTTAGCTTGCTGAGGAACCAGAGCCTAAATTCAAGGCAAAGTAACTAATAGTTTGAGACTTTCATCAAAATCCATGTAGGAACTACTTGTGAAACTGCATTTTCATTTCCCCTTTCAAATTTAGTTCTCTGACCGTGAGTAATGCTGCAGAAGGTGCTGGGCCTGGTCTACTTTAGAGACTTTAGCAATGCTCTCCACCATGCTGTGAGAAAACTCCCTTTCTCTGAGGGATGTTCCTGGGAAGGGAGTGCTTTCACCCCCAGGTTGAAATGGGCCTGGGCAACCTACCTGATTTCCCCTATACTGCCCAGGAACCCAAGGGAAAGCAAATAGCCACATCCCAGTTTTCCCAACACAGAGCTGGCATCTTAACCACGTACGTTTTTCCTACCTCCCTTTGCAAATGTTAACAAAAAAAAAAAAAAGGCTCTTTTTTTTAACCAAATAAGCATACTTCTTGTGTGTTATTTATATCTCTGGTGCAGTGCCTAGACATAAGCAACAACTAGCTTTATTTTGTATAATATAATGATCATCTAGGACAGAAGAAAGGCTTGTAGGGCTAAATACAATGGGTATCAAGAGTGTTATGGTTTAATTCCTGAGCATTGCACATACCATACTATTTGAGGCAGACCAAAATCAGAGCTGAGTGAATCTGAGAACAAAAAGGAAATCAGGCAGCGGGGACAGGAATAGTTTCCTTCCTTGATCTCAAACCCCTTCCTAACATCAGCAGCCTGCTGGTTTCTCCAGGTGAGACAGAAATCGGTGGATTAAGAGACAAATGCGACCATTCATTGTAAGGTGGCCTATGTCTTTAACCCCTTGTTAATGTTATTTTACATAACTGGTCATAAACCCTTAGTTACTTGAGGTTTAAGACTTTATTTTTTGCTCTCAACTTACTTTTCAATGCAAAAATATTTTGCAACCCTCCACTCCACCCCCATAAATATTTTCCACAACAAAATGTTTGTTTCTGAAAGTCCCAGATAATGACTCATACTGAGTTTAAAAAAAGGAGAAGCAATGTATTTTTTAATATATTAACAATATTCTCTCACAGCCAGATGTTCCCCTTCATTGCACAGCATGAAGAGGTGAAAAGGAGCAGAAAAACTCCAGTAAGAAAGACAAAAAAAAAACCCCAACATAAAACCAAGGAGCAAGAGAAACATGTCAGGCTGCAATATTACACCTAACTTTGGAATTGCCTATGTGTTGTGCAGAGGGTGTGGAGCTGGAGGTCTCTTTTTGGAGTTCCAGGTCACTAGGAAGTGGAGTCATGGAGCAAGTGCATGAAGCGTGTGCATTCCTAAGAAAGGTCTCCAATTTTTTATTTAAAAAACCTCAGAAAAATAGAAGAAGCAAAAATAAATCTGACATTCAACTATTTTTAGGAAGTTATTGGGTCAAGATGCTCCAGAAAGCACAGTGGAGGGAAATGGGTGGAAATCAACATGTTAGAACACGTTTCTTCTTCTACAGTCTTGGTTTTTCGCTGAGCTCACTTGATTCAAAAATTGTTTATGAAGTATTTTACAGATGGATGCGCTCTTTATCCAAAATGCAAACTGCTTAGCCAGATGGCCTCACATCTGGATTAGTCTGCAGCAAAAACCAGAAAAGAGTAGTTGCATTTTTAAGCAGCTGCTATTGTAGCAGACCTAAAACGGGTGATGATCACCGAAGACATTTATATCAATATAATTTGCGAATGGTATTTATTTCTCTACTTGTGACAAGCCGCAGCGTTCTGGTGGAAACATTTCAGAATGTTTGCGTGTCTGATTTTCTTTATCACAATCGCAATGGAAACTTATTGCCTGATTGCATGCACTGGTATTGGGAAACCCAAAGCCGGTTAAAACCAGAAGAATAGGTGTTTAACGTGAAAATTAACACAAGTTCTCACATAGACTGATAATGTGCTGAAGCCCCTTATCCAAAATCTTGTCTCAAACTGAAAGGAGGATTGAAGCTTTTAAGAAGATAGTATTCAAAAAATGCCTTCTGTGAGCCACCTTTCCTTACCTTCATCCCTGTTGATAATTAACCGAATTAATTTCATTTCATAGGGAAAAGAAACAAATTGATTCCCCAGCCTAACTGTGCAGCATTGTTCTGCAAGCTTCGTATCAGCAGGTTTACAGCGTGTTTACACAGGTTATATTCTTTCAGCAGCTATTTATATTTTCGGCACAAACTGCCTTGCATCTACACATAAATTATCTTTTTGTTTCCTTTTTGCTTTATCTTGTAATTTATTTTGTTGTTTTTTAATCATTCTTGGAAGCGGTATGACTTTATCTTGGAATGCATTGTACTGTCATAATGCTAATGTGGACAAATTCATTAGCTGTCTTCAGAGAGTTCCCATCCTGCAAGGAACACAAAATGTATGGCTTTAGATCTGGATCAGGCAGTCTGTTCGTACTGCTTCATGGCTAGAGATGGTCTGAAATGGCTTCACTGAGCCCAAAATATTTTCTGAAAAGGACTTGGGTTCCATTTCTCTGCTTCCAGGGCCAGTTTCGAGGCTGTGTGGGAACCCACTGCTCATGCCTCTGACTGAGGAGCAGACAGCCACTGCGCTGGTCATCGGGGCCCCTCGTGTTCAGCTCCGGGGCAGCTCTCCTGCTGTGCCAGGGCTCTTGGGCTGCTTCAGGAGTATGGGACAGGAATGCCCTCCCTGCGGTCTGACTGCCTGATCATCCAAAGTGGACAACCTCTTGTGCTCACAGCTCCTGGAGTATAGACTGTGGACCTGGCACTTGAAATCCTGAAACTATCGTCAGAGCTTTGCTTTCAGTGTTGTGGTAGGAAAGATGGAAGTGATGAGAGTGTGGCCAGCTCAAGTTGTCTATGCTGGGAAAGGCGGGAGTCTCCACGCCTGCGGTCCCTCCTCCTTCCCAGCCTCCTTGTGCTGATCAATCCTAACCAATGCTACCGGGGAATCCTCACTGAATTAAGACAACCCCAAGTTCAAATCAGCCCGAAAGTGCCTGCCTTGGGTTTCGCTCACAGTCAACTAGACGTGTAAACTGTGGTTTTTTTCAAAGGCAGGGCCATATTCCAGCTTGCATAAAAATATTCCAGGTTTCATTCATGCTACTGGAATGTGAATCGCACGCAGCACTGGCGGGCAATTGTCAATCTGCTCCTTTTCTGCTAGCACATATAGGAGCTGCTGGGCTGCGCTATGCCATTAGCCACTGCGGCAGAGAGGAGGCGGCTGTAGGAGCAGCAGACTGCAAAGAGAAAGCTTTCTGCAGCCTGGAGGTTTTGCCCCCCTCCCCCATCTTCAAGGTTTTTACATCTGCTCCCATAGTCACCAAAGAGAGAAAGACATACACACTCATATACCAACCCACAACAAAACCCACACAGGCAGAGCTGAGGAGCTCTCACCAGGAAGCTGACTTACCCTAAACCACTCCGCTATTTCTCGTCACACTACATCTGGGTTTGCTGTCACTGCTGCCTCCGGATGAGCTAGACCCAGTTGCCAGGACTAACTTGGCCTGTATGTGCAGTGGTCTCTGGTTACCTCTTGAGATTTTGGTTCTTTTTTTTTTCCTCTCAAGAATATAATTGTTCTACTCTGCTAAAATAGGAGTCCATCTGAAAAAGCCAAGAGCACAGAACGTCACTCTTCTTTTTTCGTTCCCCTATCTCGTCTAGAATAGTTGACTTCCGTAACATTTATTTCCAGCAGCCGCTTTCAGCTTCCTGCGTCTGGTGAGTTCTTTGTGTTTTCTTTTTTTTTTTTTCTAAATGTCTTAATGTGAATTGGTATTCTGAATCAAATTCAATATCTTTAGTTTCACTTTTATTAATAAGTTTGTGAAATTAATTCACATAATCAGTTTTACTTTTAATACCATCTGGTAAACACTCAGTATTGTGATATCCTGTTAAACAGCAGTCTAATGCTGCCCCAGGTCATGTATCTTCTGGATTTTCCTTTGTTCCAGAGTTTGTTTCCACTTCAGCGTAAAAAGGCCTTGTATAAAAGTAGAAAGCGGCATGTGATGGGCTGTGCCATGCCAGTATTTTCCATGTTAACTGATGTAAGAAAAAAGAGAGAAAATGGGAATTACTCTAAAAATGGCGGGTCTGATTTGGTCCCCTTTGCTGTTGTATGAACTATGAACCCAGGAGAGATATGTGTAAACCTGCAACACCTCAAAGGATGGCTTTCTTCCCCATTTGTGAAGTACATCATGGCTATGAGAAAACCGTTCTGCTTCATCTTAAACGTTCCCAAGCAAATTTAGGTGAAGATTTTATTGTGAGAATTTGAGAAAGGTGAAATTTAGGTTCTTAGGACTGAAGTGAGATTCAAAGTATTTTTAATTTGCCAACATATCTGTCACTGGCTCTGGTTCCAGCAGCTGCCTGGCCCCGCTGGGTCTAAGAAGTGCCTCTGCCACCTTCTGAGATGGAAGGGCTTCGTTTGCCATCTAAATAGCCGCAGCTGTAACTCTTTGCTTTCATCTCACCCCCATGGCTTCTTCTCCTCTGCTTTCTGAGCCAACCATGGCGTGCTCACGGTGTGAGCTCATGGTCTCCCTTAGAGAGCAGTATGTGTGTGTGTGCGTGCGTGTGTGCACATCTGTGCACACCCATTTCTAGATTCTGCTTACAAAACCTGCATCTTAAAATGCTCTTGCAGTGGTGGGATGGTCTTGTCACATTGCCAATGAGAGGCAGTTAATCTAAAAGGTGAATGAGGAGGAAGCACACAGAGGCTGGAACCATCCCTCTGACACAGGTTCCCGCAAAATTCTGAATGTGGCTTTAAGATTTTCTAACTTCTTTCAGCCGTGTTTCCACCTGTGGATGGGGTGGGAGTGGGGCTGTGGCATCTGGAGGAGGCCAGCTTTAACACAGGATTTATCCTGAAGAAAATACTTGCAGAGGAAAAAAGATAGGATGAATTAGATTAGCTAGTTGTTACCAAGCAGATCTGTCAGCGTTTTTTTTGGTGTCAGTACATGCTTGTCTGCTGCTGCTGTCAGAATAAGTTGGGATTGTGCCCTGCATTGTGCTGCTTCGTTTTTCACATTTCCAAAACCCACCATTTAGAATCAAAGGATGTTTACAAATGTTCCAGTAGAAAAGACCATACACGTATACTTATTTGACTTTAAAACGGGATTTAATCTCATTTTTCAAAGACAGGTCTGAAAATGTATCACACAAGTGAACTCCAATTTACCAGAGAAAGCGTGCACAGACTTGATGTGAACACCATGTTTGAGACTTGGGCAGTAACTGCAGGGTAGAAAAGCCCCACATGCACTTGCTTCCTGCTAAATTGAGAGAGTAGGCCTTGGTGGGGCATAATACCAAGCTTTATATTCACTATATTCGGTGCTACAAACCAGGAAAAATAGTGGGTTTGTATTTATAGAGAATCTGTGTTTTTATAAGTAATCTGTACTTGCTATCTAAGTTCCAGAGCAAAGAATTTAAATAAAATGGACTTGATTCTCATGTGTAGCAAGACACAAATTCATAGTCCATCGGCAGGGCAGAGTGGCTATAAATTACTGTCATTTAATCCCATCTTAAAGGAATTTTACCATGCCAAAGCAGTGTGAGATGGCTTCATGGCAGAAGAGCTTCAGGCCGCACAGGAAATGGCCTCAAGTTGCATCAGGGGAGGTTTAGATTGAATTTTAGGAAAAATTTCTTCATGGAAAGAGTGGTCAAGCATTGGAACAGGTTGCCCAGAGAGGTGGTGGAGTCACCATGCCTGGAGGTGTTCAAAAAATGGGTAGATGTGTCACTTCGGGACATGGTTTAGTGGGCATGGTGGTGTTGGGTTGATGGTTGGACTGATGATCTTAGAGGTCCTTTCCAACCTTAATGGTTCCTAATTTTACTTTCATTAAAAAATAATCCAGCCACCAAGCCAGGAAACATGAAATTCATTATTACTCTGCCCTTAACTGGTTTAGTATGGACTTGGTAGTGTTAGGTTAATGGTTGGACTGGATGATCTTAAAGGTCTTTTCCAACCTAAACAATTCTATGATTCTATGACTGCCTATATCAGAAAACACTCCCTATAGCTACATGCAGCACAGTAAAACCATGAAGTTGGAGCTATACTTCCAGAAACTTACTAAAAACACTTTTCCAGCCTGGTGACCAGCTTTCTCAAGAAAATGTTTATATGTAGAAGTTTCACAGATTCTGGCTCAGCTGCTCCATTGGGAGTGTGAATTTGGGGATGAAATGAAAGTGCTCTCGCTGCTCCATAAACCCAGCAGCCGAGAGACTGATGCTAAAGTCGAATCAGCTGGTAACAGCTGCCAGCACCAGTGATATCACGGAGCAATCTCTTGTACAGCGAGGGGCAAGCCATAGAAATCCTTAAAGATGTGAGTGGACGCTTCGCAGTATACGAGAGCACACAGGAAATGAGCAGAAATTGTGGTGGCGGTCTTGCAGGCTGCGCCTCTGGCCTGTCTTGTAGAGCAGCCGGGCTGCACCAGCGGAAGCTGCTGAGAAGTTTTTCTTGGTGACACTTTCTGATAACCAGCTGGGAGGACACCCAGGCAGAGAGGTGAACTTCTGCTGTTTCTCCTCTTGCTTTTGCTGTGCAGCTCTAGATGCACAGCAGCAGCTGTGTTAGGAGCTTTTAATGAAAAATATTGTCAAGGAAAAATACCTCTTCTCTCTAAACACCCCCATTTTCTTTGTAAAATGTTGGTTCTGTGATTCTATGGTTTTCATTAAGAAACAGTTGAATGTTACTGAATGCACCGTTCAAGCGATTAATTCAATTTGGCGTTGACCGTACAATGAAAAATTGCAGGACATTTTATAATGCTTTTGATTATGGTTTGAAAAGAAATGAAAGAAGTAACTGTGAAACTTGCCTCGTTCAAAGTCTTAATGTGACATTTCAGGCATCACGCTACACAGCTTAACATCATTTCCAAATTAGGTTCTCACTTTTTGGCCAGAGGTGTATGGTTTTATGAAATCAGCAGTTTTCAAATGTTTCCATGCTTTGAGCACAACTTACAGCTGAAAAATGTCTTGGGATAACCCCAGTGTAGTAATTAAGAAAGGAAGTTGGCTTCAGCTGTCTCAAGCCCACTATTAAAGCGTTATGGCTTTAAAATACTGGACACGATCACACAAATACAACAAAGCAATGTAATAACAGAATTTGTGGGCTGTAGCCTGCCATTAGCTCTTCTCCGCAAAACCAAATACTGTTTCATCTGCACTTAGCAGAATTTAGTTGTGCTTCAATCTTTATGTCAGTGAAGAACTGAAAAACCTTCCTAATCCAGCAAAAGTGTCAGTCTACAGTGGAAGGGGAGACATTTGGAGCCAGCAAAACCTCTGTAATGCAGCAGTGAGCGTGAGCACTGGAAGTCACGGGTACAAAACCTTGGTGTATCAGGTCTAAAATGAGCAGCTGCCAAAGCAGCAGGGAGCAATAGTCCCAGCAGTCATGTTCTGCTGGAGGCTGTGCCGGAGGATCGCCGTGACTGCTGGCACGGCAGTTGCAGGATAGCTGGGAACATGGTCTGAACGCTTAGTGCGTGCGCGTGTTCCTCACAGAGTGGGTATGAGAGTATTTGCGTGTGCCTAGCCCCGCTTGTGGCCGTGCCCTGTGTGTGTTGCAGATTCTTTGATCTTTCCCAGCCTGCACAGTCGCTTGCTGCTGTGTCTGTGTCGTATTTCTTTTGCACATGGAATCGCATTTGGTCTTTGGTTGCAGAGGCCAAGGAGAAGTGTAAATTCCTAAGGGATGAGTGTGGGGTTGAATTTGGCATGCTTGTCTTTACCTGACGCAATGTACGAGCCCACTGGAAAGCACACGTGCATTCTGCTATGGTTTGGGGGTTTCCCCAGCGGGGGGCCATGGTGACCTATCATATAGGAAAGACCCAGCATGTGCCGGAAAGGGAACGAACACCTCTCCTGGCAGAAGCTGGCACGAAGGGTTGTGGTTATGTACCATGCACGATGCCGCTTGTCACACACAAGTGTGAGCGCGGAGTACTAGTCTCAATAACTGACACTTGCCTGGTTTAAGGTTGTTGTACCATTTGGTGATATCTCTTTTCCTCATGAGTGACACTGAGTTGCTTTTGAAGGTTATCCTGGATTATGTCGAACTACAGATAAGAATGGCTCTCCTAATATAAAAGTGTGAGACCAAGACCCCTACGTAGTTAGGGGTCTGTTTTGGTCACCTGTGCACACGGGCATGGAAAGAATATGAAACCTCTCACTCTAGCAAGAAAACCATTCTTTCCTTTTGTTGACAGACATGCCAGTGGACACACAGTTTGCAACTTGCCTTTTTTTCATTAAATGACTGGGCTTAAAAACTAGTAAAGCCTTTAGAATTCAAAGTTATTGAATTAATTACATACCGAGTTATCTATTAACTTCCTCTCATCATCTGTGCGCTTGTGTTTTTCTCACTACAAAAATACATTATAAAACATCTGTCTTAAAAATCTCTCACGTAATTTCTTTTGTTTCTATCAATTTAAATGCAGGTTTTAAAATTCATGTATCTTTCAGTGGAGTTTTAATTCTGGATGAAAAGCCATTGGGTAAAATATCTCTGAGTTTGAATCAAGTCTGCCAGGATTCAAAAATAAAGCATGGGAAATGTTCTCATAACGTTCAAGCGTAGCTCTCCTAAAATATCTCTCTTTTCATATGTGTGATCATTTTCATGCAAAATATGTAAAAATCAAGAAAATCAAGGAGAACTTTCTATGCTTCCCACTGAAAACCAGAAACTGTGCATTAAGATTTATTGTAGTGTGCGGATTTGCATGATCTTTAAACCAACTGAAAGCTTTAAGTATCTGAAATGGCTTCTCAAAATACTGAACTGAAGAATGAGTGAGGACAATTTATATCTTACTTTTGGTGGTAAAGAGTAGAGCCTTTTCTCTTCTAAACTTATTCCATATGACCCAGTGCTGTCTGCAGTATTATATGTTTTATATAAAAGTGACAAGAGATTAAGGTTATACCGGAATCGGAGAAAAGTGAAGGAAAACAGGCCATGAAATAAATATTCTGCTCTGGCTTACAGATACATATGTAAGATATAAATCAATGTAAAATCTGAACTACCAGGTATAACTTGTGCTAATTCCAGAAAAAGGAAAAAAAAAAAAAAAAGAAATCTTGAAAGCATGTTCATTTGAAATTGGGCTTTAATTGTAACTAAGCATAGGACGTAGGCGATTCCATGTAGGCAAGTAGGTATTCCCATTTATTGTGTTTAATTTAATTTACTACAATTAAGGAATTCTACATAGTGAGAAAAAATATTTTCCTACCTGTCCTGTAAATACATATTAACTCTTATTTTATCCTTGTGCTGGGTACAGTGCATGAATAGTGAGTTGTGGAATAGATTGTGGAACGCAACTCCGTTTTTAGTTTATAAAACAAATGAAAAGGATAAAGACCTTAAATCGACAAATGCAGGAAAAGTTATTATAATTGTATGTTTTATATTGAACCTTCTACTTGCAAAGTGATTGAAATTATTTCCAAGCAAGCCCTCCAAATTTTTAACTTTTTAATGTACGTGCATGCAGACACAAAGTTTAAGAATGAACTTAAAAAGGTGGCAGTTTCCCTCTGGCTGAAATCTAGACTATGATTTTAAACAGTGTAATATATACAGAGACAAGAAAAAGCTTTTTGTTGCTGGCAATTCTAAGGGGAAAAGCTAAAATTGTCAGCCAGTTTCTCAATCTAATAAAATAAATAACCAACCAAATTATTGTTGCTTACTTTACTAGCTTTGCTCATTAACTCAAGAAGTTTAACATTAATCACAGCAAAACTAAACAGTGACATGCAGTAAATACGCGTTCTTCTCAAATAAAAAAATCAATATGTTTTAGCATGAAGTCATTATTCTGAATTGTTTGATCCACTGAAGCATCATTATTTGCTGCTCAGAACACCTATATATTCAACACATTTTATTCTTATCACAAAATATGCAAAAATAATGTTCCATCAAACATTGGATAATTCTGTTCTAACTAATATTTTCCTCTTCCGCCTTTACCTACCACTGAAATCAAACTTATGCAAATACATAGCTTAATGAACATGGAGAACCTCCTTCTCCTCACCCTGAGGTTAGGGGGAGAAGATCTGAGCTTGAGAGTCTCCTTATTTTGTGGTAGGCCTTTCATAAAGCCAGAGCAACCTTAAACCTGAATAGACCTCTGAAAGTAACCTTGGAGATCTTGCGAGGAATCTGTGGAGGACAGTGAAGAAATGGTAGGACAATTTTTTAAAGACTTTTTAACATGGGGGAGTATGTTATGTCACCTGTATCGCTCATATATTAGCTATACTGTTAATATTGATTACTTATTAATGTTTAAGGGATCCGGTCAAGATCAGGTACTGTGCAAACAAGGGAGAGGAGCAGAGTCCTACCCCAGGTTAGAGCCGAAAAACCCTGCAGTCAGCCCCCTCCACTGCAGCGGGCTCGATACAGGCTCCGAAAGAGAGGGAAGCCCTTTTGCCAGTAAATGCAAGTGTGTATGTGGAGTGGCCAGGTTGTTAGTTTTAACATTGCACCAGGTTACACATCTGCGGGATTTAATATAAATCCATGCATCTTCTTAAAAACAAATCATTGTAACATATTGTAAAGATGTGCCTAAAAAATTTAATGGCTGCATATGCAGTAGAAATGTGCTAATTTACAATGTGTGACTATGTAATTTATGTGTATGTGTAAGCCTCTATTATCTATGAGTTATATACCTATGTTATTGCAAATCCAGATTTAGCACAGCAGTCATTTCTGCTTATGTGTATACAAATACACATGCGTACTTATATGTAGAAATGAAGTAATTTAAAGACCATGGTTATTTCAATAATGCATCCATTCTTTGATGCAAAACATGTATGCAGGTTTTCAAACGACAGTAAGATGTCTTACACTGAATATGTGTCTGTTTTGTACAGCAATCTGCAGCAAACTCTGCTGCGAATGAATATCAGTGTATGTATATATACGTGTCTATATATGTATATAGAGATACAACACATGCATGTACATATGGATGTCATTTTTTGTACACGGATGCACAGATTCATTATTGCAACAGTTACGTTTTGAAATATACAGATTTATTTTTTATATTTGTGTGTGTGTGTATATATATATGCATATACACTTCTATGCATCCAGTCTAGCAAATAATGCATAATGCTGCAAGAAATTACAAATGCTTATTTAAAACTAAGAAGTATTAGTTGTGTATGAAAGGGAAATGGATACCTCATGACGATTAAGCCTGTATGTGCAGATGGTCAAAAAATCCCCAAACAGAAATAGGGAAAGGGCCAGCCTTTCTGGAAAGAGAACACAATCATTGTTGAAGGTTATAAATGAAAGAGGACTTCACATTTGGTGAGCCAAAAAATTTTTGAGGAGATTTTGAAGAGTTAAACCTGTAAAAAAAATCTACAAAAATATGCCATAAGTGCCTTTTTGATCCGTCTCAAACTTCAAGAAAGGTGAACTGTATTAAAAGAGGATGTGGCATGAAAAATTTGAAGTGGTTTGGGGCCCAAAGTTGCAAACATTTCCACATGTGAATAATTCTACACACAGAGTAGTCTCATTGAAGTAAATTACTTAAATAGCATGCATTTTATAATATCAGTCCTTCAGTTCGGCTACAGTGCAGTTAGACTTGGATGGAAATTCGCTTTTGAACTGGGAGTCCATTCTGATAGACAGTGACTTTTCATAGGCAGGTGTGATAGCGCTATAGTCAGTGTGTAGCGCTTTATCCATGTTCATCTGCAAGCGTATCTGTATCCCCATCTGGACCCAGAAGTAGTTCTGTGTCAGCGGTGAATATATATACATATATATATGTATATATGTGTGTACAAAAACAGAGACTATGAGGGAACACAGATGGACAGATGGTTGGCGAACTTCTGTGCTCGAACATACACACGTGTGACATTTGCACACCAGCTGCTCCGTGTACAGCTGTATCTGTGGTGAGAGTTGGTTGAGAAGAATTTCTTCTCTGTTAAAGAGCAGAGAAGAAAAATTATCACAGGGAAGGGTGGGAAAGGAAGATGGCATACCCAGTATCTGGCAGAAGGGAAACGCTCAATAAGCACAAGGACACGTGCCACGCTTTGGGCATGACATGCCGCTCCAATTTCTGCTGACTTTGGACGATATTGGATCAGACTGAGAAGAGCACGTGAGCTGGTCCTCTGTGAAGGGGTTACTTTCCAACACTCCATTTACCCAGATTTTAATTTGGAGAGGATGCAATACTTATACTGAAAATGGGTCACTTTTGAAAATGCCTTACAGTGCCATGAATACCACATAGTCCGTAATTTACGTCATGCCATAAACGTGGAGAAAAATTACTTTAGACTTACGGCTTGAATTCTGAAGCAGGTACTTAGCACTGCCTGATCTCATTGACTTCTACTGAATTTAGGATCGTGGATCAATACACGAGAGTCTTACAGACTTTTTGTTAATTTTTGGAGTGACTCTAATAATTTGTATTCATGTTTAATTTGTAAGTAGCCAAATCACGGTGTGATTAGTCACAGCTAAAGGGTTCTTGAAGATAAAATAAATATTTCTTTTGTCTAACTGGGTAATTAAAATGACAGTTAAATAGTTTTTCTCAGTGACTGTAGTAAATTGAACAGATCTTTAGACATGTCATTATCCATTGCTTATGTATACTCATTATAGGTACTATTACTAAAGTAATGAACTAGCAATTTTTCATTTAAGATATCTCATACAGCTTTATACGTATGTGCAGTGTGTAAGCATGTGTGTAAATATGTACATTTTCTTATATGGAAAGCTTTTATCCATTTATTAGGACTTAACATCTAATTTCATCTTCTAAACAACATTGGTCTGTTTTTGTCATTACTTTATAGCAAGATCCCCCAGTCTCAATATGAGGGAATTTAATTTAAATCTGATGACTTGAGTTCCCTTGCTAATAATAAAGTTGGCAAGATGACTGAATATTTGATCATAAATCCTTTTCTTCAGTTTCAGTTGTTAAAACTGCCAAAGAAAGAAACTGAGGTTTAAATTTTCAGGTGTTGTCTTGATCCAGAAGCGATTTTTTGCAAAGGCTCCTAAGAAAGTGGCTGTCCATTTTCTTTACATTTCATAAATTGGAAATTTTAAAAAAATATTAGTTTTGTATTTTTTCAGAACAAAGCACTGAAATTTGAAAACAGGAACAGGATTTCAGTTTTGTGAATAAGAGAGTGAAAGAAGAATTAGTAAGTTGTTATGTCTGCAATTTTTTTTATTGCTGGAAGAAGATTGTTTTTGAGATGACAAGACATCCTGGCTTTAAAAAAAGGGGTTCATTGCATGTTGCTTGCTCTTCTAACTTTAGGAAGCCATCGCAGGTATGATTGTACTTAAGGATAATGTATCTGGATAAAAGCTCTCATCCAAGCTTCTAGGCATCCTCTCAATTCTTTAAAATATAAAAACACATTGAGAGATAGCCTGGCAATTAATCCATCAGTATCATAAATATACCAGACAGCTGAAGCATTCTGCCAATGAAATAACCTGCCATCTTGCTCTTGGGCCAGAGAATAAAGATGGCCCCTGTGGTAGTCTGCTTGGAAAGTGAATGAGTTGAATGCAGATTTTTTGGTGCAGTAGTTTAGGGAAAAGATGCAGCACCTTGCAAAGGTACAAGCTGTGAGCCAGTTCTCCTTCATGGCAGCGGTACCACCACCAAATGCCACTACGGACTGAAACGCTGACACTGTCTCAGGCAGAGGGAGGCTGTTTCCTAGACTGGCAAGACCAGGGCCACGTAGTGCGATAGATCAAAATCATCTTAAAATGAGTTTACAAACCAGGAGTTAGCTAATGCAAATGTCAGAGCATCAGCTTAATGAATGCATGACAGGAAACTTTGCAGCAAGGGGCCATTTGCTTGCAGACCAGCTGCAGTCTCCAGACAGACTACAGCCGATGTATTAATTTTCAGTAGCCCCATGCCATAGCAGCAAAGGCCTGTGCAGCAGTCTGGAGGTTTGTATCTGAATGGAGCAAGTACAACTCACCCACAGAGCTGAAAACAAGGTAGCATGACCTTGGCAACCTGGTGATGTAGCTGAGCATCCGGACTGGACCCTCAACGGCCGTGGTGTCTCTACCATGGGGGGCCCATTATCTCCCTGCTGTTTCTTCTGGGTGCTGCCCCTAACCAGGCAACAGCATCTCTGCCCTGTCTTGATTTCCTGCCAGCCCTCCTCCTCCTCCCCCTCTGCTCACAGGAGTTGTTCTCAGGCCCCATCCGTGCCCTGCAGCACCCACTGCACCCGTGGAGGTGAAGGTGTAAAGCTGCGCGCTGTTCTGGTCAGTAAGGGTAGTCTCCGTGTCTCCTTCCTCTCCTCGAGAGCCT
The DNA here is from genome assembly GCF_030463565.1 of Pelecanus crispus. Classification (NCBI taxonomy): domain Eukaryota; kingdom Metazoa; phylum Chordata; class Aves; order Pelecaniformes; family Pelecanidae; genus Pelecanus; species Pelecanus crispus. Next base: position 60,779,264 of record NC_134646.1, on the reverse strand, counting down.
CTAACTAACAGATGCAAGGAGAGTTTTTATGTATCTGCGGTGCAGTTAGAAGGAGCAGTGATTATAATCAACATGACGGAGAACTGCAGACGCTGTTTTGCAGACCCCCCCCCGCCCCACACATGGGGTGGGACTTACAGGAGCAATGTGGGCAGGCAAAGACAATATGTGCATTCAAGCATTGTACAGCAAGTGGAAGTCTCTCCAGTGGTTTTCAACTTTTTTTATTAGTATAATTATTTTTATTTCCTCGCAATGTCAGTTCTCTTCAAGAGCTAGCGTACACAGTGCTCAAACTGAAAAATTAGCCTGCTCTTATCCTGATATCAACAGGAACTGCATTGAGATATAATTGTGGTAGGGACCGGATAATGGCAATAATAGATAGCATGTTAATTGCTTTAACTCTCTGAAGCATTTTGTGACTGCCTGCTCTAAAAAGCCTGTTGTCTTGCCTGCCTGGTTTGTTTACGTATGAGCTAATTCTTTCCAAATCCCAGCCTACCCCAGGGTGCCCTATCAATATCCAAGATAGGTTTTGAAATTAGGAATTCCTGACTCTTCTTATTTTCCCCTATCATAAGATACTGTCCATCCCCTGCAGATGTTTAGCCATAGTGAGCCATGCTCACAATGATCTTATAGTAGATGCCAGAGGCATTCCTGGCATAAATGAAAATCCCATTCGGTTCAGCTGATAAACTTACCCCTTCTGACACAAGCAGTCCCACTTTCCTCTGTTGGTAGAATTGTTTCAACAAATATTAGATTAGTTTTTCATGAAATTGAAATCCTCCATGATTTTCATGACTGAATCCTCCACTTGCAAAGGGCTTGGTGCTGCTGTGCTCCTCGTCCCATCCCATCGCATTGCGGGTTGATAACACCGCTCACCTTCTCCGTATCATATTCAGCCGTGATCAAGTGTGAGGCATTTACTTGCATAGGACCGCTGAGGTGCAGGACGAGCGTGTGCCGGAGAGTGGCTGTTGTACGCTTTCTTGTGCTCACATCACCAGTGAAGTCCGAGGGCTCTATAACCACACACCAGTGCCAAGGCTCTGTATTCCAAAGACAGAGGGAACAAAAATAGGAAAGCAAAGAAAACAAATGTTGCATTAGTTACACAGACAATATGATACAGTTGAAAAAACAGTGCTCTACCTAACACAGTGGAAGAATTTTCTTTGAGGTTAATCCTAAAGTTTATTAAAAGTCACTATTTCGAATGACTGCATCAGAATTAGACATATATTCTTATACTTAATAATATTATAAAAGCTCTCACATTATTCAAATAAAATCTTCTATTGTTACGAGTGATGAAAGCATAAACCAAAGTAGTGTAAAAGAAGATACAGGTTTATATCTGGATTTCCAGATCCAAAATGGACTTGATAAAGTTAGTAAAATTTGGAAAACCAAATTGTTGGAGGGAAAAAAAATGTGTCAGCAGCTTAGATTCAGCTCCCTGTGATCAGAAGATTTTGTGCAGTCTTTTAATAGGTGTAGCATGCCATGCTGTCGGACCACGACTGTAGTATATAATATGAGAGAAAGGAAACAAAGTGTTTGCAAATATTTACACAACTGGTTGTATACTGATGTGTAGAAGTGGCCAGTACTGGCGTGTCCTTTAAAGGACATTGTTTTCTGTTGATGTTTAATCTAAAGAGTTTGCCATCAATTAAGGTGAACTTGCGTAATTATTTTAATACACTAATACGGCTCTTAGCCTGAGGCTGCATCAATGACAGGCTATGTGCATAGTTAAAAATGTATCTTCAATATGCACATATGTAGTTCCAACTATTTATGGAGGCAGATGAACTCCAAATGGCTGTGAACAAAAGCGAGATCAAGACCACTGACAGCAATCTGTCCACAGGACCAGAATATGTACCTTGTTATATACTGTTCATTTTTATTCATCAATGGATTGTAGAGCAATATAATTTGCTTTGAAAACAATTCCGCCCTGTCATGTAGAATATTTCAGCTTGTTATTGTGTGTGTCGACTGGCCATATTCACTAGTCCTTAGTATCTTTTTTAGTCTTTAATCATTTACATACTTTCTTTGAAAATAGCCAATGTAATCAGACCTGGTAATCAACAAACTGAGAAGTGGAACAATCCTCTTATCTGTCTTTCTCTGTTCTGGCATTTGTGAAATAGGAAAAGTCATGCTTCGGACATCCTTATTTTCCCCCACATTCAAATACACACAAAACAATGAGCCTGAAGGCATTAAGGACTACTTGTGCCAAAGAAATGCTTGTTCTGAAAACAAGACTTGGTACCTGCTAACTTTCTCCTGGGAGCACGCAGTTTTGCCTGAATCATACGCTACAGGCTTGTGGTGAATTGTGGTGTCTTAAAACTGTACTGCTGACACAATTTTGAAGTAGAATACCCTGAAGGAAAGATGATGATGATGCATTTAAGTAATTGGGCTGCGTATCCTGCATACACTTTTCAAATTTTTCGTAGATGTATTTTGTAAATGTCTTGTTTAATTCCCTTGAGAGTTTGCTTGGGGATTGGAGAAGGCGAGACAGTGGAGTTAGACCTGCTGAACCTTGGAAAGGAAATTTCCAGCTGCTGCCAGCAAAACTTAAATTCACAGAGCAGCCTGTTTCCCGGCAGCCAGGAATGCCGTGAAGTGGCCTCGGCCTCGGCCTCCATCCCACTTCCTAGAAGCGAGCTGAGGTTGCGCTGGCAGACCAGGAAGCACCGTCTGTTGCAATGACTTCTCTAGATACCCGTAACTCGAGTACGCATGAGGACTGCCCCGCTTGGTGCCACCTCTATAAAACGTGCTCCGGCCAAGCCATTGACACTCTTCTTTCGGCTGGTGCATCGGGTGGGACAGATGCAGGTGTCCCGGCAGCACGAGAGGAGGTAGGGCACTGCCTCACTACAAAATGAAAGCGGGGCATTTGCCAGTAGCAGCTGTCGGTGCCTGTAAAATGTTCTAAGCTCACCTAGCGCTTTTCTCTTCTTTTCCTTTGTTTTTCCCCTTTGTGGAGTAAGCCAAAGCTTTGAGCGTACTAGAAATTGGGCGGTGGAGTGGTGGTAGCGGGGGCTAGGGTAATGAAACTGGAGAGCATTACAGGAACATAGAGTATACGCTTTTTGTGGCCACCATTCATTTCTATGCAACTAACCTTAAGCTGTGACTTCTCTCTTCGTACATGAAGGAGGCAGAAATATATTATTAGTGTAACATACACAGGACATTTTGAAATTATGCAGTGATACTTTTTAAAATTACTTTTGTTGAGCAGAACTAATTTGCCTTCAGTTTTGCAGTTACTGATTTTCATAGCATCTTGTGAGCGGTGAATCCTGCACACAGCTAGTGGGGAAGAGGAAAATGCTTTCAAAATAGGAAAATTTGACTGAATGCTGGCAGGAGCTCAAAAGCAATTACATACTCTGAAGAGGTACTCTCAGTTCAGTTTTACAACAGAGTAAATGTCAGGGCAGCTGTATCCCCTTCAAATGAAATTGTTTGACTGAGGCAAGCGCTGGTGGTGTGGCTTTCTTTGGCTTGTGCTTCTTGCTTGCTCAAAGTGATTTGTAAGAAACAATTTGAACTTTTTTGTATTTTTGCTGTGAATACTTCATTGCTTTTGAAAACTGTTAAGGTTCATGTCGCTCAACATTCACACCTGAAGTCTTTGCTTCCTCATTGTCACAAGTAGTTCTGTGTTACTGTTCATTATAGGATTACTTAAATAGTCAAATCAGTTAGTGAAGGGCTTTTTTTTCTCTTGACTACCTCTGGAGAGCATGGGTACTTTTCCAAGGGAATGTGAACTGATCAGTTAAGAGGGATTCAGGATTTTGGCAGTTTGGTGAAAGTCAGGGGCAGGAAATGTCTCACTAAAAGCAGGTTAGTAGCAGTTATACCAAAGTTAAATTGATTTTATTAGTTTTTTTGACAATTGGAGGGAAAAAATAGTTGGTGTCAGTGGAGAATGGCAGAGGTGATGGGACTGTTAGCCCCTGTGGAGCAGCAAGAAGGTTATTTAAGTGAATGGCTGCTACACACACAGCTGGTTGGGAGGGAATGGCAAGGTTCAGCATCCTCAATGTGGGGTACTCCCCATGGCTGTTCAAAGACATGTCCAGGTGGCTTTATCTTGATGAAGAATGGTCTGTTCTCTGTGGGTTATAAATGTTACATTTTAATTTTACTTTTCCAGAAACATTATTTGACTCACGGAAGAATTAAAACTGACAGCACCACAGAGCCGTGTGAGAGAAAAGGGGATTTTAGGCTCGAGTGACACAATCAAGCCTTGAGAAGTAAAGGGACTTGAATGGTTTCTCACCAAATGGAAGTTATCTAGAGAGCCCCCAAGACCACTACATCTCTCCATCCCACTCCTGCTGTGCTGAGGCAGTGCTCTCGGCCCTGGACGTTAATAAAATGCTGGATTCAATCAAGTGTGTCCTGGTGGGAGACTCCGCGGTGGGGAAAACATCTCTTTTGGTACGTTTCACCTCCGAGACTTTTCCAGACGACTACAGACCCACCGTATACGAAAATACCGGAGTGGATGTCTTCATGGATGGTGTACAGATTAGCCTAGGTCTTTGGGACACATCTGGCAGCGATGCCTTCAAAAGCATTCGCCCCCTCTCATACCAACAGGCAGACGTGGTATTAATGTGCTACTCGGTGGCAAACCACAATTCCTTTCTGAACCTGAGGAACAAATGGATTGGCGAGATCCGCAGCCATTTGCCCCGCATCCCCGTGTTGGTAGTGGCTACTCAGACTGACCAGCGCGACATGGGGCCCTACCATTCCTCCTGCATCAGCCCGATAGATGGGAAGCGGCTCGCCCAGGAAGTGCGAGCCAAAGGCTATTTGGAGTGCTCTGCCCTCAGCAACCGAGGGGTGCAGCAGGTGTTTGAGTACGCCGTGCGGACAGCAGTCAATCAAGCCAAGAGGCAGAACAGGAGGAAGCTCTTCTCCATTAACGAGTGCAAGATCTTTTGAGGACCATCAGCAGTGGTTTTGCCCGCGTTCGTTCTTTCTGTCTTTGCACAAAGATACTGCGGCAGAGAGAATAGGAGCTGAATCAAAGGACTCCTGGCAGGACCACAGTGCAGGTGCCCCTAGTGAGAGATGTGCACTCTACCTGATCTGCTCCCCCTCAACACACATGGGCGCTATCTTGAAAAAAGAAAGGTGCAGGTACATGCCCTTATTCACAAGCCTATCTTTGGACTTTGCTAGCCGGGACTGGAGTGGGCCTAGCCTGGAGATCTGCAGATAACAGCTCTCCTGATTTTGTTGCTGTTGATGATGTTCCTCAGTTGTTGGTTTGTCTGCATTTATTTAAAGACAAACTTCTGCCTGGGTCAACCCCCACCTCTTGAAATGTCTGTCCATGTGGAGGTTTTTTTTTACTTTAAGAACTTCATGTATAAAATCTGACTACTGTGTATTCTATTTAAAAGGCTCTTGTATATGTTGTAAAATCCTGACATTTTGTTTGCATATTTTGGAAGTTCTTCCTCTAGCTAACCACAGAAGCAAATCGTCCTATCCATATAATACATGGCCTGCAGGCAAGCCTAGCACTTCTTAGACATGCTTGAGTCACTGCATAACAGTAATCAAATCCAGTATGTCCAGCATAGGAGTGATCAAAACTTAGTGAAATTGGGACAGCCATGCTGTGGCTTTGTGAGATTTATTATCTTAATCTTGTTCCCCAGCAATATGGTCAAATATGGGACGAATCAGGAAGAAACTAACCTGATTCTTCCTAGACCTCACCTAGTTATAGCCCCAGAAGGGCTGGCTTGCAGTCAGGGCTGGTTGAGACACGCAGTTGGGGTGGCAGAGATGAGTCTGTGCTATCATCACCTCTGTTGTCCCTGCCATAATTCTGGAGGCAAAAGATTTCAGTCTGCAGGGATGAAAGGTATTTTTTCATGAGCACTAAAATTCTCAAAGTATTTTTAGTACACTTCTTTTCTAAACAGTGTTTTTTGTGAAACCAGTCACCTACTATAGTAAAAAATTAAGTACATGGCAATGTTGAATCTGAGTGTTTAGAATGGCTAAATAACTTTTTTTTTTGAGTTTGCATACTAAGTATAACTGCCTGGGTTGTATCAAAATAAGACTGAAACAGGCTTTGCGTCCTAGGGAGCCTGGCAATTCTAAGAGTCAAATCCTGACGTATCTACTTGGGCCAAGTTACCCTCCTGCACAGAAAGCCAGGCTAAGGAGGTGGACACTCCAGGTGTGTAAGAAGAAGGTGTGCTGGAAGACAGAGCGGGGTCAACACGCACTGCTGTACATTCCTCCTGAGTTGTGGTGCTCCCCTCCTCCTCAGGTTATCTGTCCCCTCTGCCCTGCACCATCTCAGGTCTTGCAGATCTGTCTCATCCCACAGTTTCTGCTGCCCATAGAGGAAATCCCCTGGGGGATTTCTTAGTGCAGCAAGATTTTTATTCTCCCTTTCCCTGTCCTTCAGCTAGCTCAGAACTGACCTTTGAGGGGCTTATAGTATGGTGCCATACAAGATGGCACATAGCACAGTAGGATGATTCTCTCTCCACATGGATCCCGAGATAATGACCTGTGTCTGTTTTGACCGAGCCCCAACTCATGTGTTTCCACAGGAATGGATGCAGTGGCTTGTCTGATTCAAATCCAAGGTGGGACTTCAGGAGTTACCCTACTAAGCAAATAAGCTATAGCTCAGATCTTATCTGTCCATACTTTGTCCCTGAAAAACTGGTTGGGTACTCTTTTCCATACTCTGTTCTATCTCTGAGATTTTTTATAAAGAGAAATTCCAAATTAAATCATTCCCCTCCTATGAATCCCAGCGATATCTCACTTGTGATGTAGGTGAGCAAGTATTTGCACTGCGAGCACCTTGAACAGCAGTGGCGCGCAGGACACTTGATGTTGTGATCACCCCGCCAGCTCCCCCAGGCTGGTGAATATTTACCACTCATCAACCTGATTATAAGGGAGGATTGTCTGGTCATAAAACCAGACTGGTCTCTCGTGAAGTTTTCATATCAGCTTTAAATCTTTACAAGCTTCTGCACCTGAGCACACAAGATGAGGGCTCCCATCACTGCCCTTCTTTTTTGTACACTTCTCTTTCCTACTTCTCTTTCTCTTCAAGTGTTGATTGCAAATCCTTTGCCCCCTGAAACACTAACTGACATATTTGTAAAAGAACCTGAATGGTGTGATACTTACGCAGAGTTACACAAGTGGCTAAGTATTTGCAGTGCTCGGTTAAAAATCTTTTGGCTTTTGGAAGAAAGATGTTTCTACGTCTCAACTCTTGCAATGCTTCTTCACTGAAAGGTTTTTTTTTTGTAACCCTAATTTAAAATTAGTCATTTCTACTGTTTGAACATTAAAGATTACATGCAAAATGTCACGTTGTGAATATTCAAATCTGTTACAACTGTGGCCATTTTTGTTATGGTCCCCACTCCACTAACGGTTTCAACTACCTGGTTTCAGCTTTTTTTGAGACGTGCTTTTGCCAGCACATTCTATTAAATGGTCTTTTTTCTCTGTGGGTTAAGCTTTGTTTACAATTGTTCATGCTGCTGTTTTGATGTGCTGGAGAACAGTAACTGCTAGGCCAGGATGCTGTGTTGTGGTATCTGCCAGAGGATGCTGGTATTCAGGGACCAGAAGGCTCCAGAGAGTTGTGTCAGGCAAAGCCAGGTGAAGATGCGCTCCAGAATCACATCATAACTGCAAATCCCATCTCATCCATATTTGCTTCACAAGGCTTGTTATGGTGTATTACAAAATGAAGAATTCAAGGTTTGCTTGCAATTCAGTGAAGCAAAGTGGATAGACTTCCCTGAGGCACCTGAGCTGACGATACGGGATGCACAGGGAATTTTGGGGTGGCTTGACATACTCCTGCTTGTGCATCCTAGAACCAGTGCAAAGTGTGAGGCCACCAAAAGCTGGCTGATTTTAAAATACAGTTGGGGAGAGGATAAAGTAACAGGGGATTTTGGTTTGGTGCTATGTGAAAAAATGGTTCCAATTTTCACAGCCTGGTTATTTTCAGACTCTCAAAGCTACAGGGCGCTTTTCACCGGGAACAAACCGTGACACACGGTATTTTAGTGTCCGTAATTATGCAGCTTTCTGTGAGCTGTAGAACTGATGTGCTCAAAAAGTGTGGCCCCTCAAATGCAGAGAGTGAAATCTGGACATAGCAGAACTCAGCAGAAGACTCAGCCAAATGGCTTATTGGGGGTGTGTGGGGGTGTGTGTGGGGGTGTGTGGGGGTGTGTGTGGGGGTGTGTGGGGGGGTGCGTGTGTGCTTGCACAGCTGCAGCTGTGCTGCCCGTGGGTGAGCGGCGAGGGACCGCTGAGGTCTCCCGTGAAACCCTGCCAGGGTGGTTTTGCTAGCGTTACTTGGGCAACAGGGTCCTTGGGTACGGCTCGGCAGTAAAAATCTGGCTCTAATATTCAAAATACGTTCAAACGACAGCCGGGCACACATGTTAGGTTTCAACTTCTTTTGCTCTGAAAAACAGCAGGTTGGGGGAGACCGAAACGATGTGCTGCCTTGCCTCAGTCGGGTCGAGCTGTTCAGCTAAGGGAAGAGACCTTGCCCAAATGCTCCCTTTCTATCTTCTCAAACCGATCCCTTTCAGTTTGTTATTCCATTGCTAATTTTACTTTCACTTGCTATTAAAATAGGTTAAAAATTATAAAAAAAAGAAAAAAAGAGAAAATACTTGGAACTTAAAACAAGAACAGCAATAGCACTGTTACTTTCATCAGCGTCTGACTTCTCATTTTGACAGAAAAAGTAATGTTGGGTCACTAATTGTTTTACTGAATTCTGCAAGTCAGATAAAAAGTTGAATAGATATGCAATTGTGATTTAAATCAGAAACTACTCTTTCAGCAGGAAAAAAAAAAGCATTTTCCTTTAGTAATTTGCAAAATCTGGTGAGTACATGTTACATTATTTTAAATACAGATTTCCCAGCCTTTTTATACTTACTTGGTCTGTAGCATACAATAAGAATATTTTCTAAGAATAAATAATAAAAATATGTTTCAAATACCCCCCCCCCCTTTTTCAAACGGGAAGTTATTCAAGCTTCTTAGATATAATTGATACTGGTTTGCCTGATATTTGCAATTAACAGTTTGCAAATATTTGTGTAATTTTTGTGGGTACTCTGCGATTGCTAAGGTGTCTGAACACACACTAGCTAATGCTTGTATTGATAAAGAAAATGCATTTAAAGCAGTCTTTTTATACATGGCACCACAATGAAATAAATCACCACAGGGATCAGACACGAAAAAAAAAGAAATGTCAGCACTCTGACATCTCAGCCTTTCCTGTATTACTGTTGCATTCGAGTGAATACAGCCATTAAAATAATTTCAAATAAATGGGGTAATTCATGTCTCTTAGCACTTTGTCCTAATGCCTCTGCTACACAGGGCTCAGGTTAATATACAAAGAATAAAAAGCTTCATTTCAGAATGTGATAACGGCTTGTCCGTTCTTGCCTTTGTGAGCAAGTTAACTACCTTGACTTAATTAAAAGATGTTTCAGCCTCTGAAAAAAGCAAAATATGAGCACAATCGGGTTAGCCAAACTCCCTTGTTAGAAACAACAGTAATGAACTTCTGTCTCTGGATGCGAGGAAACACATTTTATGTCTCAGAGATTTCCTTCACAGCTGTTAAGTGTAAAAAATCCTGACCAAAAAATCCACTGTGTACCTGTCCTAGCTGACCTGCGCCCTTCACGTCATGCTCTGCGCGGCCAGCTGTTGCAAACAAAATTCAGGGAGAGAACAACCTTGGTGCATACCTAGGTGTTTATATTGCCGTAACTGCTTAACTATAGCTATGGTGGTCTTTCCCCCACCCTGGACCTCTCGCTCCATCGCGGCGCGACCACGCAGCTGCTGTGTGCCGGCGTGGTCCGCGTTGCTCGGGAGGCGGGAGGAGAGCATCGCCAGCAGGCAGTCCTGCCCATGCAGCCCGAGGGAGATGGGTTTTAAGCAGGACAGAAGCGATGCTCCTCAGGGCTCCCCCTTGCCAGGCGCCGATTGCCCTACTCCACAAACGGAGCTGGCCCTGCCTCAGCCAGACTTCTGTCACCCGCAGGCGCCCTCGCAGTGACAGATCTATTTTGTGTGCCATTTCTAAAATCAGCGTCTCTCGAAGTCATTACCCAGGACTGGTTTCTGCGGGCGCTGTCGTACTGGCAGCATGGGCCGGAGGATGCGTCTCAGCTTTGCTGGGCTCCAGCCGCTGCGTTTTGGGGGGAGCACTGAGCCAAACCCTGTGGCACATCCCCTCCCGAGCGCGGGGAGCTGGCCTCCAGCCTCGCGTGAACCGTGAATTGGTTATTAGCGAACAAAATAACAGCTGCTGCTGCCTTTCTGGTTACGAAGAAGTGAATGAGCGGCGTGCCTGTTTCACATCTTTCACAACCGCCCCACGCAGGGCTGGCTGGGAGGATTTCTGTCATTACTCCCCTTACCTTGAGCAGCCGCCGCTATGATTCATGCAGGGGCGGAGTAGAAGGGCGCAGGCCTGTGTGCAGCGGTGGTTGTTTCTGTCTCTGGAAAAGAGGAAGGAAACGACGACCGATGCCTCCGCATGGTGTGAGGTGCTCGCTCACCCGCGTCTGCAGCGTTTCCAAGAAGCCTCCGGTGAGCGCCGGCTCCTGCGGGCACCCCAGCAGCTCCCGGCCGTGCCTTGGAGGATGCGAGCTGACCCGGGGTGGCTCTCGTGCTGAGACCGGGTGTCTCCCCCGACCTCCTGGGCTGCCTTCCCAAAATGCTCCATGGCTGTTCAGGTACCACAAAAGGGTGAGATTTTTCAAAAGAGCAGGCTTTGCTTTGAAAATCAAGATCCCTTGCAAATGCTGACTGCCCCAGAGGTGGTTGAGTGCATCCGCTGGCCACAGGCAGGGTTGCAGTGGCCGAAGGCGGGCGGCCAGCCCCAGGGTGTGAGGGGAGAGGCCCAGGACTGATACTTCTCAACTTGGTAGATAAATTAATTATGTAGAAGCAACTGGAGGGAGACTTATGTGTCTTTTATGCCAAACCTCTTATAACACATAAGCAACTGCTGAATTTTTCTCAGAAAACTCTGGGGTTTTAATACATAAAATGCTAAGTGACTTTCTGGCTATTACCTTGACTAAACGCTTGCATTTATCTGCCACTGTGACACCAGATCTGCTTCTTAAAAGCCGGTGTCAGCACCATCCTGCTGTGAACCATGCAGTGTTCAGCACAGCACGCGCCCGAGTAAGGGTTGAAGGTCACAGGATTTCATAAGCGACTGCTTTAGGACTTCTAATGGATCTTAGGCATTAAAATATATACATATATTTTAAATTACTATGTAGTATGTGGACTTTGTGCTGGTATCTGATCTGTCATAGAATTATCGACCGACTAAACCAGAGCTGCAGCCTTGGCTCATGATTAGGGCATTGGCTTAGGCAATGAACATTGCTGTTTAATCCCTCTCCCATCATGCAGAGCTTGGCCAAAGCCAGGTCAGGACAATGGGGAGCTTTTTAAGTTTAACCAGGCTCCAGACCAGGCCTGTGTAAGCCTGCACGAGTAACTGTTAGATACACAACTCCAGACTGACTGCTGGCGTAACCAACCTGTTCAGGATCAGCTTGACCCAAATGGATTCACCTTGCCTGATCCTGCTCTCCGTGGCTGGCTGGTGAATGGCAGGAGGATGAACTGCAGACATGAAACGCTACTGCACAGACACCCCGGGTGTCCCCGGCCCTGCTGCCGCAGCTGTGTGACACCAGGCAAGCCATGGCTCCGCCTGCCCCCCACGTAAAATGGGGAGATGGCAGTGACCTTTTTTAAAAGTACTTTCAAATCAGTCATGAAAGATCTTGGTGCTGGTGGGTACTTTTGAGTTTGCCGGCTCCTAGCTCCCCTTCTGAGAAACGTTTCTGCTGATGCGTTTGCCCTGCAGAATTTGCTCTGAATAGATTTGTAACACAACTTTGTGGGATTAGGGCTTTCCAGCATTTCAATTCACTGAGGGCATAGGGAGTAGGTAAGCATAAAGGACAGAAAGAGAAGGGACAGCATATAACGATGCATTAATTACTATTTTAACAGATCGTAATCACGACTGTCAACACAATGCCCTTTTTAATTGTACAAAACATGGGTACGGGCTGAGCTAACATCTGATTCATCAGTGACATGTTTAGAAATCAAATTCTCCCTGAGGGAGTTACGCTGAGTGCCGGGAGGGTAAAGCAGAGGGAAGGTCGCTCCACACTTACCCTTACCCGCTCTTTCAGGAACATGCTCTTGCATTCTCTGTAGTGACTGGACTCTGGGCTGGACTGATCTTGATGTGTGCAATAGGGACATTCTGACAGTAAGGATTTAGTGCCCAATCAACAGGTCTCACTGAAATGTCATCACCTTGAAAACGTTCCCGTTTCCTTTATGGGTGAACAGAAGAGACTGAACACAACCTGACCAAGAATTTATGTTTAGGACAACCAGGGAGAGTAGCCGTGATGTGAGCAACTATGGTCTTTTCACCCTTAGAATTTCACCCTTCCATGATAAAATACTGGGGAGAAATTTCCAATGTTTCCCAAATTGTTCCTTCATGATGGGAAAGATTTTTTTTCTGGAGTGGGAATGGTCAGGGGTACCCATATGGAGTGTCAGGCTCCCGATGCAGTACAAGACATAACTCAAGGAGATTAACTCAAGGAGAGGAACTTCTGACTCTGCTCCATGTCTTCCACAACTTTTCACCTAGCTGCCAAGACAACTGATGCACTGCCCTTGCTCTGGAGCATCCTCAAGTTTTTGGCGCTCTCATGTGCAGGGCCACAGCTTTGCTATTTGTCCCTGACTATCCAGACGCTCTTAAAGAAAAAGAGGCATCTTTGCCCAAGAAATTCTCCTCCTGCTTTCATAGCTGACACATGCTTATGACTTCCATTGCTGAGATGTCACAATTTAACTTTTAATTTACAGATGAAAGAAATACTATGAGCCTTGCCTAGCAAAAAGAAGATTAGCTGGGAAGTTGCTTTGCCCCCCTGAGAATAGCTAGTTCTGGTGGACTCATCCTTTGCAATAGGTGTCAGCCAATTCTCGTGGAGTTAACTCTCTGTGAAACTGCACAGCAGAGACTGGAGGGATATCATTGCGTTACATATTAAATACATGAGTAATACGGCTTTAAGCAGAGACTACAAATAGCATATGAAAACAGAGATGTGTTCTGGAAAGATCTAAGGCAGAATGGGTTGGTTAACTGGGTTCCTGAAAAGAGACTGATTTCTGATTGGGATCTGGGACAAGTTGCTCAGGGATGCTATTGAACTATCCAGAATTAACAGGGCATTCACCGAGCAGAGGAGCTTAGATGTCTGCAGGGTAGTGCTCTGATGTTGTGCATATGACAGAAGAACCAAAACAGTGGGAAAACTGAAATGTGAGGTGGGGTGGCTTGAAAAAACCCTACCTTTAACTCCACAAAATCAGTTTGCTGAGCTGTACGGGCTGTGACAAACAAGAGAAGCTACGAGTGTGCCAGGCATGAGGAGCGAAATGCAGAAGCAGGAGCGGACCACGTCATGTCACAGGAGTCTGCAAGCACCAGGAGAAGACACGCAGGGCAGGAAGAGAACACAAAAGCCTGGGAGCTCAGAGGTGCCCTTCACAAGAGCAATGGACAAAGCTGCAGCAGGAGATGGGCAGAGTCAGCACGAATGTGAATGGAAATTACTTTCATTTCTGTACAGGGCAGAGGTATGTAAGCAACTGTGGTGCTAAAGATAATTATGTAACACTTAAAAAAGTCCCTGGACTGTGGAAAAAAAGCTGTGCCAGCATCTCTGAGGACTTGCAGGTATATGAAAAGATAGGGAGATAAAAGCTTTGATCGGACCTGGGGCTCCCACAGCTGCTACTGCTTTGTGAAGGTGATGCTGTGCTTTTCTGGTGGGAAACACGGACAACGGGGACTGTGAAGTGCGGCCCCACGCTGGTGTTGCCCTGGCAGGTACACATTACAGAGAAATGAGCCATGCTTTCTCTGAAGCCCAAAGGGAAGGAGGCAATGAATCAGCCATTTTGCTGAAAAGGTCTCCAAGAGACAGCAGCCTGAGAAAGCTGAGCCACAGCCAAAATGAAAGAGAGGCGCCATGTCGACACCTGGGGTGGCAGTGATGGGTCTGCAAGGCCACATGGACGTCCCGGGGGCTGTGGCAGGACCATGTCTGACGACAAGGCTGAGTCTAACTCTTCCCATTCACTGGCTTGGCTGGGATGGGGATGAGAGACATAGGAGACTGGCCTCTGAGGGAGGACACACAGAGGTGCCCGAGCTAAAGCCACTACTCCCCAAAGTGGGAAGCGTGTGCCTGTGTTGATGTGGCACCAAGAGACCGGTTCACCACAATGCCAAGCCCCACTTTGACCTGGGTTTAACAGGGCGCAATGGGCTTCAGGAGTGGGTTGCAAGACACTGAGAGTAGTTGGAGCACCAGAATTTGCAAGAGAAGCTTGCCAGGGTAATACAGCAGTTGGGAGCAAGTGGTGCAAAAAATAAAATTAAAGTAAAACAATGACAAGTTCATTGTGTGCCTCCAGACATGCACAGCTTTACATGACAGCAAGCAGCTGTGAGGGACTTGGCATCCCTGCAAGCACCTTGTGATTTGGTGCTCCCAGTGGGATGTGAGTGAAGGAGCCACAGCTGGAGCAGGCAGTGGCTGTGATGGACTGAGGTCTGCTCCTCCTTGATCTCACAAATGCCATGCAGGACACAGAGGGCAAACAGGAGACAGAATCGGAGTCAAGCACTGTCAGACTCCAGTCTGCAAAAATAGGTTTTCTGTTAGTACTTTTTATGGACATTCACTGGCCATATGGAAGTAATTGATGAGATCTGGTAATGGCTTCAAAACATCAGCTAGGTAGGTAGGACTGCCACTTATGGAGGGTGGTGCAGGGACTCCATTTTTCTCTGTGGACTGAGGATCAGGGGTCGAGGCCGGGGCCAAGGCCAGGTCCAGACCTGTTTGAACTCATCAAAGAGGCAGGAGATGTGGGAAGTACAGTTGTCATGTGCCTCATCAGACCAACTGGAGGTGTAAAGCATCCATGGTGTTTGACAATGCAGTCATATTTCTGCTTCCCTATGAGGAACTGAGAGCTTGGCCAAGGGACTCAGCCTGTAGGAGCATGCTTCCCGTTGACCATGCCAAATGCTTGGGCAGCAAAACTCCCCTGTGAATTCCTCTGCATCCATCTGAAGTTTGTTTGGGACAAGACCTGCAGGAATGGAAATGTCACCTCCTGATGCGATGACCACATTCTCAGGTTTGAACCCATTGGCAACACAGTGAAGGAATTACAGGCTGCCAGTTGCCAGATGTCAAAAGAGCAATGTGTCTCTCTCATTGCTCCCTATCTGGCTAGTTTAGCACAGCAGATTCCCATCTTTTTCAGTCCAGAGGCCTCCACTGTTGATGTTCCCACATGTGCAGTACAACCTTTGTAAAACAATTTTCTTTTCACAGGCTGAGTGTGTGCATGTAACAGGTCATTGAGAAGCAGGTCTGCATCTTGTGCCTCCTCTCAGTGTGGTCCTGGGTCAGTAAGAAAGCTCCCTCCCAATGTAGCAAATGTTGATCAAGCTGCAAAACCCCTTGAATGACTGTGACGGAGATGCTCCTTGGACACAGCAAGGCAAATCCCTTAAGACAAATATAAAACCAAACATTTCTACAGTGCAAAAGGGGTTGGGGTCACAGAATGAAAAATATTGGCAGGCCAAGGGATGGAGATGATGCAGTCTGCAAGAGCTGGCACCAGCTGGATTTTGTAATTACTGCTCCATGCTCTTTGTGGGTAAGTGCAAACGCTGCCAGGGCTGCAATGAGAATTCAGTCACATACCTGTGCTTCGGTTAGCTCAAGTCTGAGTCAATCACTGAATGATCCAACAACGCACAGATTTAGCATTAATGGTCACAAAATTAAGCCCATGGTAAACGGCACAAAGAGGAATCATGTTTTTTCTTTCTTTCTCTGAAGTGTGATTCAGAGTCCATTTGTTTAGCAAACTATTTTTACAGGACCACAAACCTGCCTTAAGTTTCAAATTCATGGAGAGCTTGCACTTATTGCAAGGAATAATTTACAGTTTTGAGGTGTATATGGTGTAGTTCAGGGGAACTTAGTTCAAACATGTAAAATATAGCTTACTGGGATGGTCTGCACACCTGCAGGTGGGAACATCTGAAGAGCAGTTTAGGTTCAGAGCTGTGCTAGACCACTTGATCAAAAAGTAGTGAAGAGTAACAGCAGCAGTGGTGGAGGCTCTAACAATGAGAGGAACGTAAGGATGTGGTTTGCTCTCAAGAAAGTCTTGAAAGAAGGTAGGAGGGGGAAGGAGGAGAGAGAGGTGGGCTGCTGTAAGCACAACAGTATGAGCTAACGCATAGCGAAAGGAAATAGCTGAGGCTGTAAAACGTGAAAAAGGTTACTGAGAAGTGAAGAAATTGGAGAAGAGACAAGGTGGCTGAAGGGAGCTTTTCCTCAGCTCTGCACTCCTGTTTTCACAAGCTGTTCACTCGCTGTGGTTTGCAGCACAAGAGGGTATTTGGACAATTTACTCTCATTCTTCTGCCGGTGGAAGAGCAACAAACGTGACATCCCAAACTAGGAATTCATTGATCAAAGGGCAACATGAGGAATGACCTGAATTTGCTGGTCAAATGGAAGGGCTCTCCTGCGAGGTCAGCCTCTGCCATGCAGGAGAGCGTGGAAGGGTGGCTAAGGCCACCCCCAACCCAGCTCTCTGAGGCAGAGTTAGAGGCAAAGCCTAATACACTCCCTTAGAAAAGCAAATTTGCTTTGTACCTGTGCTGCAGCAGGTTGTGACACTCGCGTGTGGCCCCACACTCGCCTCCCTGCCACCTGCTCCTCTCCCAAACCTTGCCCGGGGCTCAGGGCGCATGTCCCCGGCTCAGGGGACTGCAGCACAGGGGACGGGAAGGCTGTCCCTTGGCCAGCCCAGCGTTGCCCAGGGCCAGGAGCTTGATCCCATGGGAAGAAGCCTGAGCTCAGGAGTGAGTGGGGTGGCTATTTTGGAGGTGCTGGGGCCAGGGGGACCTTGGCAAGAGGACAGAGCATCTGTGAATGCCCTGCGGTGCAAGGAGGCACCAGATCTGTGACACCCAGTGACACCAAGTGGTAGCAGCCAGTATGCAATAGTGTTTGTGGGTCTGAAACCTAGGGCTGATATTTTCCTTGTTGCTCAGTGCCTGCAGACTTACTGCAGACCATGCAACTTGTAGGGAAACCCAAAGCTTGGTGACTTTGGGGTGCTAAAGAAACGGTTTCTGAGATACAGGCTCACCCTAAACAACTTTTGCATCTGACTTAGGAGCTTTTCACTCTGCTGGGACTCAAGCTGTGGCACTGATCTGGCCCGGGTTTGCTGCAGACCGCTGGGGAGCAGGCCTGCCAAGCATGCAGCAGTTTGCACAAACAATCTCATTTGCCAGTTGAGTGATCAGGGTAAAAAAAATCACCTTGTGGCTAAGATGAAGCAACACAGAAAGCCTTCAGAGCGTGTGCTGTGGAACCAGTGCTCTGCTGTGAAGTCCTGCAGATGCTTGAGAGACCAGGTGGCTTGTGATGAAGCATGGTCCTCTTGGGATATGAGCTCTACATACTGGTGGGTTTTGTCAGGGTTTGCTTTTGGAACAACATCACTACTCTGAGCATAGCTTAGAGCAGAGCTGCTGGCCCCACAGCTGGTATTTCAAAGTGTTTCAGATCCACGTGCCCATCTGCACAGCACTTCAGAAGAATTGTCAGGAAAGGAGCATTCACAGAATGGAACAGAGATGAAAGATTAGTAATCAGCAGCTGTAGGTAACGTGGTCCTGGGCTGTATTTTTCTATCCTCATCTTGCAAGAGCTTGCTCACAGGCTCCATTGGTGCCAGCCGTTTGCAGATGTGCAACGGTGCGGGCAGGAGTCAGCTTCTGCCTCCCACCCACTCTCCCAAACAACAAGCCCAGAAATGTAGCAGAGAGAAATAGGTACTTCTGGCATACAATTAATTTGGTCTATTCCAGACATTGACAAGGTGACCTGTGCCCCAGAAAAGCATGTTTCTCTCTCTCAGCTGTAAAAGGAGTCTCGACAGCTCGCTCTGCCATAGGTGCCTATGCTGTGACATCTGCAGACGCGGAGATTCATTCCACCCTTGTCTACAGGCACTGTGCACAGACCACAGTTAGCACAGCTCCTGGGACCCTTCTGTGCCCTTTCTGATACTGCTCCGGTGAGTCCTGCTGCACCTATCACCGCTGTGGGGCCTGTACGTCGCAGCAGAATGGGTGAAGCTGTCTTTCCCAGGGGTGTGTGTCTCAAAGGTGGATGGGTTCAGCTCAGATTGCAGCATTGCCACTTAAGTTGTTTGCATATTTCCATGACATTTTTAAGAACTGAGTATCTCTGAGGTTTTTGCTCCTCCACTGAATTTAATGGAAATTTGCCAACGCATTAACAAGTTGCTGGAGAGGAGAGAGACAAGCAGACAGCAATCACATAATCCTTGTTTTCTTAGGAATTGAGGCAACTAGAGTGATTGCCTTATTTCTGTGGTTAGTCTGATCCCTAGGGAAAAATCCTTCCAAACAAACAGCATATTCAGCTACATAATGCACATGATCGAGACGTTGCTGTTGAAACTGTGAGTGGAGATATAACAAAACAGATTTCTACTTGCATTTAAACCTTATTTTATATTACAATGCCAATGAGAGAGATGGAGGCACTTGTCACAGATATTGTCTTTCTGAAGTTAATTGCACTTTAAAGGTGTTTTTCCCCACCTGTCGCACCAGAGGCAGAAGAAACTGCCAGGAATGACTTTGTGCAACAAAGCGGCATAAAGGTACGATCATCTATATTTGATGTAGAATCAAATAAAAATCAGAGGAATTAGAGACAAAGGTAAGCTTATGGGCCTGAA
Source organism: Pelecanus crispus (assembly GCF_030463565.1). NCBI lineage: Eukaryota > Metazoa > Chordata > Aves > Pelecaniformes > Pelecanidae > Pelecanus > Pelecanus crispus. The sequence continues at coordinate 60,760,178 of NC_134646.1, read as the reverse complement.
TGTTTGAAGTTCAACTTCTGCGTCAAGATCAAGACAGGCTTATTCTACCCTGTAGATTTGAGGCATTTCATCTCATGGCAGCCACTTCAGAGGCTTTCCATCGGACAGGGTATAAAGTCAGCTGTGATGACTTGATGTCAGGCTTAGGATTTATTGAGACAGGGATGGACACCGATGGGGTGTGAGGGATGTGCAGCGTGAATGCATGGCCTGATGCTAATGCAACGGGTAGAGCCCTCCCTTTTCAGCCATCCTCAATCATAAAATGGTCCCCATTAATTTTGCAGCTGGAATTAAATCCAGAGAGGAATCCAGACATTCGTTTTGACACTGGATTAACAGTGAAACTTGTCTGTTCTTGGATTTTTAGCCATGAGGTTTTCTGCCAAAACAGATGTGTGTTAAATCTAACAATTTAAATGAAGTATTGTTCATCAATTACACATTAAGGTTAAGACCTTAAAATCTTTCACTACACGGTGGAGGGTGTTTGGGTGATCCCCCAGCATGAACATGGCCCTCTCTCCTGAAGGGAATGGAAATTATTAAACTCGGCACAGGTTTAGTGAGCTGCAGCATGGAAAGAGAGAGAGGCTCTGACTCATCTACTCTGCAAACAACCGCATGAGACTGCAGTTTCACTTTTTGATGTGGTCTCGTTACAGAAGTGTATGCCAGCTGAATTATCACGATGAAATACTATTCCTTCCACCTGGCTAAGCACTTGGTAATTTTACTTGAGGTTCTGGGGGAGGAGAGCAGAAGATGCTTCAGTGGGCGTTGTACCCACAATTCAAGCAATAATCGTAGAATGGTTTGGGTTGGAAAGGACCTTAAAGATCATCTAGTTCCAAACCCCCTGCCATGGGCAGGGACACCTTCCACTAGAACAGGTTGCTCAAAGCTCCATCTAGCCCAGCCTTGAACACTTCCAGGGATGGGGCATCCACAGCTTCTTTCGGCAACTTGTTCCAGTGCCTCACCACCCTCATAGTGAAGAATTTCTTCCTTATATCTAATCTAAATCTACCCTCTTTCAATTTAAAGCTATTACCCCCTGTCCTATCACTACATGCCCTTGTAAAGTCCCTCTCCAGCTTTCCTGTAGGCCCTGTTCAGCTACTGGAAGGCTGCTATAAGGTCTCCCTGCAGCCTTCTCTTCTCCAGGCTGAACAACCCCAACTCTCCCAGCCTGTCTTCATAGAAGAGGTGCCCCAGCCCTCTGATCACCTCTGTGGCCCTCCTCTGGCCTCACTCCAACAGGGTCATGTCCTCCCTATGTTGGGGGCCCCAGAGCTGAACACAGTACACCAGGTGGGGTATATTCAGTCCTTAGTGCCTTCAGAGAGGAGCTGAGCTCTCCCACACACTCTGTTATCCCCTTCATGGAGGAGAAAAGGGAGGTGCATACAGAAAGGCCTAGGTCTTGTCCTCTGAGGTCCACACACATAAGAAACCGTTCAAGGAGACTGCAGTGAAATAAGAAGGCCTCTGCTGTCTGCGTGCCAGACCATGTTTATTATATAAAATGTTTGGTGAGATTAGGGCACACTCCTGTGTTTCATCAGAATGATGTAATGAGAGAAGAGGGAGAAGCTCTCAGTTGCATGGTCCCTCCTTTGGTATCAGACGGACCTCCCCCTCCCTTACTGTGCACATCTGTAGACCACTGTGCTGTGCCACCGCTATGATTTGGGAATGCTTTTAATTATAAAGTATGTCCAGTATGCAGTTACAAATTATACTAATTTTGGCATCTTAATTAGCTATACCAAGAAGTAACAAATGACAGTCACTGGCTTCTGCCTACTGGACACCTCCCCTGTTCTGTGGTCTCCAGCCCTGTTGGGAGGCAATGCAGCATATCCTCATACAGCAAACAGTACTTTCTCCCTTTAACATTCACTAGTCCTTAGGTAAAACTTCACCTGGAGTATTCCTTGGATGGAGATTTCAGGACAAAAAATATTTCACTGAGAAGTTTATCATTGGCATTCCCAGCATTTGTCACCTCCCTTCACAAATAAATGCCACTGGGAAGCTGATGAGATGCCATTGGGCTCAAGGTGACCGATAATTGGCTGTTTCACATAAATTAATGTGACCAGGAAGTTTTTGACTCAGCCAGCCTGATCAACTGCAAGTGTACAACTCTAAGTCTAAAGATAAAACGAGAGCTCTTGGCCGTGTAATCTCACTCTCTTCTGAATTTTAAATGCTGGTTCCTACCTACGATGTGGAGAAACACCATCATATAAATAAAGCCACTGGATAAGTCTGTGAAAGTCTGAGTCCTACACTAAAAAGCATTTGGCTGCTGGGTCCTTTTATGTCCTGTTAAGTGGGAGATAACAGGTCCTGTTCAATGGCACCCTGACCATGCTCCCATTTGAAAGGAGTGAAGCTCTTCTCTGTCCTATACTGCAGAACACAAACATGACATTCCAAACTAGGGACAGATCATTTGATTAAAGGACACATGAAAGCTTTATCTTTGCCAGGGAGCTAATTGCCTGAAAAGAAGAGATGCACTCCTTGAGTGGATTAGGTCAGAAGTAAGGCAAAGATTATGGGTGGAGGAAGGTGCTCGGTTAAAATACCTCTGTGTGAATGCTCCTGCTCTTTGATGAAGGGTGAAGTCATTGACACCTTTTTACTTTGTGTTTTGCTGAATAGGAGTGTGTACGCATGGGTAGTTACCATGGAATAAATGACATGCTGTAAATTCACACCATCAATTAATTTCTTCATGCACCCATGCTCTTAGACAGAGGAACACCCTGTTTCTGGATGGTGGCTGAGGAGAGGTGTGAGGAAGATACCTACGCTGTCAAAACAAAGCTGTTTCTGTGCATATGTAATAGGAAAATCAAGTGGCTGAGAAACCTTACAGCCACAAACCGTGTGCCTGCAGGCTTCCCCACAGTCCTGGCCATCTCAGGCTGACTCAGAGGCAGCACACTGGGTCTGCCCTGGAGAACCGCAAGGGGAAGGGACCACTGGCAGACACGGGAGCTGGCGTGTTCAAGGTGACATCTTCAACTAGGGGCCAATACCTCAATTAAAATCAGTAGGCACCCAAACCCCTTTTATAGGGCTTTGTAGCCACAAACACAAAAACAAGAAAAAAGATTATTGCTTGCTTCTTCAGGACCTGGTGGGGAAATTTTGTGGAAGAAAAAAGCTGAACTACCTTCAGTGCTTGTTGTATTGTTGGAGGTGTGGAAATAGGCATGACCCTGAATCTTTGGCCCCGGAAGCCTTTCTTTGCTTCCTGCACTCACGTTGGCCTTGGCTGTGCTCTGGCCATGGGTGTATCACCACACACTCCATCACTGGATTTTTCAGCTTAATTTTGCTCTGCAATTTTCCTTCAGGAGCCTTCAGAGGTCTTTGTTTTTCCTCAGTCTCCCTGGTGGAAAGGAGGCAGGTAGCTACACTTCCTTTCAGGTTGGGATGAGCAACTCCAGCGATGGGGATGGGCACAAGGGGCCAGGGGAGGCTGGGAAGCTTCTCCTGGGCATGGGAGCCGCTGGCGGCTCCCGCCACACCACTGCCCTAGCTCAGCTTTTGCAGCCACTAACACAGAAAACCAAGTAAATTTTTTTTTTTTTTTAAAGTTACCTTCTTTGGGTAACATCAAGTACTGAGGTTAGCGCTGGGTGTTAAAATCCTCTCCTGGTTCTGGAGTTTTTTCACAAGGGCTCAGATAAGGTGGGGGAGCCGCTTGCGCTCGGCGCCAATTGGCGAGCGAGCTGAAGTAAACTACGCGGCTTAACCACAGGGGCCTGTTTTCTTTCTGTGCCGGAAACACCTGCCAAAAAGGCTGTGTTCACTCGGGCTGTACGAAGAAAAGCCCCAAATTAAATTTCCAGCCATATAGCAACAGGTCAGGAGGTGATATTCAGTACACCGGTTTAAATTCAAGTCAACTCACTGTGTCATTTCACCAGGTGCATGGCCAAGATAGGGGCGTGGGGTGGCAGGCTGCTGTGAAATGCATTTTTTGCAACCGGCTGTGCGCTGCCAGCTCACTGGGAGGTGCATTTCGTTTACTGGCCGACAAGAATTTGGAAAAAATAACTTGCAACAGAACGACTGTGTGTGATTCGTACCCCATACCGCAAGGCACTGGCCGTGGGGCTGTTGGCCTCGGTGTGGAGGCACGGCGTGCTAGCACGTCTTTGGCTGAAACGGTGACCTTGCATTTCTCTAATTTGAAGGGATAGCTTGGTAGTGCTTCATGAGGAGGAGCAGTTGGCTGCTTTTGTACCCTCTGCACTCTTTGACATGTGGTTTGCATGACAAAAGCCCAGGGCAGGTCAACACCCGAGCACAGGAACCAGGAACGTGCAGGCTCTGCACCCGTGCCTAGCCAAGTGCAGCCAGCCCAAGAGGGGCAGCCCGTAATGCCTGATCGGACAAGCAGTTAAACGTTTTTGCCTCCTCCTCCTTTCAGCAGCTACCCACTGCGCATGGTTCACTGCCTGTGCCTCACTCATCAGCTCTTCTCCTCCAACAAAATGCCAGCTTGCCAAACTGGGGCACATTTAAACGTCATGATCTCAGAAAAAGTTGTCCTGCCTCTTTTAAATTTCTCTGTAACAGGCCCAGTAAAAGCACAGGCAACTTTTGGCAAGCTGCCTAAATCTGGTACATTTTCCATGCATCCTGTTTGCCCAATAAGCAGGTCTGAGTTCTAGCACTGGCGACCCTGGTGGGAACAATACCGGTGGCCCATGAAAGCCATCCCTTGAGTCTTGCAAGCCCAGCTGAGTCTGACAGCTCTTAACCCTCCAAATGTCATCTCCTACCCACCCCTCTGGGTTGATGCACAGATACATAGATGAATGAATGCATGTGTGAATGCACATATGGATGCACGGATGGATATTGGTCTGCAGTGCACCAAGCCCACCGGTTCCGTCCTGACCGTGAAAGCAGCAGGTGACCTGCGTGGCTGCAGCAGGGTCTGGAGTGCTCTGCACTGTCACTTGGCCTCATCCCTAGTTCCCTTCAGGTGTCTGTACGGGCAACTGCAGTTAGCAAGTCTTGCAGAAAGTGATGGCTCTGAGGGCTGAGCCTGCTTGAGGCAGGAGGATGGCATTGGCTTACAAGCTCCCATACCCTGAATGGCTCACGCTGCCGCTCGTTGTGAGCGCCAGCCAGTGCAGAGCGGCTCTCAGGACACAGTGGATGTGTCTCCTAAATGTCCTTTAGCATTTTGGTTTGTAGTAAGTGGGCTTTTGTGAAGCTGCCCAATTACGTCAAAAGGGTGCAGTCTGGGCACTTGCAGAACCCACTCTGTGACCTACTAACTTACTGCTAAATTTCTCTTAGACATTGCGCATGGGGTATACCGGTCACTAATATTACATTGCTGGTTTATTCTATTGCATGACCAACAACAGTGCATTTTCACAAAAATCCTCTATGATTTTTGCTGTTTAACCCCCTAAAGGCTTTCATCCCAAAGGTTAGTAACAAACAAACTGTACAAAGTGCCTGTAGCGTGAGGATGGAGAGCACACGCTGCCAAGCAACTGGGGGTGAGAGGATGGGGTGTGCCATGAAGTGACCGGGCAGCTAATGCCACAGTGTGCTGTTGTGAAAGCCAAGCTGAGATGGTTTCAAATTGATCTAGTCTTAAAGTAAACCTGAGTTTCCAAAGGAATGAGGGGAACGTGCCAGGAAGTAAAGAGCTGAGTAAATCTAAATGAGTGGCTTGTACTGGATATTGGGGTCCAGTCTACATAACACTGTTGAAATTTGTGGCTCAAGAGTATTAGGTATCTTTATAAATACTCAGTGCAAAATGCAAGTGTGAAATAACACAAAAGGCTTTAATAATTTTAAGGTCTGAGCTCTCCAAGTCCAAACTGGTAGGATATGGTGTCTAAGACTTGATCTCCATAAGGAGTTTGCTTGCTACCTCCAGTCTTTACATTAGTTTACCTTGACTTTTTTTGCAGATCATGTTTATGTATGATTTTGCCCCACTCCACTACAGACTGAGCCTGGAAAGAAAAGACAAGTATCTATCAGTAAAGTATCTACCTGCATCTATCTGGTCACATTGCTAGGGTAAAACAAGCTTAAATTTGGCTGTTTAAGTTGTCAATTGATTCCCTTTCATTAGGAAGTGGCTGCATTTCAGTGCTGTTGTACCCAATGGATTACAGAATTTTTTAAGCTGTGATGCAAAGATTTGTCCCTATGATGTGCACAACGCTTAGCAACCCAGCAGGGAAAGCTCCTTGGAAGTTTTAACAACACATCAGTTAAATTGATGTAATTTCCTTTCCCTTGCCTGGCTTTGTTATCCAGGAGTTGTTGCTGCAGTAACTTAGCCTCGGGATACACAGCAATTAAAACTATGGGTGGTTGCACTGTAGGAAGATAGTGCCCCAGGAAGGCTATTTCACAGAGGTGTTTTCAGGATGTAATTTGATGAAAACTTTCTGGCAGGAGAACCAACCTATGCCATTTTCTTATTTGGCCTCAGCTGGGTCAGTACAGACAGCTTTTTGTAGATCTACACGATAAAGTTAATCTGATTATTTTTAATCTATGTTTGTTTCTATATTTGCTTCAGGTTTAGCCAAGCAAAGCATGCTGTCTGAGGGAGATGGCACAGGGAGGGAATCAACAGCAGTGGATGAGAAAGGGCTTATGGTAAGCTGGGATTGCTCCTGAGAAAAGACTTGTGAACCTGTAGGTGCAGCACAGCCTTAAGCATTTGTTCAGGAGCTCTTTCCCCTGTTGGGAGAAAAGTAACCATGGCCATTTGGAACTGCTTACAGAGCTGACCAGGAACCACGGTGGGACAGCTGCTCTGCACAGTGGCATTCAGCCAATTTTTGTGAGTTCCACGCTGTTCTTCCCTGCTTGCTTGGCATCACGGAGATCACCACTGGGGACACCCAGAGATGCTTTCCTGACTTTGAGTTGGCTATAGTGAGCTCTGTAAACTTTCTTGGCCCATCTCTTAGGTGAATTGTAATTACATCAATACAGAGAGACAGCGCATTTCTCTTTTTGATTCTTAGTGTGAAATCATCACTGTTACCGCCATGAATACCCTGGTTCCTACCTGAGACAGGCCAGCATCCCCTTCCCTCTCAGAAAACTAAAGAACAGTAGAATGAGAGCATTTGCCATCATTGTAGCTAAAAGCACTCTTCTCATGTCTTGAAAAGATCATCAATTCACACTTGGATTTTAACAGAGACCTGCTGGGCAGGGATGGAATGAACTTTCAACTGCACACCCATGGACAGCCTCAAGGTTGCTGTTCCCTATGCTGTCTCGGTTACTGCAGCCTGCTACACTTCTCTGATGTAATTACTTCTTTTCTGGTAGCACAAGAGACAGTAAAACAGGTCCTCCGGCTGCCTTCCTCCAACCTGCCATTGCCACATGCCAACACCCGAGTTGCAGGACGAAAGAGCAGTCCAGGACTCCATGTGTGATCACACAGTGTAAGGCCGAGCAGTCATGCCCACAAACACTTGAGCCAGTGCAGTCAGCTCCATCCCCACCATCATGCACAAAGCAGAATCCTGCTTCTCCTCCTCTAACAGATCCCCTTTCCCTCTTGAGTAAAGCATTTAATAGTGACCTAGAAGACCCCCTACGTTCTCACAATAAACCAAAGTCTTCATGAAGCGAGCCTTTTCCCCGCCTTCTCTCAATAACCAAGGCTGGTGAGCCAAACTCTACCTTCTCTCCCTCATCACCCAGCCTAAGACCTCTGCTTCCTCTGGCATGCTTTGCATGTGCATATTTTAACTAAACCGATTACCTTGCAGTCACAGAGAGAGTTCTAGCCACTCCGACATACCACTTCACATTCATGAACATGAGCAAGATGACTGGGACTCTGTATCAGCATCACAGCATGCTAATACTGCAACAGCTTGTAGTAAAGCTGTAGAAGGGGAGCTACCAAATCTGTGCCAGGGAGTTAACAGATTGTTGTCTACTATCACAGCTCTGTCTTTGCAGCATGCTCTGCATGGAGAGCAGAGCAAGAACTTTCTGTAACTAAAGAGCCTTTTGGGAAACTAGATTGAGTATTGAAAAGTGCAGTATGATGCTGCCTGTTTCCTGTATACCTAGTTGCCACCTTGGTAGCGCCTGAACACACTGATGTTATGTACTATGGAGGATGCCATTACTTCAGACACCCTTGTTACAAAAGTTGACACTCAACCTTCTTATGATCCTGCTTCTTAGATAGTAGTTATTTTATCTGTATTAAGAGTCTTTGTTTTAACAAGTGCTCCAATTACAGAATGAGGATTATTTGTGTTAGCTATCTCTTGTGTTCTCTGCTACAAAGGACTCTTTGAACTGAGCAGTGTCATCTTTGATGCATTAGCCACATTTCAATTAAAGGCTACTTCTGGTCAGTATCCAGGTTTGGTACATCCTTTGAAGAGGGATCAGCAAAGGATCCTTAGGGATTCCCATCAACGGGAAGGCTTCTATACGTAAGGAGACTGAGGTTGAATGCAGCTGCTATGGAACCTCAACTTGGACAACTGGGTCAACTTCCCTGCCAGTGTCACACTCAGCAGCTAAATTCCCTCCACATTTGCAGCTTCCAATCACCAGCCATCAGCTAGCTTTACTTCTCATTCCATTAGACAGTAAAAAGGATGCATGCTTGTATCAAGTTATCTTGTCACCACTGTGACGAAAAGCCTTTGACCAGGGCATAACAGAAAGACTAGAGAAGTTTTGAAAGAAAATGCAGTTTAATATAAGATTACACAAGGTCAAAATACAATTAGAACAGACATGCTGAATAGCATGCAAACTGACCCACAAGTCACAGCAGTTTTAAAATGATGACACTCCAGTCTCAAAACCATTCCAGGCAGGAAAAATCATTTGTACTAGTTACTCCCCTTCTCTGTAACTTTACAGAGCATTGAAACTTTAGTCTGTGTAAAGTATAAAATTTCTGCATTGCAGAAGATACCCCTTACTATGGAAGCCCAACAGGTAGATGGAACTATGTCTTCTTCAGGATCTCCACCACCTTGCTATTCTGTTAATAGCTTCATCAGAATACCCATGACATATTGCTGTTACAACAGTCCCCAACCAGAAGGAATGCACACCATACTGGTTTGGAGGAAGTCCAGCAAGCCCAAGAGCATGGCGGAAGACAGTTAGGAACTCCCTCTTTGTCACAGCCGTATTGTCTGAGTGCACAAAGAGAGGGCCCTCTCCCTGTGGCCGTGCTGCCACATAGATACGGAGAGCTTCAACAGGACATACCCACATCTCTTTAGATAGTCTCAGTTGGATCAAAAACCTCTCCCAGCCCATATGAGATGTATGCAAACAAAGGTTTGCACCCCCTTCAGTCAGCTGGAGGTCACTCAAGTACAGCAGCTCTGGCTGTACTGTATTTTTGTGATTTGCCACCATCTCTTCTATACGGAGTGCCCCAAAAAAAGCTACATTAAACATGGCACGAAACAATACACACTCATAAGGAGAGCTACACACAGATTCCAGAGTCCCCAGGAGAGATCTTAACACTTCAATAGTTACGGGAGAGTATTTATCATTTGAAGGGCTAGTCCTATGTTTCAGCCTTGATATCATGTGACAGATAACAGGATCTTGAAGAGGATCAGGATGATCTACCATTCTGGAGATGAAGGACAGTCCTTCCATATACATTATTATTTTTGTGGGAGGCAGATCCTGAGACTCCATGATGACCAAGAACTCTCTCACTTGATCCACTGGAATTGGCCAGGCTGCAGAGAGAGCCATGCCCTCTCTAAAGGCAAGGAAATTCTTCAGGCCCTCATGGTAGACCTGCCATAAGTGGCTGTCTCCTGAGTCCTCCAGTAAGAGCAGAGCCTTCAGGGGGCACGGGCCCAAGGGATGCTTCTCAGGAACCTGGTTGAGTTCATCTGCTAAAAGAAATCTACATTAGCAGTGGCAAACAAGGCAGTTTCACAGACAATAATCAGACAAAAGTTTCCTCCCTTTCAACATGCTTCAGTTTTTGCTTGAACTTCTCTGAAAAAAGCCTGTCCCTTGCATGCTTATGATGCTCACCTGCACAGCTTCCAACAGCCAGAGCACAGGAAAAGAATTAAAACCTCAAAAAACATAAAAACCCCAGTGATTTTTCTCTTTAAAGCAACACCTCAAGCCTAGTGACAGACCCAGCAGACTACATCAAGGTTTTCTGCAACCCCAGACCTCCACCAAGGGGCACATGGGATTGAGAGGAACAAAGCTACACAACAGCAATATAGATTCAGCAGTGCACACAGATCCCAGAAGTATTTCAGCACAGAGATCAGATCCCACAGAAGAACCTGCCAAGCCTCTGCCAAGCTCCCCCACCATGCAGCCGACCCCTCTGGGCCACGCTCACCAGCTCCTCCCCTGCTGCCAGCTTCCACTCCACCGGGACCCCACAGTTCAGCACAGTCAGTCGGACCACGCAGCAACCACTTCATACCCGGCTCCCGCTGTAGTAGCTCCAGCAACGCCCAGAAGTGCGAAGGGGGTGCGGACAGCTCGACCCCACTGCTTTGCATCGCCAACAAAATGGCGCCCGCACACCCAGACGTGCGAAGCGCCAACTCCTCAAAAGTGCCCCCGTGCTGCCCTTTTATTGGCTGGCCCTTCCTTCTACCCAATCGGAGCGTCCTCCGCCCGCCCGCGCCCCGCTCTTATCCAATCGCGGAGCGAGCCGCGTGGCTCTGCGCCCCGCCCCGCCCGGCGGCGGAGCCGGTGCCTGAGGGAGGCAGCGGGGCCGCCTCCGCCGGGGCCGCCCGCGGGCAGGGCCGGGAGTCGCCCGGAAGATGGGATTTCACTGCCTGGAGCTAAACGGCCCGTTATCGCCTTCATTGCGCTGCAATTAGGGGCTAAAGAAGGAGCAGGCGGTGACAGAGGGCGTGCCCGCGGGTGCGCCTCTGCTGTGTGACTTAACCGCCTTAGGCCCTGGCCGTGTTCTTTCGCCCCCGCCTCAAACCTGCGCCGTTTTGTTGCTAAAATGAGACAACCTGCAGCAGGCGGAGGTACGAACGCGGTACAGGACCGGATGAGGGCCAGGGGTCCCTGCACAGCTTTGGTCAGAGGGAGACCAGGCCGGGCCCCAGGGCTGCCAGCGAGCAGGGGCGGCTGCTGCCCGGTGCGGCCAGGAGCCCTCGGGGTACGGGGCTCCCTTCTCCGTGGAGCAAGTGGGCTCTGAAGGCACCCCAAAGGAGATGAGGGCGCACAGGGAAGTACCAAGCCAAAAGGTTGAGTTGTTGGTTGTGGAGCCTGCTTGCTTTATTGCACCTTGGGATTCAGCAGGGAGAGCTGCCGCGGAAGGGTGGCTATCTCGTTAAACTGTGCACAAAATATCTAGGTGGGTTATCTGTAATTAACAGCAAAGAAGGACTGATGAGTAAATCAGAATGGAGTCAGCTGCCCTGAGCTATTTGGTATAGGCAGCTTTCTAGGAAGCATTCCTCAGCCCGGGAGAGCGACAGCCAGGTGACACAAGTCCTTCTCTCTTCTAACCTCATCAGTAAATCCAGTCATGTTTCAGGCTTTGGCGGAAGACGGTGTAAGAAACGCCCGTAAGGTTCACGCCCGCCACTTCGGGGGCCAGGCCCGGCTCCTCGCCCTCTGCTCTCGGCGCCGCCCCTCCCTACCGGCCGCTTCACACCCGCCGCCGCGCCCCGCCGGCAGGGGCCCACCCCTGCCCGGCCGGGCAGCCAATGGCAGCGCTTCGGGGCGCCGGGGCTGCTCCCGATACCCAATGGGAGGAGGGCGTTGCGAGCGGCTCGCGGCTATAAAAGGGCCCGTGGGACAGCGCTGGCTGCTTTTGTGGCGACCTCCTGCCATGGCCCGCAGTGCCTGTGCTGCGGCCCAGCCGGTCGCCGCCGCGCCTTTTTGGGAGATGCTGGCGCTGCTGGCCCGGGAGCCAGGCATGGAGTGGCTGGAGCTGGGCCTTGCTAGGCGAGCAGCCGCCTTCTCGCATTCCAGTCGAGGAGCAGCGCGTAGGACGGAGGCGGTGGCGTGCCCCAGCAGCTGCGGGGAGCGCGGCGCGGCGGCGGCTGGTGAGTGCGGGCGGTGGCCGGGGGCTGGCCTCTGGCTCTGGGCGGGGGGCGAGCGGATCGCTGGCGGCCGTGGCTCCTGCCGGGCAGCGTTTCCTTGGCTTTGCTCGAGTTCTTGTGTGAGGCCGGAGCTTTTGGAGGGAGGCCTCGAAGGAATTCCTCTTCCTGGGCTGGGAAATACGCTGCCTTCCGGCGGGAGCATGCTCTGTGCCCTCTGCAGGTGTAATTTCTGTAAGCCATGCCAGAAAAACTTGGTTCTAAAATTGCTTTTTTGCTTGTCTTCTCTGTTGCTACTCCACAAACTAGTAAATTCCCAGATTGTTGCCAGATCTAGTGCCTGAAATGGGCCTGGTATGCTGCTTGCAGTTTCCCATTTGAAAAATATCTCGGTTCTTTAACAGCTCTGGGTGTAGCTGTGTGCCTTTAATGGGATAAACTAGCAGAGCACTGAGAAACGCTGTCTTTACTCCTACTTAAGTGGCATGCTTGTGCTTGTTGTCAACATGTGCTAATGTGGATCCTCTTTTTGTAGGAAGGGAGTTTAGTTGTCCTTGGAAACATTCTTTGGGACCTTGGCCTCTGAAGACTTTGTCGTTGTTGGAGTGCTCAGGGGATACTAGGCTTTGGCAAGCCTACCTCGAAGGACTGAAGAAATTCCTTGTCTTTAGGAAAAGCATGGGAATGCCTGCAGCCTGGCCAATTCCAGAGGAGCAAGTTAGAGGGTTTTTGGCTGTGGAATCCCTTTATTCATCCTCAAAGACACTGATGTATGTGGCAGCACTGTCTTATTTATCAAAATTGACTGGTAACCCTGATCCTCTGGAAGATCCTGTAACCTGTTGCATGGTGATAGGGTTGAAACGTCGAGCCGGCATCCTGAGGGATAAATACTTGCCTATAACAATTGAAGTGTTGCGATCTCTCTTAGGAACTCTGGAGTCTGTATGTATAACTCATTATGAACGCTTACTGTTTCATGCATTATTTACTGTAGCTTTTTTTGGGGCACTTCGAATAGGTGAGATGGTGGTGAAGCACTGTGATATACTGCAGCCTGAGCTGCTGTACCTGAGTGACCTCCAGCTGATGGAGAGGAGAGTGGTGTTTTGTCTGCACAACTCTTCTCTGGATCAGGAGAGACATGTCATCAGCCTTGGGCTGTCTGGAGAGCCATGGGTGTGCCCTGTTCTGGCCCTCCGGAGCTATGTGATAGTTCGTTCACAGCTGGAAGGGCCACTCTTTATGCACTCAGATAATACAGCTGTAACGAAGAGGGAGTTCCTGGCTGTCCTCCGATGGGCCCTGCAGCTGCTGGGGCTGTGCCCGGAGCTGTATGGTGTGCATTCCTTCTGGCTGGGGACTGCCGTCACCGCTGCACGCTGCGGCTATCCTGGGGAAGACATCACTCGCCTGGCAAGATGGCCCTGTATGATCCCAGAGAGACCATAGGCATGGAGACCAATGTGACAAGAGAAGCTAATGAATTACCTTCTTTCTGTAGAGTTGGCTTCTAACTGTGTAGTTCCTAGTCTTTGACAGTAATTTAGTATTAACACCTGTAGTGAATTTTCTGCCTCACAGTGGGGTGATCTCTGAAGTTCACTCACAGTTGCCACTTGTGCTGTCCGTAGCGTTGAGAGTGGGGGAGTATCAAATCTGCTGTGTGTGGACCTTGCCTGTCTGTCTTGACAGAGCGAGGCTGCAGTTTTATATAGTGTGAATTAATAAATGTTTCCTTTTTAAAAACAGTCTCTGCCTACTAGTAATATTGTTGCTCTTTACCCAGAAGAAATTGCAGTCTTGGCTTTGAGAGCCATGAATTACAAGCAGACTCTGAAGTTTTGAAGGAAAACTCTTGAGACTTTAAGGTAATCATTGTAAACCAGGAGGTGGTTAAATTGTAGTATCTTTTTGGTGTAGCTGTACACTTTTTAACACTAACATATGTCACTAAGGTTAAAAGGGAAATACAAGCTACATTATTAACCCCAAAGCAGGCACCAAAGGATGAGCTTTTTAAAACACTGATATTCATAAAATGTTAAAAGTGATATCTTGTACTGTTTAAATGGGGGACAGCAGCTTTTCTATTCGGCAAACTCTGCCTCTGAAAATTTTTCATTTAATCCTCTAGACCCAATTACCTCTGAGCATAATTAGCCTAATCAGTATTTTAAATAACAAATAGCACAGGTTCACTTAACAGTTAATGATTTCCTTAGGGTGTGATACTTGCTGTCCTTAATTCAACCTGTTCTTTTTTCCCAAATTTTAAACTACTTTTTAAAATTGAGGAGTTTTCAACCATAATCATAAAGTACAGTGGCTTGAGTACTTCTAACTTTGTTATTATAGCATTTGTAGTACTTTGATAGCATGTGGTGGAATGTATTTTTCACCATATGGCTGGACTGGGAAGGGAGTTGGTGAGTCAGACAGTCCTCTGGCTGAGAATTGTGGTGAGGAAGCCTTTTGATCACCCTGATGACAATCACTGCTCCAAACCTGGACCATGATTATTGTTAAACAGGCTAGTTTTGTATCTCACTCTGGCCTGTGCCCTTTTCTAACAAAACTAAGGGTTACAGAAATGTGGGAGCTAGCTGAAATTTAATGCTGGCTTGATCTCCATGTGGATAATTAGCCATGATTTCTGAGACTTCTGTTGAGTAGAAATTAACACTGTCTATGTAGGGCAGCACCAATCTGCTACTCTTTACTACGAGAGTGGTGTTGTGCTCACTGTGGGAATTAACTACAGTGCAGCAAGACTTCTGTGGTTATGACCATATCTGAGATCTCTGTTTTAACTGCAGTGCAGCTAAAAGCTGTCTTTTTTCATTGTGTGGCTTTGTTCACTAGAAATGCTTGTTTGTATAGTAATTTCTGTTTCTGTGCATGAAATCAAAGTGTAAATAGAGCTAAGGTGATGTAAATGTAGCATCTGCCCAGGAACTTACCCAGAGGTGCCCACCAGCTGCTGCTGCTGGTTAGGCTGAGCAGACACTTGGAACATACCTGCAAAAGGAACTGCTCTGTGGAAGCTTTGATGGATTTTTGCTGTCCCCTGTGTATGTGATGTGTCTGCTTGCTGGCTTGTGCTGTACCCAGGCATGCCGGCTTCTAGTACTGTCTGTTGCTTTGCTGTGGAAGGTCTGTGTTGGCTATGTGTGGTGTGGTTTTGGTAGTGGAGGGAGAGGGGGCTGCAGGGGTGGCCTCTGTAGGAAGAGGTAAGGGGCTGCCCAGTTCATATTTTTGTTTCCCAGTACCCAAATATTTTAATTAGCAATAAATTATTTTTTCCCAAGTTGAGTCTGTTTACCTGTGACAGTGATTAAGTGCCCTCCCTGTCTTTAGCCCTCTATACAAGTAGATCAATGTAGCTGCACCAGCATTACAGACCTGAGAGGTATCAAAATGAACGCAGTACAAGAACAGGTCAGTGGATGTGCCTGACCATTTAACTCCCTGCTAGATCTCTCCCACTTAACTGATTTCAGCAATAAATTGTGCTTCCCAAATGGGGAGACAGGAAAGGCTTGCAAATAGGTTTAGAGTGTAAATGGATATTCTAGTAAGACAGGAATGGCTGTATTAATGCTAGCACCTTTAATATGTGTGCTGTTTTTAAAGCTTAGAGGTAAGTCTGTCTTCTGGGGAACCTGGTATCTGGCAAATAAATGCCATGATGATTGCTCTGCTATACTGGGAAAATGGATGTCTGTCTTATCTGTAATTTCTGTGTATGATACATGAAGCAGAAGAGAATTACCTTTGTTCTTATTTCTACCTACGTTCTGTAGCTGTAGCCAGAGATTTTGGTCTTGTACCCCCTAAGTGGAAGTAAAATCTAGGAAGTAGCTGGAGAGATGATGAAGAATCAGCTGTAATTATTCAACTTCACTGAATTGTGATCCCAGCATTGAGAATAAGAGACGATTTGGTTTTAAGGAACAGCCATCACAGAGGTAATTAGCTTTTTAAAAAGCCCTGTTTTGATAGGCTGGCATATTTTCAGATAACAAGGTTATAAATGCAGTGCTTGATCTATAATTACTTGTTGGAGTCATAGGTCTTTTACCGGGAAATAAAACTGAGACAGTTGGTAAGTAAGTGAGACCCGTTTTCTCCTGAATGTTAGGAGTTTCACATCTCATCAGCTCAGAATCCCAAAATGGTTATCTTTATAACAAATTAATATTTGCAAGTTTTTTTCCAGCTAACTGTTTTAAAGATCCTGAATAGAAGCAGAAGGGGATATAAGAACGGTATTCACTTTAAGAAGCAAAATAGGGAATTTTTTCAACTCACAATTATTTCTTACAATGTTAATTAATGATTTCACACATTTTTGTCATGCTAAGGGTGAAAGGCTAAGCATACTGACTCCAGAAAGAGCTAAATTACTCTTGTAATACTGATCATTGCTGTGGGAACTTGCTGTATTATGTGGAGATACTGGTGAATCATTATTCATGTGGAAGCTTGAACTCTTACAGTTTCTACAATGTGTAATTGTTGAATTTAAGTGATTATACTCTTCAAGAATAAAGGGGAAGTGATTAGTTGTATTTTTTTATTAGAAAAAACCCAAAACTTTCTTTGTATACCTGATTGGTATGCATTTGATTCTATTCTGATTGTAATGCTTATATCAAATACATATTCCTTAGAATGACAGAAATAATGTTATCCATTAAGTACTACAGTACGAATTAATCAAGTATAAAGTGTATGCCTTTACACAGCTAAAATTTTCATTGTTGAGATTGTACCTTGGAGTTCATGTTCCTGAAATGGGCAAAATTTGCAAGAAATGCCTTCCTTCCACATCTACTGAAAGTGAAGTAGGTAACTGAATCAGGTATTTGTCAGGTTTCACACCAAGATCCATGAATACTTCTTGCTTGTAGAATGAAACCATCCCCTGCTAGTCTAAGCAGCATTCAATGTCCTTTGGTAACGAAGACCCAAATCCAGAAAACTAAGGATAAATAGGCAAATGCGTTTAAACCTCTTAGGGTTGTCTTTTCAGTGGTTAATATAGAGAATTATTTGTGCTATAAGAAGTGCTGAGGAGACCTTCTGAAACAATCTGCAAATGCAAGCAATTGCATCTCCCATACTTTTGTTTCTTGTTTGCAACCAGCACCTGGATGGGAAGTAACTAGCAAAAGAAGACCTTAAAGATTGATGGGTTCCATTGATTTATTACTTGAAACATCCCCAAAGTGCATTTTGGGTACTTAAAAGTCTTTTTTAGTCACCTTGACTTCTTTCTTCTACCTATGTATATCCATCAGTTGTGGTGTTTACTCGTACGTTGAGGAGACTTGATTGTTTTACTCCATAGCAAGGAGGACACTGACATTCTGCAGCAGCTCTAATAGCCACATGCTGGGCACAACATGCCAATGCTCTGTTTACCCTGCTCTGGCTTTCTGTTGAAGGTGTTTCATTTCATATTCTTAAGTCATACCTCCTCAGGAGGTTTGTAACTACTAATGTTGCAAACTTGGAAGATGTATAGCCATTAAAAGTACATTTATTTTAAGGTATCTAAAGGAAAAGCAATGTTTTTCAAAGTGAAGAAGGCTCTGTTTTACATGTTGTGATGCAAGTTTGGCTAGAAGCATTAATATAGTGCCGAATGCACCCAATGCTACTGGCTCATTGAATCATCTCTTCCAGTGAGATGTCATAACGTGTTGCCATCTCATTCTCCAAGACATTCTCTGCAACATGTTTCTTAACCGTAACAGTGTATTATTTGCTACTTACATTGCCTTGAAGTACTGGCAGAAGGGAAGGAGTTAGAGAGCAACATGTACCACATCCCATACTTTTTTCCTTATGTATAGCTTCCCACTAAGAAAAAATGAATTATCCATTGGAGTCCAGACCTGACTGTACCTTGGTCATTAATACCATTGGATTAGGAGCAGCTCTCTGAAATGGCAATGTAATAAGCTGCTTTTTGCTAGAGCCCAGGAGTAAAGCCAATATGGAATTTGTTGCTAAAATCGTTCCAAGTTCTAGCAATGTTCTTATACTAGCTCTTTGACATCAGTTTGAGGAACTGGCTTTTGCACTTCTATATACATTTCCCAAAAGCTATAACCACAGGATGATTGTAGGATAGTCTGTCTTCTCATAGCTCTGCTATAGCTATAAGCTGCGCACTAGTCCCTCTTGCCTTTTCCCCAACATCTTGGTTCTGTTTCGGAATAAAATGCCCTTTCTTAAGCTAAAGGCAGCCGAGCAATTGGCAAAGATACTTCACAGCCCCCTGCCAATTGTTGGCAGGCAAGCAGCAAACATTTTCCAAAGCACACAAACCAACCCGGTATAATGTGTGGTCGTAGTAGCGTTTTAATGTTAAAGCACAATTTTTTTTTGGCCTTAACAGCTTTTATACCTCATATCACCTTCCACAGAACTTGAAAAATAGCAGCTATTAAGCCTGTAAAATTCAGATCAGTGTTGTAGGCTAACACTTCCAGATGGCAAATCCTTTGTCTTTATGGGCAAAATAAGTTGGGTGTTTGTTTTTTTTTTTTTTTTCAGCCCAGTTAACCGAAGAAAAGGGTGTTTCTTGGTGGTGACTCCCTATATTAACACTTAAACTTTTTTCCCTTGGAAGTACTAAGCCTTCATTTCAATGCATTTGTTGTGGGTTGAAAAGAAGGAACCAATATCTTGGCATTGGACAATCGCTTAGAATTTTGCAAATGAAAACCAAGGGTATGAATATTGCCTCCCTTGACCGATCTGCAGCCACTGTGCTCAGAGATGCTTAAGACAAGGGATGCTGTCTTCAGCTGAGATGGGGGTGCTTTGTCCCCAGGATCTAAATGATTCTGTGGTGCCAGAATGTTGTTGTTGCAGAGTTTGAATAAAACTGCAAGTTTACTACTGTATTTTGCTCAAGAGGAAATTTTTTTGCTCAGTCCTTAGCATAATGTAGCTGTGTTTGTGCAAGGGCATTCCAAAGAATGTCAGTACCCACATACCATAAGATGTTTCAGTAGCTAAAACCATGATTTATCAAAATTTATTTTCCCTTGAGATGAGTAGCTGCTGCTTGCTTTATCCCACAGGGAGCTTTGTTCAGGCACAAATGCATTGTGATAATTTAGTGTTGTCCTCCCCCATGTAGTTGCTCTGATATTTTTAAAGTGGGCAGCTCTGCAATATTTGTAAGCTTGGAAGCTAGTTTATTTGGTTTAGAAAAAACTTGCCCTTGGAGTGGTTTGCCAAGGTGGGTATTTTGCACTCTGAGTAAAGCAGTATTTTTGTTTTGTTCCTCGAAATTCTGGGAACATGGAGAAATCACTTGGGTAGATTGATGTGTGTGATTGGATGGAGTAGAAACAATTGGATAATTCCAAATTTTGCAATATAAATGTTTGCTTAGTGTCTTTTTCAAAGAGATTTGTATTACACTGTAAGTAAAATTGTATACAACACTGGTGAAGTAGCATGTATGAATAGTGTTTTAGCAGTCATCTTGCGATTGGAGTTCTGTGAATTTCTTGAAAACACAGTTAAAGTTTCGGTTGATACATTATGGTCTGCATTTTTTTTTTTTCTTGTCTTCATCATCTTTTGGCATGCTGCCTTTTCAGCCAGCTGCACTGTATTAGTGCAAAGCATTAGTCTAGCTCTTTGTAGGGAACTCTTAAACTCTGAGGAATTCAGATAAGAACACAGAAGTTTAGATGCACCATATTCTGTGTTGCAAGGTGGATGTGAGCTTACCAGGAAAGCGGATGTTTTCAGGGGATGCTAGACCCTGTTTGCAGATGCTCTTGTGAACATGATGAGTTTTGGTAGTGTTTTAAAGGTAAGTTCCCAACCCCCTTTTGAATTTTGGAGGGAGTGAAACTTTAGTTTTGAGTTAGTATCTAAACTGTTCTCCTTCAGTCTTGCTTCTTCAGATATCGGTTTAATCTCAGTTCTTTGTGGTGTGCACGCAAGCTGAAGGGATTGCTTTCTGGGGAACCTAGAGTTGTCTTCAGCCTGCCGTGGTAGCTGGGGGGCTTCCTTCTACTTCCAAAAGCTGAGGTAGTGTGCTGTCTTCCATGGCTCAAGAGTGATCACAAAGAGGAAGATGCTTGAGTCTGTCTGCACCCTTGTATTTGTCTAATCCCGTTTGTTTTGGAGCATCAGGCTGCCTGTTAGAGCAAACCTGTGATGTGGAACAGTGTCTAGGCCCAGAAGTTGTCCTTGTTGAGAGCACAGATCCTCTGAACAGCCGTTCAAAGGCATGGTACAAAGCTGGAAATGATCCCAATGAGAAAGAGCTGCGTATAAAATAGCTTTCTGATAGCTAAAATTATAAAATAGCTTTGTTCTTAACCCTGCCAGATACTGAATGCTTCTCAAGGACAGATAAAATACCAGTCAGCTTGCAAGCATTCTGGTGAAAAAGGATGAACATGCTGTGTTTTAGATCACATTAAATAATACAAGGCTTCTAGGGGTAAAAGGTTTCTCTACTTCAGGTGCTGGGAGGTAGTCAGCAGAGCTGCCTGTGTAAGTGGACCCAAATAAAATTTATGTTGAGAAAAACTCCCAACTGTAACATGGAAAATAGCATTTCCCATCTCTGGAAAATGTGGCTAATATTCTACATTATCTCATGACCTGACATTGTGAATGCTTCCTAATGTATTTCCTATCTTCCATGTGTACAACAGGGTGGAAGAAAATATGAATGAGTGTGCTGGTTTCAGGTGGTAGGGGATTTTTAGAGAGAAGGAAGGAGGAGGCAGTAAGTGGGTGAGAAAAAATGAGGTGGAGAGAAACACGCTGCATCTAAATGAAGTGCTGTATTCTCCTTCTCCAGAGCAGGCACAGTGAGGCTATTCCATCGGCAAGAAGAGCTGTTGTTACCCGTGCTGTTAAGACTTCAGTCAGTCTAAGAAGAGAAGTCTGACTCCGAAGAGTTAGTGTGCTGCTTGACCCCATCACAAGATAATATTCTGTAGCAAATGCTGCGAAGAATGTGAATGCAACAGCTTCTGGGGAGAAAAATTGGCAGGAAGGCAAGTAGAAGCAGACTGTGAGACACTTCTTACAAACTGTGCTTAGAAACCAATCTGTTCTTCTTTATTGTTCTCTGATGAAGGGATGGATTATAAATGGTACAGACGGCCTTAAGGCCTGTGATAATACAGTATCTGTAGCTTTTCCAGTTGGAGGCTTAAAAACTCTTAATGCTTTTTATGCAAAAAAGGGTAAGAATCCATTACAAAAAAATTTTAAAAATATACATGTCAAAACCTCAGCCTCAGGAGCAAATTATTATTTTAGGCAGGAGAGGAAAGATTTATTTAATTGAAAGAACAAAATTTTAAATAAATTATTTTACACTTCTTTCCTGTTTTGCTTATAGTTTGGCTAAGATAAATGTCTAAAGTTGGAAGTTTTCATATGAAAGAGATCCCTCCCATGTCATCTCCGCTTCAGTCTGTCCTTAAAGTGCATGCAAAGTCAAACTTCCCTTACGTGGCGGTACACTCAATTCAGGTTTTTATGTTGTCTTGATAACAGCATGTGTGTTTGTCTAGAACCGTAAAAAGTTACATGTGTCATGTGAGTGTTGTACAAGCTCAGTGCACCAGTGCATTACATTCTTGTTCCACTGAATGTAAGCATGAACGCAATGTTCTGCTCTGTTAATAGCCCATACGCATTCTCAAAAAGTCAAATGTTTGAACAAAATATGTAGAAGCAGGGTTGGATATCGTGCCATCGGCCTTAACCACTCTCTGCATCAGCAGAAGCGGCCTGTGCTCTAAATATGGTTTCATATCGTACAGTTGTTGACAATGATATATATTTGCTCTCCCTGAAACCCTCTCATGACTGGTCTCGTGTATAGTAGGCAGACCCAAGAGCTGGATTCAGCCGCTAAGTGGTTTTGTTCCTTCTGCTTATCTTTTTTTCTCTAAAAGAACATCTTGTCCATACTTGTCTTATATCAAATGTGAGGCAAATAATCAACGAAATGAATCGAAGTAGATTAAAATGCGATGTGATTTTTGTGTGATAAACAAAAATCGTCCTGACTTTCTGGGTAGATCAGTAGGCTGGCTAACGGGGCCATCTGCTGGCAGATGTACTCTAACAAGGTAACTTTAAATTTGCTGGGAACGAGCCTAGTTCTGGGAGAGGTTAATGGCTTGATTCTAACTTCCAAACACCCGCGACTCTTCTTGAATTATCTTTGTAAGCTGCTTCGTACTTAATATTAATTCCCGACTTCGTAGCAGAATTTCTTACTCTAAAAATAGACAACTGCTTAACTATAAATTTAAGCTTCATTCAAATGTTAAATGGGATGTTTGATCTGGGAGTCGTATTGTCATAGATTATGCCACAACTTAAAACTATATTCCAAGAAGACATGGTTTTGTAGATCAGTCTCTCGGATCAATGAACAACGATTAATGTTAATACTCTCTCTTCACACAAAATGTCTGCATCAGGGACATTTTGATTAAAATTACAGAACAGATTTCTTGTGAACAAATGTAAAGAAGCCAAATGGTTTGGCATACTAAGATTGTTAAAAGTCTCGTATCGTTAATATTGAAAAGGCTTTTGGATGGATTTTAGTTTTATTTTTACAAGCGCTGTGTAATCAATGCAGCATCTCAAACATAACAAGCTTGTTTTTGTGTATGTGTGCTTATGTTTGTCTGTATCTCCAATATGTGGCAACTATTGGATACATTTGATGACTGGAAATATGATAGATCATAACTGAGAGGTTATGATCTATCCCTTTGCAAGTTTATAATGAATGACATATGGAATATATGTAGGTATAAGAATAAACTGAGTAAACACCACATGTAAGCATGCTTCTTGTTTTTGTCTTTTGAGAACGTGCAGTTTTCCTTCAAGAAGATGTCATTTCAATAAAGGTGCAGAGTTCTTTAATATACATGATCTTATGCACATTAAAGTACCTCAGTCTGCACTACTTGGCCGATATGTATTGCTGGTGTAATGGGTCACAAGATTGTCTCAAGCCTGTGACAAAGCAAGCTTAGCCTTGGTTCCAGTAGTGTTTGCAGCAGCACACTTAAAGCAGTACTCCTGGTCACTCTTGTAATTACAGTAAGAGAAATGAAGCAGTAGCTACTTGCTGACATAATGGCAATGCACTGTGGACTAAAGGTATTCCATGAGAATGCACTGGTCTAACTGTATCCAAAAACCTTTTGTCTCTGATTTTTGTTGTCTCTAACAGCATATACCTTTTTCCCACAGAAAAAGCAGGTTGTTACACACTGCCTGTGGGCTGCTCTGACCTTTTTGACTTCTAAACCATTTTCTACTTTTTTCCCCTTTGACAATTCAGCAAATGAAGTGACGGAGATGGATTTCATTACAGGTGCTTTGACTGAAATTATTTATTGCTTACCTATTAAACCTGGCCATAAATGTCATTGATTTATAGATCCCTATGAAAGCACAAACAGTAACCAGTGAGTGCCAGGAGTGCTACTATATAGAAATTATGTGTAAGGAGGGATCAGTTTCCTTCTAGCCAAAAGACTACACAAGAGTAAACCAACAGTAACAAAAACCAAAGTATAATATTTTATATTTTGTGTGGATCAGAACTATTCTGGACCAATTCTTTTTGCTGGTAGTTCATTCTGTATTTTCACCTTTCTGTTTTAGTGACTGTTTTCTGTTACCTGTTCTAAAAGGATGGCAAAATAGACTGCAGTGTATCAGGAAGGATGGATTGGTCTATGGAAAGGAGGAAGTCATCTCCTCTTGTCTGTGAGAAACTTGTAAGAAAATGCCTGCAGTACTCGGAAACTAACTTGGCAACATGAGTAATGTAGACGGAGCTAATGAACTTCTGACTGTCTGGGTAGATGGGAGGCCAGGTGTGGTATTGTTTCATATTCGTATTTCCCTCCTGTAAGTCTTTTGGATAAATGCAAGAGCTGTCCAGTAACTCTGTAGTTCTTTGTAAAGTCTTGTCAAGTTCACCTGGGAACTGTATTGGGAAATGGCATTTTATCTGCAGAGTCCAGTTTTGCTCCTGATTTACTGTGCTGAGTACTGGTCTCAGAGTTGTCTGCACCCGTGGAAGTTCTTGTTTGCACAGCAATATTGCGCTACTGCAAATGTTGCCTGTGTTGCCCGACTTTGGTGTAGCTGCATCTCTTCCATGTGGCACTGCCTGGGTAGGTGAAAACATTGTTTTGTCAGCGTGGGAGCTGGTAGGCTGTGGGTTTTTTGCTGTGTGACATATTGGATGTGTGATGTACAGCGTGACGATACCAATTAAAGTACTGAGGCAGATCGCTTTTTTTGTGAGGGTCCACAGGTTCCACAGAACTGGTTCTGAGCAAGCTATTGCTGAACATAGGGGCAGTAAAAAGTGGCCCACCAAAGAAATGTAAAAGGGTTCTTCATAAATTGGTCAAAATCTTACATTTGTAGTAAAAAATGTAATGGAATATAGTTTTCCTTCTGCTATCCCATCCGTTTGTCTTCTCCCTCAGCATTAGCTTCAGAGCAGGCAGCTCTCGGGTTACGGAGAAAGGGAGGGTTGGTCAGAGCCCCAGCTGGTGGCAGGGACAAAGACCATCGATCGCTCTGGGACCCTGACAGCTGCTCAGGGGAGGACTAAGCTGCTTTTAGCAGCTCATCAGTGCCTCAGCATCTTTATGTTGCTGTGCAACTTGATTTTTTTTGTTTGTTTGTTTGTTCGTTAGTTTTGGATGGTGATAAACGTTTCTGTGCCCTTGAGTGAACAGTTTTATTTAAGGTCCAGAAATGAAGAGAAATAGCCTGTCCTCCTTTTCAGTCTCTCTCTGGTTGCTGTTTACAGCAGTGATGCTTCAAGGTGAGAATACTGCTTGATAGCTAAATGTTGTGTTGAGGTTTATTTTACTCAGATAGGAGCTGGTGTCCTGATGTGTCTCTTACACGGTTGAGCTCCAGAAGTCTTTCATCTGTTTCATTTTACTTTGTCTCACTGATGCATAGACAAAATGAATGATCATGTACAGCCAGAACTTAAATGCTCTTTGTGAAGGTTTGATTTGTTAGGATTTCTTTTAATCAGGAAGGTTTGCTTTGAACTCTTATTAGTCCAGGAAGTCACTGTGAGTCACCAGAGAGTGATGTACTCCAAAGCACTTGCTTCCTACGTAGTGCCAGCTGGCATTTGTGCAAGTCTGTCCGTGTTACTGTCCTTGCCCTTTGCTTGCAGAAATGTGTGAATCTATCTAAAGGTAATACAGAGACTGCCTACAGAAACTGTGATGCACAAAACAGTGTGGAACGGCCAAAGTGTCATTTAAAACCTAAAGTTGCAGTGAATTATCCTTAGTGACTAAGTCTGGATAGCAAGAAGCATCTCCAAATACATGGTTTGGAAAAGGTGTTAGTGCAAGGATGTGTTCACATGTCATGCAATTGCCAATTTGTGAAGAAAAGCAGCTCAGACTTTTTCCAGGTGGTAGTTAAAAAGGAAAAAGAGTAAATTCTGAAAGTAGCATGAATCTATTGGTGCTGCATTTAGGGAGATATCACAAGTCATTACCTTGGGAGCAGGTTGCACTTCAGACTTTGCTTCTAATTTTAGCCAGGCAGATGTGTGACTGTAAATCAATAATCTCTATGCCTATGAAACACATCAGTAAAATAAAGGGTAACAATATTTACCTTCAAAAAAGGCAGGAATCTCTGGATGGAGAGGTTTTCTTTTCAGTGGGTGTGAAAAGCTGGAGTTAGCTGTTCATTCACTACAGATGAATGCTGTCCTTATTTGAATAACTTCATCAGGTATACCTCTGTTTCTGCACTAAATGGTATTCTACAGCGTATGAATGATAATTATAATTATAGCAAATACTACTTGAAGCTGTAGAAAGAGGATATCTTCTGATACTGCTCAGTGCTTAATCTGATGTACTGAACAAATCCATGTTATCTAGCTGTAGAATCAGCCAAAGGAAAATATGCTCACATGCTGTTTAATGAACTGTTTGAAGACTACTCAAATGCTCTAAGACCAGTGGAAGACACAGATAAAGTACTGAATGTCACCCTTCAGATCACATTGTCCCAAATTAAAGACATGGTGAGTAAGAGTACAGTTCTGTTTTTCTAAAGATGTGCAGAAAATGTACTAGCTGTAAAGCTTTTGCTTGGAGTAGGAAAAGCAACTTGCATTTTGTTGTGATAACTTCAGTAATGCTTCCTCATGAGGGTCATGTTCTCCAGTCTTCATAGACTCTTATCTGATTGCAACACTAAGACTTCCATTATAAGTCTGCAAATTTACAGCTGCTGAATTGTTAAGACTTCTTTTGTAGTTAGGTGTTGGTATCGCACCCTCCAGGCAACTTTTCCTGAGTTTTAAATAGAGCAAATGCTTTTGCTAAGATGCAATTAATTTCTACATAAACTTCCTATTTTAGCTTTTAGTAACTTTTTAATAAACTTTGTTCAGCCAGAGATACTTCTAAGGCAAAAGAAAATATGTATGGAAGGAAAATGGAAAATCACTTTTGTGACTTCTGAATTACAACTTCAAGGACTCACCAAGCTTTTGGAGAATTTGTTAGACTGAATCTCTTAGCTGTTTGGTATTCTGAAGCTCACAAAAGGAAATTCTTAAGATACTGGGAGCCTTAGACAACTGATTAAAGCTAGAGAGGGTGCAGGGGGAAGAAGGTTTGGACAAGAGAAAGTCCAAATAAATAAGCTCCCTGTACAGTGTATGGGCATATGTACATGTCTGAGAAGTGCTCTTGTGGCCTGTCAGCATTCTGGCCTGTTTTGGGTGCTACTTTAAAGTTATACAACAACTGCTGTCGGCATCTAAGATGTGATTTTGTCATCTTCAGCTAGAAATATTTCTATGTGTTTATGCAGGATGAAAGGAACCAAATTTTGTCAGCTTACTTATGGATTCGACAAAGCTGGTATGATGCATACCTCAAATGGGACAAAGATAAATATGATGGGTTGGATTCTATCAGGATTCCAAGCAATTTGGTTTGGAGACCAGATATTGTCCTATATAACAAGTGAGTATGGCTGGAGAAAATCAGCTTGAATATTTGTATGAGGGAGGGAGGGGGCTGAAGGAGGAATTGACCCACAGAGTCTGAACTTTCATCACCTTACCTTAGCAAGGGGTTTGTTTGTTGTCTTAACATTTATTGTTGATCATCTAAATATTTTGCAATAAAGCCATAGACAGGATTCAGCAATTGATTATGCTACACAGCAATGCTGTTCTGAATTTCTCTGCACTGGGAATTGAATACCCTGGAAGTCTAAAGTGCTTTCTGCTGAGGCTGCTGAAGAGCTCTGGAAGACTGTGTGTCCACAGAAAGGTGGTACACAAAGGCTGCACTCCTTGTCTGCTCTCCCAGGCCAGTAGTGACCAGGAGATTATTTTAATCTTTGAATGGATTCTTATCCTACTGTATCCTGTCTGAGATCAAGTTTGAAGAAGCTATGGCCAACAAATACAACATAATTTAGCGGCACTGATGTTTGGCATTAATGGACACTGGTACCTGTAAATAATAGTTAATAGTAAGTTCCTAATAAAAGTCAGAATACATAAATAATATGATTTCAGAAGCATGCTTATAATGGTGTGAAGCAAGGGTCTTCCATCCCCCTTCCCCCTCCCCTTCCCTGGCCCACACATTAAGTTGTTGACTGTTGATCTTGACTGTCACTTTTTCTGTCTTTTAGGGCCGATGATGACTTTTCAGAACCAGTGAATACTAATGTTGTATTGAGATATGATGGAAAAATCACTTGGGATGCACCTGCTATCACAAAGAGCTCATGTGTAGTGGATGTATCTTATTTTCCTTTTGACAGCCAGCAGTGCAACCTTACATTTGGGTCCTGGACCTATAATGGTAATCAGGTAGACATCATCAATTCTCTTGATAGTGGTGACCTCTCTGACTTTGTAGAAGATGTGGAATGGGAAATTCATGGTATGCCAGCAGTTAAGAATGTCATCACTTACGGCTGCTGCTCTGAGCCTTATCCAGATGTGACCTTCACATTGATTTTGAAAAGGAAGTCTTCATTCTACATATTTAACCTGTTGCTGCCTTGCATTTTGATCTCTTTCCTGGCCCCACTGGGATTCTATCTCCCTGCAGACTCTGGGGAAAAAGTGTCTCTTGGTGTTACGGTTCTTCTTGCTCTGACCGTGTTTCAGCTGATGGTTGCAGAGATCATGCCTCCCTCTGAAAATGTACCTTTGATAGGTGAGCTTCACATGCTTTGTCTTTAAACATGGCTTATTAATAGCAGGGCTTTATGTCAGGGAGACCATATGCAGTCTGTAACTTCTGGGAAGATAAAGGTGTTGCATTTTTAAAACATAGTGAAATACTTAAAATGTACGTGGAATTTGTACAGGTATGCTGAAGCTCTTCAAAGTTATTTTGTGTTTATTTTAAATTATATATTAGCTAGCTATTTTGTACTTATATAATTAGACATTCAGAATTATTTGATCACATATTGTAATAAAGCTAGTAATGGAAAACAATTTTAGAACCAGCATACAAAGTGTAAGCAAGAGCTGTACACACAAGGTCAGACTGTTTCAAGATATGTTTCTGTCGGATCCAGATGTCTGGATGGCCTGACTGGGACACTCAGGTTGACTTCGTATCTGAGAATTGTTACATTGAATTGTAATGCCTGGCAAACCATTATGCTGAATTTTAATCTACACCTGAGAGTTCAGAAGAGCTGATGTGTAGGGAGAAGGGTTGTGTTCAGCGCTGTCCCGTCTGCCTTCTGCCAAGACCCTCCTGGCCCTGGCTGATCCACCCCTGGGGCAGGAGGTTGCCCGGCTGCCCTGGTGGGATTTCTGGAGGACCAGGAACACAGTTGCCTCCACACTGACTTCCAGCTTCATTAAGATAATTCAAAGCTCATTATTTTTATTCTCATTATTATTGTTTATATGAAAAACTGCATGGCTTAACTGAGACAAAACACTGGTCAATGAATAGGAAAGTTGAATGCATTTCTCACACCAGCAGGAACTATTCCTGCCTAGAATATGGGCTTGCTGTACTGGAGTACCTTCCATACTCTCCTATCACACTCTCTAAATTAAGGAGCCAGGACCTAAACTCCGTCTGCTTTCTCTATTCTCTCACTCTCCCTCACCATAATTTCCAAACCCTTTGGGCTGGAAAACTGGGATCACATCATGCTTGTCTGTGGTGCATCCTGTGTCATCGATGCCAGCCCTTGCTTTTCCCGCAGAGGCTGCACAGCAGGGCTGGGAGCTGCCTCTTCGCACAGGCACAAGCCACAGTAGGTTAGCTGGTCAGCTGTGTACTTCGGTTGTGAAAAGCAGTGGCTGAGGGGCACAGCTTGCATTCACTGTATTCGCTATCTATTCCTGGCCAGAATGAGCTTTGTCCTTGTTTGGACTAGCTATGCTAAAATTTGTACAGCCTGAAGAAAATCCAGACAGCAAATCTCAACAGGCAACAGAGCCACCCTTCAGCTCTGTGCCTGCCTCTTAGCTGTCAGTACACTGCTTGTGGACACCTGCAAGGTCTGGATGTTCACGGGCCTGTGGGAATGTGAAGGCATCTGTCTGCTGGTGTGGGGTGTGTCAACAGCTCCTACAAAACATTATCACCCCTTTTGTTAATACATAGGGAAGTGGGATTTCTAATGTGCCATGTGAAGCCATCAACATTGGGATTTTACAGACACCAGGAAAAGAGCAAGGCTCCTGATAAACATTTTTAAGCTGTTTTCTGAATGGGTGTACTTTGAGAAATTGGAGGTTTTGGCTTGCAAATATTTACCACGCTAATACATAGTCACTTACTCATCTGATAAAAGCATGCCACTAACGAGTACAAGGTTTTACTTTAATGACTTTAATCTTTGTTTTTAAATGGTAAATTAAGTGTGATCTAAGTGTAGAGAATCAGGGTGATTAAAAACTGGTTTCACTCACACATTGTTAGCACTATGTTGTCACATTGTTATTTCTTCACTGAATTTTTTTATTAGGGTAGCACCTTTAATATGATTTTGTTTTTTGTTCCAGGAAAGTATTACATAGCAACTATGACCATGATCACAGCTTCCACTTCATTGACAATCATTATAATGAATCTCCACCACTGTGGCTCGGAAGCAAAACCTGTTCCACAATGGGCCAGGGTGGTTATTTTGGACTACATGTCAAAAATCTTTTTTGTTTATGACGTGGGTGAAAATTGCACAAGTCCAAAAACAGAGAAGGAAGGACGTAAGTTAGAGGGAGATGATGGGTGTCAGAGGAGACACAAAGAGTCAAGGAGTCACCTTTGCAATAGGAATGATGACTGTGATCTCAAGGAGAAACTCAATGGAAATTTGAATAAAAGCTATGGAGTTCATGGTGAAAATGTTAGGGAGACTGTTAATTGCTGTTCCTGTTACAAAATGCTGATTAAAAATATTGAGTATATTGCTAATTGTGTTCGAGACCATAAAGCAAACCGAGCCAAAGGAATTGAGTGGAAAAAAGTTGCAAAAGTGATGGACAGGTTTTTCATGTGGATTTTCTTCATTATGGTGTTTTTTATGAGCGTGCTGATCATTGGGAAAGCAGCTTAACTGAAGATGAACACATTCATTTTGTAAAGCTGAGTATACTGGGTGAGGTTTTTTCGGTGGAGCTCTGGGACAGGGGTGCTTTTGAGATCTTTGTCTTGCATTCAGTAACAATAAATAACTTGATTCTGTAGGTTGTGGCAGCGTGTTGCGACATTGCTCAGCTGAAAGCTTTGTTAGTGACTGTCTTTGCCTTTTAGTATGGGAGTGCAGCCCTGATGAGGTTGCTGGGTCAGCACTCTGTGCTCCATCCTGATGGGTGGTGGCCATGGCTTCAGGCTGAATGGGGTGGAGCATTGGAGTGGTGGAGCAGACAGCCTAGCAGGGAGCACTGTATTCACAGGACTGTATCTCTGCACCTTGTAACTTAACCAGCCTTTAACAAAAAAAAAAATGTTTATTTGTGATAGGGTGGCAGTTCCTGGAAATCACCCCTTCATGGCATTGCCCTTTTTTCCTTTTTTTTTTTTTTTCCCCTAGCTTGTCTTCCTAGCTTACCTTTTTGTTATGGCTCTTTCTGATCACAGTTCCTATCATTTCATAGGCTCTACATGTCTAACTGCTGTGCCCTTCACTTCTAATACTATTGAGCTTACTGAATATGATGGTTACCTTGATCTTCCTCTTTATCATTTCCTGCTGCTGAATATTACCCTATTGTCACCATGGCTTCAGTAAGCCAGATTCCCAGGACTTCTTCCTCACCAAGTTGGAGGGCCTGTCTTTCATTCTCTTTCTCTTGAGCCTAATAATAGGAAGGACATCTCCTGTCCTTCCTAGATGTCTCATTCCCCTGGACATTTGTACAAGATGGGCTTTTGAATGCTTTTTAGGACTGCTAGAATAGGAGGCTGTGACTTTTTCTCTGCTCATTTTGTTGACCTTCACCAGTGTTCACCCATGTGTCCCTTGTCCACTCTTACATCCTCTTTAATACTTAAATTTTAAGCTGTTTACAGGAATGCCAAGGTTGCTCTGTACATTGCTTAGCACAAAAGCATGATCTTACAAGTTCATTAAAGCAGTGCCATAATCAACACTCCCGCTCCGCACCTTAGTACTAATATGTATGTGAATGTGTTTGTTGCTGACAACACCAAAAACCCCTCTTCTGTGCGTTAATTTCTGTTAACCTCTCAGACTAATAGAGCTCTGGAAGATGTCTCGTATAGTAAAGCGAGAAGCTAGTACCCCAGGCATGCCCACAGCAGATAAATTGCTTTTACAAAGCACCCTGAACTTTGAAACCATGTTATTCTAGATGCAGTGGGAGAGGCAGAATGACACTGTAATGGATCCCAGTCAAAAGTTTGTGTGATAAAACTCATTTTCTTAATTGCTGCAGTTGCAGCAGGAGCATACCTGTGAAGCTGTAACTTAAGAGCGAGGAGTCAAAATGGGGAAGTGATGCGGTTGTTATGCCCAAATTTATTGGAAGAAAGGGAATTGTAATCATTGTTATTATGATATGATGATACATTGAATTGCTAGTAAGAGGTTTTCTTTTGTGTGGAATAATTAATGCTGTAAGCTTATCTGGATTCTCATACATAATGCAAGCCTTAAAGTCCAGGTTCTAATGTAGAGCTAAACTGGGTGGCTAGCCAAGAATAAACTCAGTATGTGGAAAAAGTCTCAAGTGTGTTCCCTGTATATGATCAGTTCACAGTCAACTGGGGTAACTTTGAATAGCTCCTTTAGAAGACAAGCTGTTCACTTTTGCTGTGCAGAAAAATGGTTGCTCCCATTTGCTACAGAGTTCAGGGTTTGGCATTAAGCTGCCTGTTTGAGGAAACTGATTCGTTCTTTGCTGTGGAAAATAATATTGTCCCAAAAACCTAGGGAGCAAAGTATTTAGAGTTAAGGGTAAAATATTCAGAACATGAGTCCTCAGCAGGGAAAACAGATGAACAAGGGTTTGTCCAAGGCTTATGGGTGGCATAAAGAAAGGAGAGAGTTACTGTTCACTGTCTCTCCAATATAGGAACCGGGTACATTAAATATACATAGTGTGTGACGGTGGAGGAGTCTGTACAATGTGTGAGAAGGCTGAGGAACTCCTTGCAACAGGATTTGTGAATGCTGAAAGATTATATGGATTTAAAGAGTTGGGGAAAAACA
Organism: Pelecanus crispus; assembly: GCF_030463565.1. NCBI lineage: Eukaryota > Metazoa > Chordata > Aves > Pelecaniformes > Pelecanidae > Pelecanus > Pelecanus crispus. Next base: position 60,727,299 of record NC_134646.1, on the reverse strand, counting down.
TGGAAGAAAAATCTATTGGCACACTACTAAATACAGCCATGAACTGTTGAAAGGTGGAGCAATATTTTAGGGATTCATGACTGTATGTTCTTCTGTACTCTTCATCCCATTGGTGGCATCTGTTGGAGACAGCTTCCAGGTTTAGACAGACCTTTAGTCTGACTCAGTATTTTTCTTAGAAATTCAGATTGTGCTCCTGCCATTCTGTTCAAAGCAAGCTGCAGCATGTGTGCATACAGTTGTGGGCTTTCCATGTGTAAGGGAAAGTTTGCAGTTGTAGGTGGATCATGGGCCTTTTTATCACGCTGGTGCTCCTCAGTATGCTGCATGCTTGGATGATGATGCTGAAATCACACTTTGCACTTCCCTAGCATGTTTTATGTGAAGATGTGATACTACTAAAGAATTCTCTTCCTTATGAGAATATGATTTGAAAATTATTTCTAGCTCTTTGAATTTATTAACTACTACATTTGCTTTTTTTATTATTTTCTGTTATCCTTTTCTTTGGATCACCAGGCATTCTCAAGTGTTTCTCTTCCTTTATTTACATATGGTGATTCTTCATCTTGCTCTTGTAACAAACACCTTTCTGTTTCTAGTTCATAAAAGCCAGATCGAATAAAGAATGTGAGCAGCAGATGATGGGAGCTGGTAGAAGTTGGTACCTGAATTGTTACTGTGAAGCCTCGTGCTAGGACCCTCAGATTCACATCTTCAGACTTGATAATTTTCCAGGGTAAAAACATAATGTGATGCTTCTGGTGACAAGGCTGACCCCAGGTCCATGCTACTGCAGCCATACAAGGGCTAGCTGGTTTAAACCTAGCTCAGGAGTTTCTAGCTAAAGTGTAGAGGCTGTAGTTTAACTGTCCCTCCAAGGTCTTATGTTCAGTTTGTATATCTCTGTATTTAACTATTTCAGTAAGAAAAAGACAGTTCTAAATCAATCAAGTGTGTTAGCAGTCAGAACTGTATGTGACAACTCTAGTGTTGAGTGGAGACAGGAATGTTTAATTCTGTCCTGGTCTCTTCCTCTTTCTGTTGTGTGTCTCATGCTTAGATCCAGTAGTCTTTGAGGAACATTAAATCCAGAGATGATGAATGACTATGATTAATATAAATTAATAAATTAATATAGAAATTAATAAATATAATAAATATAATAAATATAAATAAATATAATATAATAAAATTAATAAATATAAATTAATATAGAAAAATAACTATTTATGCACTTGTCTGAGTAACTCTGTAGGCTTAACATGAAGGCAGTGGGGTGACTTTATATTTACTGAGGAGGACAATGATGCTGTAAAAACACTGTTTGAGATCTGTGTGCTGCAGAAGCCTTTGAGGAATGAGCTGACAGATGTTTTTTGTTGTACCATCTCTTGGCAGAGAAATAATTTCTCCCCTCTTGTATTGAGTCATTGCAGTGTTAGCTTATATTTCTCCTCATTTTATCTCCTGCGATGCCCTCACTGTGCTCTCTTCCATGAGCAGGATTACAGAGCTGAAGATGAAGTGTGATGGGATGTTGGGGTGTTGACTTTCTAATGGTGCAGAAAGGTAAGAGTGCCCTTAGCTACCCCAGGAAATCTGTTTCTGATGGTGGAAATTGCAGCCTGAGTATTTAGGCTAAACCCAAAAGGGTCATCGTGGACAGTAAATGACATCTTGAAATAGAGAAGTGGGTTTCCCCGTGTTTCAGGAACTCAGATGTTACATCGTAAGTTATCTACACGTTTCATCCTCTGGTTAGCAAAGCTTGGTTCTCTGACCCTGCCAGAAGTGTGGGAAGTGTCTGAGTTGTTCAAGAAGTGTGGGAGTGTGGCAAGAACTGTTGATTGTGTGTCTCTATCTCAATTTGAGAAACTGAAGACCTGTAATGTGATTGTTTAGGAGATAGGAGAAGGAGAGTGTAGGGTGAGAGGGAATTCCTTTCATTCTGTTTATAAAACTGGGAAGAATCCATCTTTTCTTCTTACAAACTTCTGTTACTTGTTGAAGAAAAGAATATGTTGACTCTTGCTTTCGTTCTTAAAATCTTCTCATCAACGACAGGATACAGGATCAAAGGTGGCCTCTGGAGTTTGTGTGCAGCCACCTCCTTTGTACTTGCAGGCAGAGTGAGTAACCTAGAGCTCAGTTAAAGGAGGAGATCAAGCTGAACATCTCTTTTCTCACTGTTTCTGAAGTCCACTAAAAAGGAAGAATCTTTCTTTGTTAAAGACAAGTCCAGCTGCGTGGAAGGGACAAGAGGTATCAGAGGAGTTTGTGTCGTGCAAATTAGAGCTTCATTGTCTGCAGACACCTTTTAAGAACTCCATTCTGTAAGGTGGCAGTGAACAATACTGTTTTTACATTGCTTGCGGTAAGGAATAACTGAGATTGCAAGTACTCGGCCCAGGTTTGTTCTTATCTCTTTCTTTCTAAATACTTTTTTGTACATTTGATTCCTAGGCTGTAGTCCACAGACCACTGAAGGTCTGCAAGGCCGCCAGGAATACACTGCAATTGTTCCATTAAGCTGTATTAGTTTAACCCATCCTTCCATGTGGCTACATGTTGGGATTTGTGAGACTGAGCTCCAAAAGTTGTCCAATTCAGCCACTTGGGTAGACAACAAGGGCAGTGCATTTATCAAAGCATTTATTGTGTTAGTACTCCTTTGGGTCTTACAAGCCATGTAAGACTTGTAAGACAAGACATGTAAGACAGCTCTGGAGCTGTCAGGAGCACAAGGTGTTCTCAAGTTTGTCTGTCTACTGCAAAGGTGAGTCTCGCTGGCAGTGCAGCCTGCCTTCTGGCTACCTGCGGTGCGGGGACTGACCTTGCAGCAGGCTAGTGGTGAACCAAGTCATGCCTGTTCTCCGTCATGCAGGGTCCTGTGTTGCTTGGGCTGGCCATGCCACTGCCACATCTCCAGGTGTAGTTCTAGCCGTTGTGTTTGAGAAGGCAGTCCAGGGGTGGATTGCAACAAGGGGAACTTTGCCAAGGATAATCCAAATATAACTGTTGAGGGATGGATATCAGCTGATGGGGAGCATAGCAGGGAGGAGAAAGTGGCCTGTGCTTAGTTCCAGATGCAGTTTTTGCACAGAACTGTTATGCCTTGGTCTATTCTTCGGCACTCCTACTTCAGAGTAGATGTCAATCTAGTGAGCATCCAGAAGACACAAATCAAGATTAAAAAATGCAGCTACAGTTTTAAAGATGATTTTTCATTCTAGTTCCTGAAAACATTTATTTAAAAAGTGATTCAGTACTGCCTTCTAAGTAACCCATCTAGAATTATGGATTTTTCTGGAGAGCAGGTATTGCTGTTTGCTTCCTCTGCCATTCTGAGCATTTTTCTTTACCAGGTTCTGTGCCTTATGACATTCACACAGCTACTTGCAATAAATTTTCACCTTTGTTGCAAAAGAACTTGAACCAGATTTTTATGTGCCATTATTTTTATTCATATCACTCTTCATTTTCTCTATGGTGTTGGGAGTTGCTGGGGACCGTACTCCCCTTCGGTTTGAAGAATGCACTGGTTTTAGTGACTCTGAATGCAATGACAGAGCTGGCAAAGGAAGAGTGTTGGAGCAAAAAATAACATGTTTTTTAAAATTGCTTAAACCTAACACAGATTATTTTAGGCATAGTGTTTCAGTGAATAAAATGAGTAAATTGAGATTCACTGGGTATTTGCTTGCTATGTGTCACCACTAACAGATAACTTTGATTAATAGTGGTCTTAAATACTGTATAATAACATATTCTGGTTTTGTTTGCTTGTGAATTCTCTATTAGCAAGCTTAAGAACATTCTAGCAGGAAATTATTGAGCCAATATAAAGTGAACAAATAAAGAATGATACTGTGATTAATGCACACACCTCTGTGGTTCTGTCGTTAGTGTGCCATAGGTAAGTAATAGACCTGGCTCTTTTATTCATTCTGTATTTTCAATTCTAGCTGAACGCTACCAAGCTGCTCACTACATTTCAGTGGCAGGAGTGGCTTTTGTTAGTGTTTCACTGTAGCAAAAAATGGACTCTAACAATAAAGGTAAATAAATGGTAAAGTCATCTGCAATAGCCTCCAGAAATTAGAAAAGCCCTTCACAGATAAAGCATTTGGCTAGAATGTGGAGTCCGTGTTCAGTGGTGATAAAAGTGATGGTGTGACATCCAAAGGGCCAAAGTTGGTTAGAGGATGGCAGCAGACACATCTGTGTTGCAAAATAATGCTACATAGTGTTTGCAAAATGAGGATGAGGAAAGAGAGGGAAAAAAGTAACTAAAAATGAGGCAAAATGTGTAAAATTACTGAGACTGTTGTTCAGCACCTGTGACTTCACTAGAGCACGTTCTTGCTGTGGTATAGCTACTTCTGTTTTGCATCCCTTTCACTGGCCAGCCTGTGTCCACTGTGTCCAGGGGTAGACTGACAGCAAGTTAAACACAGCTCCTACCCTGGGGTTTGTCGTGGTTTAGCAACTAAGCACCACGCAGCTGCTCGCTCACTCCCCCTACCCCGATGGGATGGGGGAGAGAATCAGAGGAGTAAGAGTGGAAAACACTCCTGGGTTGAGATAAGAACAGTTTAATAATTGAAATAAAATAAAGTAAAATAATAATAACAACAATATAATAATAATAGTAATAATAATATACAAAACAAGTGATGCACAATGCAATTGCTCACCACCCGCCGACCGATACCCAGACAGTTCCCGAGCAGCGATCGCTGCTCCCCGGCCAACTCCCCCCAGTTTCTATACTGAGCATGACGTCATATGGTATGGAATAGCCCTTTGGTCAGTTTGGATCAACTATTCTGGCTGTGCCCCCTCCCAGTTTCTTGTGCGCCTGGCAGAGCATGGGAAGCTGAAAAGTCCTTGACTAGCATAAGCAGTACTTAGCAACAACTAAAAACATCAGTGTGTTATCAGCATTCTTCTCCTACTAAATCCAAAACACAGCACTATGCCTGCTACTAGGAAGAAAATTAACTCTATCCCAAGCCGAAACCAGGACAGGGTTGTATCACAGCAGTGGGTCTGTTCTGGGGTGGGGGTTACTGGCTCAGTCAGGGACAAGGGTGCCAGCTTACCCTGAGTCACGGTGATGTGTCCAAGGCTGCACCAGCTTGATGGAAAGGTGGGACCCTGAGGACCCACTGTCATCACCTGCTGGTAAACTAGTCCCACTTAATTCCTCTGCTCAGTTCCCAAAGCTAAGTGTCTGGTGGCCCTCTGTGTCAAGATTGTCACTCATATGGTCTGGAAGGTTGGCTTCCTCTGGGCTATTTCATATCCCTAAGTTCCTTCTGGCATCCATGCATATTCAAATAATTTTCTGTCCAGCTCACCCACTTTCTTACAGAAAGTTGATAGATGTGCTTCCTCCACAGGAGGCCTGGCATGGCGCAGAGCTGTTTAAATGTATTGTCATGTCCTGCATGTTGTGCCCACTTTTGTTCAGCATGTTAATGTTCTAGGTGACTGCCAATAAGATATCTGTGGCGAGTGAAACTTGTGTTGCTTTTATCTAGTGTTTTTAGCGTAGCTGGAAACACAATGGAGATCGTGAGACAATCTCTTTCCTCACAGCTAAAGGATGGAAATTTTTCATGAAGATGTAACACTAACATCACAAACCCAAGAGTAAACTGGCCCCTCACCCGCTTGTGCTCAACCAGTAGTGTAGTGCAAGCAAGCTCAGGGGTGTAAAGTTCAGATACAGGCAAAACTTCACTTAGTCGCCTTCAGGGTAAGCTGCCTTAGTTCTGCTTTTGAATGTCATGTTCACTACCCCACAGAGGTTGTTTGAACTGTAACAAAGAGCATTTCTCAACACCATGGTTCAATGTGGAGTGGGCTGGACATGTGCTTATTTGGCACAGCACTTTGAACTGCATCAATTCTCAGCGGTGCTTCAAGCTAGCAAGTTTTGTGTCGCTAGGAGCATTACACTGGGACCCTCCTTTCCTGAGGCATCAGCAGCAAACCAGCCTGGAGGTCCTGCCCCCAGGGGAGGGGTGGAGAGTTGAAGGGTGGTGGTGAGAAAGAGTCCAGGGCCCAGGCGCCTCTGCTGTGAATGTCAGAGTCTTGCAAAACCTCCTCCTGTGGAGACAGTTCCTCACCTAGATCCTGAGACCTCTAGGGGTCATACGAGGGCTGTTCAGTTGCCAGGGTCCTTCAAGGCAGTGCTTCTAGGCAATTATTTAACGATCAAAAAAAAAAAAAAAAAAAAAGCTGCTCTAAACCCTAAATGTTCTGTTTTCTCCAAGATCTCTTCTCATGTAGACTTGGTGCCTTGTTAACATGGTTGTTCCTGCTAATATTTTGTAAGGTCTAGGTAAATGAAGAATTGTATCCCATGGGCAAGTGCAAAGACTACTGTTCTGAAAGGCTGTTTCATTACTTCCTCAGAAGCTGTGCTTTAATTTATAGTGTAAGCCAGCTGCAAATAGTCTTATGAACAGAACTGATTTGAGGTAGTCTGTTAGTCCCCAAAGTACTGCAGATTGAAGGCTTCATGAGCAATGGAGTCTGGTACTACACCTAATAAGGGCAGTCTGGCATATTGCTGATACCAAGAGAAAAATGCCTGCTGAAGGTCTTGGGCGCTATGGCAGGAGGAACTTGAGCCCTCGGCCAGGTTAGCAGAGATGTGTCAGTTTAGGGTTTCTGACCAACTTCAATTGGCTTGGAAAAAGAGAAGCTTCATGCAAATGGCTTTCTTCCATTGATCTTGCTCTTCTCTGAGTTGCTTCTGAGTTCTTCAGCCCTTTTACTCTTCTAGTCCTTATACTCTCTTCTGAGAGTAGAAAGAATCCTGTTATGCCCTAGATTATGACCATACCCACTATAAGAAACAACTTTAGCATCATGGTGCTGTTCCCTGTGCACCACAAATCATCCCCTTGAGTTCAGTAGCCACAGATGTTGACTGGATAGGGCAACATCCCTGACGTGGAAGAAAGAGGGATCATTTATTCTCACTATTACTTTACAACTAATCTCATATCCTGCTCACTGCAAACAGATAATATTCATGTGAAAGGGGGTTCTCTCTGTGTATGAGACTCTCTACAGCCAGCTAGACTGGGGAGAGGGAAATCACTGAGGCAGTTCCATAGATGGCTTTCACTTCAAAAGATGGACACATTGGTAAATGCAATTTGTAACACTTCGGAAGAAGGCAGAAGAAACAGTGTTCTGGCTGATTCATTATTGTAATCCAAGCCTGCACTGGCTCCTGGAGATGATGGTTCTTCTTGAAATGCCAACTTAAACTTCCACTGTCACATCAGGTTGCAAATCTCTGGAGGATTCCTGGAGCATGGAGACTGTGCAACTCATATGAGGTAACAGATGTAATAAGACTGTGCTGGAGGTAATTTGGTCTAGTTTAAGTGACCCACAGCACTTATATTACAGCCTGGTCCTTGCCTGTGCTCTAACCTTCCCCCAGGACACTGTTTCCATTGCACCTGCTTCTGCTCCTTGGAGGTGTTCCTCTTGAGCCCAGCTAGGTGGGTGACTCCTTCCCCTTCCCTCTCCATCCTCCCTCTCCCACACCTGAAGCTCTCCCTGCATGTGGCAGACGGGAGGAGGCAATGTTTCTGAGAAGGCAGAATGTCTGCAGACGCTACCAGACTCTGTCATCGATCTGGGTGTATTTGCTTGAATGATGATATGGTCAGTTTGGGGAGCAGGACTTCATCTTTGTGCAAGCAGCAAAACATAAGTCATGTTCATTTCCACTGTGCTGCAGCTGTGACTATTACATTGCTATTTTGTAGCATGTATTTTCTTTAAAAAAAAATAAACACAAACCCCAGCCAGAAAAAGAAGGTAATTATTAACCAGATTTGTATGAGTATTGGCTTAAATCCATTAAGTACATCAAGCCCTGCCTATGGTGAAGCAGCATGGGACAATTACTGATTTCAGAAATTCCTGTCCATGCAGGACATTTGAAACGTTGCAAGTGGTGAACTCAAAAGAAAGAAGCCTTGCAGGGATCCAGTGGGACCTAAAATTGCAGGTTTTGCACATGGATGATGGAGCTTTATCACAGACCAGAGAGACAATGGGCAGATTCACAGTGGTTTGGCATCTAGTTTTGATGAGATGCTTTAGGATATTAAAAATGAGGCACTTAGAATATCATTATGGCTCCGGGCCATGGTCATACTACTGATGGTCTTGCTGGGACTAAGGCCTACTGTTGTGGCTTGCCTAGCAGCAAGCAAGCACACTGTGGTTTTCTCGCAGCATGTATGAATAAATTGCTCTAGATGGGGGTGAATAGAAGACAGAACCCAGAGTGACACTGGGTTTTTTTCATTGCCTGATATGTTTAGTGGGGATGCTTAGCTGGGACAGTGTGTATCGTTAGTTATTTCTCTATTTCTTCTATAATGACTGAAGCTTCTCCCCCCCCTCCCCCCCCCCCAAAAAAAAAAATTAAGCATTTCTTGACAAGTTTAGAGATGGCACTTGTAGGAATAAAGCATGGTGCTAGAATAGCTGCTTTGGCTAAGCTCTGCATCTTGCCTAAGCTGCTGGCACCTGTGGGTGCTTTGTGCCCTGGGAGCTGGACCACTGCTTTGGAGGTGTCCCAAAGGTGTGTTGGGCTTACCTACAGCTCTGCAGTTCTCATGTGTTGACCCTTCAGGTGCACCCAGGTGTTACTCTTGAATAAACAAACACAGGCAATTTGTATTGCAGAGATAAAGATTTCTCTTAAAATGGATTAAATCTGCAGGGAAAGGGAATAGAGAATTATTTTAATCCAGGAAAGGCCACAGGGAGGGAGGGTGTGCCCAACAAAACCCAGCTTTGTTAGAATGTCTTTACTCTTTACCCGGTACGTGAACCTCCCCTCTTTTTTATTGCTTCTATGGATTATGCGGTCTCCCTGTAAGTAATACTTCTCTAAAGAGTGATTTTTATCTATACCAAGTAATTCACCTAATTGCATGCTATTGAGAGAAAAGGGTTCAGTCTGGTACCTAGCTAGAAGTTCCAAGGTTCACCACAAAACTGGGTGAAAAAGTATCTTATCAGGGATCTATACAGTCACTTGTAGTTTGCTCTTGTTCCCTTAAATACTGTCCACGAGCTCTAGATCCCACATGAAATAAGTGGGTTCTGTTTTATGACCTCAGTCTTTAACAGCTATGAGAGGTTTTGCAAACTTCCTCCTGTGAGAAGATCAATACAAATTCCTTTCACTGCAGTCAGTGCCTGTAGCACAGCCTAGCTTCTGTCTTGGCTTTTCTGCTTCAACCAGGCTGAGTTAAATGCCAGAGGTTTATTACATGCTTTCTATCTGGGTTAATTTTTTCAGCCTCTGAATCTACTAATTGCCGTTTGTAAACTTTCCTGGTGGTAAAGGTCACAAAGATAACTTGGGCCTTATAGCTTAACCTCTTGGTGCATCTCAGGTTATGAAAGGCAGTGTTGAAGTCTGCTAATTAAATTAATTACTCTTCTGAGGTTTCATCATAAACAAAGACTATTTTGCCTTTGTAGTTCACTTCCATCCAATTTTTCCGTGACATCTCAGACTTGGGTTAGGAACCTCTAATTTTACTGGGGCGCAATCAGATGTTAGAAACAGCTTTGCCAGATGTAAACCTGACCCTGAAATATGTGTTGCATAGTCACCTTGCCCTGCTTCATGAGACTAGAAACCATGATGTTGCTTTTGTGTTTTCCCTCTATGCTTTCTGCCTTTGCTAGGAGCATCTCCAGGCTGATGAAATTGGAGCAAAGCCTGAGAACAAGGCAATAGTGTGGTGGTGCCTACAGCTGCACCAGCCAGCGCTGAGCAGTCATTCTACCCCTGCCGACAACTCGCTCATGAAAGTGGGTGTTTATGAGGGTCAGGTTTGCTTTTGAAAGCCCCACCTGTGTACAAATAGGGGATCCGGTGCCCCAAACCAACCTGTTCCTGTTTGAGGGAACCAGGAGCAGCTGGCACCAGGGTGTCTTCATAGAAACCTGGGGTCACCCTGCTCCTTTCATCTGGCACTCCTGGTTGGCCTTTGCTCCCTTGCACTGAAATGCATGGGGCTGTCTCTGCTGCTCTTCCTGGAAGTCACACTGGCAGAGTCCAGCAGGGCAGGTAGAGCCGAGTTAATCCCAAATCCTGCAGAACGGCCTTTTTTGTGAGCTGTTGGGAGCACATGTGTGGGGAGGATGTGCAGAAGCAGCCGTTTGCCCCTGTTCTTTCTGTATGCTGTCCCCTTCCGCTCATCTTTGCTGAGGTGGTCCTACTGTGTTTTATCGCTGGGGACAGCATCGCCAAGGTAGCATTGCAAAGGTGGCATTGCAGCTTTGCTGGAGCTCTTGCAGGATAGTCAGTCATGGTGGCGTGCTAGAGACTTACATAAGTTTAGAAAGCTCTCTAGAGCAGATGCAGAAGAGAAGACCACTGCCAGCAGAGGCAGTCAGCCAAGGGCTGTGTGCAAGCCTCAGCTATCTCTTCTTGATGCTGCAGGGTCCCTAGGGACTAGTATTGCAGCCTCGCCTTTCCTGCCAGGAGTGCTGTCTTTAGGCAGGAGTATTTGAGGCACCTGTAAAATGTAGCTTATGAGTTTAAAACTAGGCAGTAAAGTAGGCTCATGGCTATATGGATCACAAGGCAAGATGCAATCCATTATATTAAATGGGAGAGTCCTGAAATGCTTATGAGGGTTCATAAAAAATAGATAACGAGTACATAGTTTTTTCCACCTTCAAAGCACTTTGTAGGTACTTACATACTTGCTCTAATGAATTGGCTAGATGCTAATCCATATCCTGGTCTTACAGCTGTGCAATACAAATAAGAATTGTTCAAGGCTGTGTGGATGCGTTACCGTACCCCAGCTCAGGCGCTGGGGCCAGGGCCTCTGGTTGTGCTGGGTGTGCTCTGCTGGGGTGCTGTGGCTGCAGCCCAGGGCCAGACCTCCCCAGGCTCCTCTCCTCTCTGCAGGTCCAGGCCTGTGGGGGTTATGCGTCTCAGCCTCTTTGCTGGGTTATGTTTTAGCAGAGAGTATGAATGCGATGTTTAGGTGTACCTTAAAGCAGTTTTTCAGGCAGTACGTTGTGAAAGCTAGGGCAGCTTTAGAAAAAAAGGGTCCCCAAAGAAGATCTAAAGGCAACATTCAAAATTATTCTTAAAAAAAAAAAAAAAAAAAGAAAAAGGAGGCATTTATCCACTTTACCTTTCCAGAACACATCTAAGGGAGCCCCTCTAGCCATCATGTCTTCTCCTTTTTTACTCACTCAGTGCATATCATTTTTCCAAAGCCCAACTTGACAGCTCCTCTGCTCCATCATTTTCCAACTTGGAAATCATTTGCAGTATGTCCTAGGTGCTCGATCTCAGATAGATGACATTCCCAGCTGAAGCCAGCCTTCATTTCACCTTGTGCACAGGGCACACTGGATACATGTCCAGTATATCCATTACATCTGCTCCAGTTCTGCCAGCTGTCAGGCTGTATTCCTAACCGGTACAGTGTTCAGGCATGATCTGAAAAGCCTGAACACCTATGGCAACCCCTGGCACTGAAGATGCCATCTATCTGCCCATACAAATCGCTTTCTGCAATATTGGGTATGTTGTAAGCTTTAATTGTTCCTGTGGGCAGAGTGTGGCTGCTATTTCTCCATATGCTAATCTTAAATTGCCTTGTGGAAAAGTAGCTCTTTCATCCATAACTCCTTCCTTGAAATCAATGGCAACAAATAGCAACATTTTCAAAAGTGATCGAGATGATATTTTCAAGGGCGCATTGCTCGAAACTGAGCTTAGTGTCTCAAAAAAACATTTTTGCTTATGAGTCAGAGTGAGGGCTAAATCTTCAGAATTGCAGAGCAGCCACTGCAGGGTGGGTCAGTGTGTCAGAGCGAAATACTGATCGTCTACCACATTGTCTCCAAAGGTCAATGTGGCTTCCCCCCTTCCCCACAATGAGACATGTTTCTCCTCCTACGTTTCAGGCCCAGGAAAGTCATGTATAGTTTAAATGGAAGCAACTGCATGACAGAAAGTAAGCAGAATGTACAAAGTACCTATGCAAAATAAAAAGGAAAGATGGCTGATTGAGCTGCTTTTGGTTTGATTTTTTAACATCTTGGCAGAGATGTCTGTTGACAGTTACTAAATAAACAGAAAATATCTTCTGGAAGTGCCTGGAGGCTGGAGGAGTGCTTGCGCACCATAGATAAACTTGCCCTGTTCTTTTTCTTCCCTGGCTATTGAATTCTGCCATCTTGGGCTGGATGGATCCTGCATCAGACTCAGCACAGCTGCCCATAAGTTCTGACTGTGCAGCTGCTAAAGAGACAGAAAGATCTTCTTGGGGAATTCACATGTTCTCTGTTAGGCTGTAAATGGTGTGGAAGCAAGTAGATACCATCACTCTGCTTCTTCTACGCCATTTGTCTTGGGATGATTTGAAACACCATCTTCTCTCAGCGTTCCTTGTAGTAGCAAGCAAGTTAGGTAAATTCAAGCTACTTTGCAGTTTGGGCTTAGCAGGCATAGAAATGAAAGAGTTTAAAGTAGGCACAGTCATCTCTCTTCTGGCAAAAAACCTGCATACTATGTTGGACTGGAACAGCCATTGCATGAGGCTCCTTATAGCGGGAATGTCCATCCAAAAATCAAAATTTCTCACGAGCGATCGCTTTGGCAACAGACCACTAGCAAGCTGTCATGCAGCAAGCTGCCAGGGCAAGTCTTCCTACCGAGCGGGGAGGTGTTGGCAGCTCGAACTTGCAAGGCCCATCCTGCAGGAGCAGAAGTGAGGGGCCAGGGCTGCAGTACCGGGGCTGACGCTACAGCTGCCCAACCCTGCACTGCTTGCTCAACGCATGTGCGTTTTTCCTGCTTGGGGTGCGGCTCAATAGGTTGCCTCTGAACAGCTTTTTGGCAGAAATCTTACAGTGATTTGCCCAGCTTTATCATTTGCTAGTTCCTGTATCAGTTCGTCCTTGACACTGATCCTCTTATGTCTGTTTAAATGTATCTGTTCCTAGCTTTCATCAGTTTGAGTCTCACATTTCTGAAAAAAAATGTGTTTTCTTATGCTAGTCACTAGTTGTCCAAAAGTCGCTTTCTTACTAGAAAATTGTAATCTGCTTTATTTACCCTTCAATTAGAGATATTAGCTCATTTGGACCTGGCTCTCATTTTTGATCAATAGATCATATAACAGTCATCAAAAGCTTTTGTCCCGTTGATCAAAGTGGAAAATGAAAATGTAGAGAATTACCTCCGTTTTCCTTAGCAGTCCTTTGCTTTTTGAGAAGGAGAGCCCAGTTCCTTGTCTGTTCTCTCTTCTCCATCTTCCTAAGCCTCATCTACTGTTAAATCTTATCTTTTGGCTTGCCATTATCCTTTTGGTACAAGCAAAGCCCTAATTACACTGAATTTCTGTATTAAAACATCAGGCAGCAGTGCCTTAGCCAGCCCTGCCATTTCTGGAGTGAAATAGCTGGTTGCATAAAGCTGCCCTTTGTTTCCCTTGTTGACCTCTTGCAGGTTTTTCCACTCTACCTTCACTTTTTTTTTTCTTCCCCCTTCTGTTTTCATGAAAAGAGTAGCTTTCATCTTTTGTTTCGGGAGATGTGTGTTCCCACGGGCACTTATGTGCTGGCCCCTTCATACTGCTTTCGCGTCAAACACGACAGAGGTGGAAGATCTGCAGGGAACAAGACCTGAGACCTCTAAGCTCAGTCCAACCCTGTGACATTATCCGGTCCACCACACCAGAGTTGTAACATCAGAATCCAGGGAAAAACATTCTGGAAGTGCACATAGATACAATTTTGTCAGATAATGAGTACACACCCACCCACCATTCACTACGGGATTTAAACCTTTTGGGGCTTATGGTTTGACCCAATTAATAAATAGACAGCAATTAATTTAAAAAAAAAAAAAAAGGCTGTTCTGGTAAGATTGGGATCAACTATAGAAAAATATTAGGACTCTAGGAAAGCTTGCTGAGCATAATTTATAATAATGTTTTTAAGTTTGTAATGAACTATCAGAAGGTTATTCTGAAATATCTTTCTGGCAGGAATGTTCTCTTTTTTTTCCCCAGCATAATGTGTGGTGTTGTTCTGGTTTCAGCTGGGATAGAGTTAATTTTCTTCCTGGTAGCTGCTATAGTGCTGTACTTTGGATTTAGGATGAGAATAATGTTGATAATACACTGCTGTTTCAGTTGTTGCTGAGCAGTGCTTACACTAAGTCAGGGAGTTTTCAGCTTCTCATACTGCCCTGCCAGCAAGCAGGCTGGGTGTACATGAGAAGCTGGAAGGGGGCACAGCCAGGACAGCTGACCCAAAGTGGCCAAAAGGATATTCCATACCATATGATGTCATGCTCAGTATATAAACTGGGGGGAAAGCTGGCTGGGGGGGCCGCTGCTTGGGAATTGGCTGGGCATTGGTCAGCAGGTGGTGAGCAATTGCATTGTGCATCACTTGTTTTGCATATTCTTTTAACATTATTATTATTTTCCCTTCCTTTTCTGTCCTATTAAATTGTCTTTATCTCAACCCATGAGTTTTACCTTTTTTTCTGATTATCTCCCCCATCCCACTGCTGGGGTGAGTGAGCGAAGGGCTGCGTGGTGGTTAGCTGCCTGTCAGGTTAAACCACAACAGATGTCAGGATGTTTTAGTAGTCTCTTCTGAAAGACTTGTCTTAAAATATCCAAAGTCATTGAGTTATGAGTATTGAAGTTTATTATATGCAATCGCTCATCTTATACAGGCCATTTCAGGGTGTTCCTAAGTTTTGTCAAAGTTGAATTTTAAAATGCTTCTTGGTAGGAATTTTCCGTGGTCATGGTAAGATGAGAAGAAAATACTTCTGCGCAGGCCAAGTCTGAGCTACACCAGTCAAATCAGACCTGGATTTGACACACGCAGCGGAATGATGCCACAGGAAACTTGTGCACTTTTCAGTTTTTCATTAATTTTTTTGTCTGTTCCTTATTCAAAGGCAAAGTATCCTCTGCAGATGACAATGGCCAGGTCACCTCTCCCTGCAGCTTTCCCTGTCTGCAGATGTGAAAGCCCATTTCTCAAGTGAACTAGAGTCAAACCTCTTAAAGGTGAGGGGGTGATCGTGGTGTCTGCAGGAGCGCTGTCATCGGCAGGATCCTGAGACGACGGCAGGAGAAAGCTGGGGGAGCAGCAGGGTCAGTGCTGGAGCTTTCCCAGGAAGGGAAAGGGGCAGAACAATTTTATTTGCTGCCTTGACATGAGAAAGAGCTACCAGTGCTTGATCCTCTTCTCGCTGATAGCGCTTGCTGCCAGCCCCACAGCCCTTCCTAAGCCTTGAGAAGATGTGTAATGCTATTACACACAAGCAGCAGGAGAGATTTGGGAGAGCAGGTGAGCAGAGGCTGGTGGAGCAGGCCCTGGGGCAAACACAGCTGGGCTGCTGGCAGGGAGCATGCGGCCACGCTGGGCCCAGAAATTATCTTTGGAAAAAAACCTACTCGCAAGAATAAATGGAGCAGGAGAGCTGTCAGTTAATAAAAATGGCTCGTATTGGAAATATTGGGGCTGAGCATCAGCAGCCTCACAGGAAGGGTCACGGTGCAGTTATAAGGATTGCTGAATTTCATATACAAGATATTTTCTGCTCTGCAGGTGGGGTTTTTGCATTGCTCAGTCATGCTCACCTGCCCAGGGCGTTGGTAGTTGTGTGTTTTTCATGCGCCCTTGCCACTGTGCTCTCACCATTGCCCTGTGGATGGAGGCAAGCTGAGACGGGAGCAGGTGCTGGGCTGTTCCTGGGGAGCTCCCTTGGGCTGCATGGGCTCTTCCCTCTGCCTCCTCCCTGCGCCACTGCAATGGTTCATGTGGGGATGTGGCAGATTGCATCAGGAAGCTGAGCCTGGTTAAACACAAGCCTTCACTCCTCCCCTTCAGCCCAGCCTGGCCGGCAGCGGCTGGCAGAGGCAGTGCTGGGGCTGAGGATGGTCATGATGGTGTGTATCCGTGGGGCTTGGGGTGCACAGCGCATCTGCTCTTGCTATGGGATGGTCAAAGCTGAACCAGCTCTGGTCTGGAAACCTGGATGTCACGCTTTCATAGGGCCTGAGATGAAAAACCCTGCTTAGCCTGTGTGGATGCACAGCTGGCATATCCCAGGGGATAGGAGTGGTACCTTTGCAAAGGTACTTTCAACTTGAGCTGTTATCTTGCTTAGGCCAAGGTTTCCTTGGATCCTGAATTGAGCAGACTGTAGCAAAAAGCTGTTTAAATAGTTAGATTAATGTTACCCTAAAGAAAATATTGGTATGTGTTAGCATGTGGGAGTGCAGCCAAACAGAAAAAAAAAAAAAGCAAAAAACTACAGTTCTCAGAAATCAGCGGGCATGCCACCCTCAGTTCTGGAGAAGACAACCTCCAGTGACTGGCACTCTGACAACTGCTATCGCACCCGTCAGTTGTTTGCGGGGTGGTTCTCTGTGCCAACAGGAAAGTTGCAGTGTGTACCCTCATGGGCAGGACGGACCACACCAGGGGGAACTCATGGGTACATTCTGCAGAGTTTTTTGCACATCTCCTGTTTCCATTACCATTTTCCCAACCTGTGTCCTCATCTCGGCTGACGATGCTGACTAACCATTGCCTCACCAAGGATGCTCCCCCACTCATAACCTGCCCTAAGGTGTCTCAGAGGTATGGGCTGGCCTTGTCACTGTGGGGGCCACACACCGGTCCCCAGGGATGCTCCAGCAGGAGGGAGGCTGCGAGTTCACCCTGGCCTCTCCATGCCAGGGATGTGATTCGTGCTGCCGGTAAAATGGTGGGAGCATGTTCCTGGTGCAGGGTGGTGGCAGCCCTGTGCTGCTTGGTTGGGCTGAACCAGCTTTCCCTATCCCGGTACGCTGGAGTGCCTGGCTCACTGGGCACCCAGCTTTCATTTCAAAAGTTGATGGTATTCTGGAGGTGGAGCAAAAGTTGTAAAGCTTGCTGCTTTCCAGAGTGATATGGTGTTAAATAACTTCCTAACGACTTACATGTGGGCAATTGCTGCTGCTTTAACCCAAAGAGCAGTTGGCTTTTAGAAAGTTGTTATTCATACTCTGGTTGCAAAAGCAAGTGGTGGGCAATCCTCACCTGCAAGGAGTTGGCATGTCCTGAAATGCCACAGCCAGGGTGAAAAAGTGAAGCTCACAGAGTTTTCAAGCTGCCCTGTCCCAGCCTTCCCTACTTCAAACCACTCTGGTCTTTTTTTCTCTTGTGGGCAAATCATTTACTGTAATTTAATGATCATAATCACATAAAATTCACTTCCTTGTGGTAAAAAAAAAAGGATTAAATGTCTCAGTTTATCTTTCCATGTAGGTCACATGGCCAGAGCTGGTTGTAAAATGTTGAAAAACGAGTTTGAGGTGTACCCAGTGCCAAGTGCTGTACATTTCCGTATTCTCCCTCCCCTCCTATCGCTCACAAAGACGCCACAGAAAGTCAAGGAAGTTTGTTTTCTCAGGGAGTGGATTTCTCCCCCCCCCCCTTTTTTTAAATTTAAAGCAGCACTTATTATTCTTAAATCTAATCCTTTAAGGCCTTGGTGCCGTCCTAGTCCCAACCCCAAAAGAAACAGCCTGAGAAGAACTCATACGAAAGCCAAAATGTGGAACAAAATTACTTATAACAGAACAATCACAGAGTGCCTAAAAAAACCACACACACTTGCAGGGACAGGGTCCAGGTCTCAGTCACCCCAGTGAAATTAAGAAATGCTAGGTGAGCTTGGAATGAGACCCTTGTGCAGCACGTAGCGCCACGTGCTAATAGCAACGCGGTTGCTTGCAGTTTTGGGGTCTCTCTGCACCCCTTGCAGCCGGGCTGAGGGCTCAGACAAAGGCAAGGTGGCTGAGCCTGGCAAAAACCAGCCTGCCAGGGATGGTGAGGAGGTCAGCAGGCTGGGATTGGTGTTTGGGAATTTGCCTCCTGGGTAAGGGGTGATGGGCATGAAGAAGTTTGGGACTCTGAGGCAGCATGGTGCTGAACAGGACTTGATTTTTCTTCTAATTACAAACGATAGCAGGTTTACAAGATTTCTTTTTCCGTGAACAGCAGGCTTGTGCTGGTTGTCCTTGAAGCAGCTCCTGGGGTTTCACCACTTCGGAGCTCCGGCTGGAGCTAAGCCTGGCAGCTGGCAAGTCCACTGCTTCTGGGCAGTGGCAATGCTGTGAATGCTGAAGGCATGCTGACACCTTGCTCAGCTGAAGACTTTGTTACTGGTAAATCTTAAACTGAAGCACTTATTCGTGGGTGAAACTCAACCCCATTGTAGGACCCAGCCTGAGGTCTGTGCTCCGTGAAAATCCTCCTGCTTTGTGCGGGAGAAGAGTGAAACCAATGGGAAAAACACCTTGCTAATTAGAGTGTAACTACTTTGTTTAAAGTACAATTGGCAACAGCTTTGTCAGACAGTATGGATGCTGTCTGGTTTTAGGGAAAGCAAGTGACAGGTTCTGAATGAGCCTCTGATAGTCCCTATATGGATGAAGGAACCTTTTTCTCAAGCTCAGATGCACTTAATATTGCACCGTTGATGCCTACCATAATGATGTCTGTGATCTCACTGGTGTTGATGATAGCGGTCACCTTGCTGAAACAGGATTGCTCAGCATCAGAGCCATTTAAAAAGCATCCCTATTACTTCAGTATCAAATACATAAACATAATTTTAATTTCAGTTACTTTGCATATGTGTATTTGGCTATTCCCGTCTTTTGGAGAGAATCAGCTTTTCTTTGCTATATGTCATTTTTGACATGTATGCCAAACCTGATGTACTTCACCTCATACTTCTTGGGGCTCATCTGCAACTTGGAGCCTTTGGGTACGCTCCAGGGCCTGCTGCAGCACCATGAGGTCAGGGGATGGCCAACAGCATTGCCAGGACACTGCAGGAGGAGGTATGTCTGCATGGAGCGTAGCGTGAGCTGCAGCCCTTTCAGGCTGTAGCACTCCACTGTGTGGATACAAAGGTGGATGGTCTGTCTTTTGGGAGAGTTTATGACATGCTTTGGGTGGTAGCAAGAAACTACCCAGCTGGTAGTAGTGGAGGGTTAGTGGAGGGGAAGCCTGGACTGCTTACATGATGCTAAAGGGCAAGACTATTGGGCATTTTCTTGCTTGAGTATGTCCTTGGTGACCTGATCGTTGATGAGGTGCTGGTGCTCCCCAACATTTTGTCTGCCAGAGCCCTCCTGAGTGCTCTGCCAAGCTCTTGGCAGCTGCACCATTGCTGCTTGTAGGACCGCAGGATGACAAGTGCCTCCACGGCACTGCTTGGGTGCCAGCGTTGCAGCTGCTGACTAGGATTGTGTCCCTCTGCATCCTGCACAAAGGCGGGTGAGCCAGGGGATCTGTCTGCCTGGAGCGAAGCCAGGCCTTGAGGGAATCCTTAGCTTATCCACATGGCCAGAAAGCCCTCCTGTGAGGGACAGCAGCCGAAAAGTCAAAGACTAGAGAAACCAAGGATGCCCTGTGTACAGCCAGTGCATGCATAACTAGTTTAATAAGTAATCCCTTGTCATTGCATGCCCTCTTGAGTGACTGCAAGACATCCTGGTCCGTATCCTACAGATTTGTTTCAGAAGTGAGAATTGCTTGTTGTAGTTATTGCTTCAAAGCTTTGGAACAAAGGAACTGCTCTGCGTACAGGCTGGTTTGCCTCTGACCGATTTAAATGCATCTCTCTCTCTGCTGGTTAGCTTGAGGTAACTCCTGTGGCTTGTGTAGGCTGTTTGCAGGGGTTTTTTTCATGCTTCAGGAAGATCTTCTGGCTTACCTGTGGCTTCCCACTTCCCACCAGCGCGCAGATCGCAGGCAGTGGCCAAGCTAATGCCGAACTTCAGTGACATTGCAAAAACGTGCAAGGACAGGCTCAAAGCGCAGGCTGCCTGGCAAAAATTACATGTGTGTGTTTGGAAGGAGGTAAAAAAATGAACAAAAGCATATCTTGCTTCAAAGTAAAACTACAACTGTGGGCAACCAGACCATGAAAAGTGACACAGCTTCCTTCAGCGTGGTGACCACCCTACAAACCAGCTGTGTGCAGAAGCACAGGAACAGTCAGGGTGGGCACAAACCCCCAACCCAAGTTTGTGATCTTGCCTCTCCAAATGCCCCAGGGAAAGGTGGCTGTGGGCACCTCCAGGCAGACGGAGGCCAAGCCCCAGGGCCTGCCATGGGGCAGAGCATCGACCAACACCGCCTGTTTAGATGGAGATGTCTGTCGCTGTATTGGGAAGACATGGCCGTTTGGTCCATGTGGGACAAACCTGAGCACATCTGAGCATTTTTCCCCATAAAGTTTTCTGGTGAAGACTTAGTCCTTGACTGCTCACCTCCCACATGCAGGATCTGCAGTTTTGCCCAAGTGAGGACTACGAGGCAGAGCTTCTGTCTTCTTTGATTAGGAAACCAGTGAACTCCAGTCATGGTCTTCTGGCTGGAGGAAAAAAATATCTGATCTAATTCATCAGCTTGACAGGAAATACTTCGTATGGAAATACTTCTACAGTACCAAATTTCTAAAAATTTCCATAGTCTTTTCACTCTTTGGCATCCTGAATGACCATGATTGCATGACACAGCCTGCCTCTGTGCTAGGAGGGAAGGACCTGGTGCCACAAAACTGCCTTGTTTTATTCCCTAATGTGCAGCTTCTCCCTGCAACACCCCTCCGACCATTTTGTTGCCAGGCAGGACTTGGCCCTGAAACTCAGTCAAGCGTGATTCAGCATTTACTAGGCACACTGGAGCATAAAACCTGACTTTGCTGGCTTTTAGATGCACAGTAGAGGTAGTTTCTCTTGTTACGAGGCCTACCTCGTCTGGGGTTTGTTTGTTTTACAGGTCAGCATGATGGGGCAGTTTTGTGTCTGATAGGCATACAGGGAGCAGAGAGTTCAGTAGGTGCTCAGGACCCAGGCAGACCAGAGACCTTAGGGGTGTAACACCAGCCGCAGAGAATGAGATGGGGTATCGCACATACCTTTTCAGACATATCAGAAATGCATTTTGCATATACTTTGAGCTCTAGTGCTGATATAAATGAGATGTTGCAATATCAGAGTGGTGTTAATCCACTTGAGTTTCTTGTTAATTTGTTTATATAGTAGCTGTATCACAGTTGTGTTAATGGGTGGTGTTTCCTGAAGAAAGTCAAAGCTGTTTTTTAGTGATTTAGGTCAATAGCAGGCAGGGAAGTGCACGTCTGCTTTTCAAGATCATCAGGACAGACGTTCTGAAAGGGAATGGGAACGACTGGGCAGCGTGTTGAGTTGTCACAGTGCCCAAGGCCTCAGCAGAACTCCTGGCATTCCCAAGGTAGCAAGGTCATCTTGAAAGCACAATTGCATTTCTCTGGCGTTGTTTATGTTAATATCCTGAGAATGACTTGCATATTTCAACCTTACGGTGGGTTAATCATTAATTAAGATCTTGCACAACTGAAGTCAGAAACCAGCAGTCTAGGAAAAAAAAAAATCATCTCATAAAGTGTCTGTTTAGAAAAAGCTGTGTAGATTCATTTTAATCTTGGGTGGCTTGGATAAAGGGAAAGAGGAAAGAGCCAGAAACATGTTTCAGTGTGGCACAGTTCTTCACCTCACTTGGAAAATGTTGCTTTTTGTGAAGGGCATGCCTCATGCCTGAACACCTGTAAAGGGCCATGGTTTGCTGGTGGTTTCTTTCTCATCCAAGTGGATGTAGGTGGACCTCTAGTGAGTGGAAAGGTCAGCAACAAATTGCAGGGAAGAAGCCTTCTTGTGTGACTTGATGATTTGTCTGACAGGTGAAGTCCTAATGTGGTTATATCTCCTTGAAAGCAGTTTTTAGCTTCATGTTGATTACCCATTCCCTGAGCAAGATAGATTGACCTGGTAGTGGAAATTATTTCTGGGACACACAGACTCCTAAACCAAACCTACAATGTTTATACATGGAAAACAGGCAAAATTAGGTGACTCTATCCCCACCCGCAAATCCTAAAAAAAAAAAAATTAAAAAATGTATTTTCTTTCCATTTCCTTGCACAAAAAAAGACTAGGGAAACCTCTCATGATTAGTATCCTTTAGGAAACCCAAGGTATGTTGGCATAAAGTGCCTTGTCCCAATTGCATTAGGAGAAATGATGCTAGAGGTAGGAAGTTGCAGACACCTTTGCTTTCTTATGAGGGACGTAGAAACTCATGCTGTATTTATTCTGGTCTCCTCCTCTTCTGGATTATTCACTAGCGCTAGTCCCTGCCTTGGTGGCAAACACTTCTCCCATTTCCCTGCTCTGCCACAGTTTACCTCTGCGCCCTCACACTGCTCTTCTCTGCAGACTTGGTTATTTGCAGCAAATTTTCTCTGGGTGGACTTACACCAAGGAAACAGCCAGGGATTCTGGAGGACTGCAGATATTGCCAAGGCGTGCAGCTTAGTGTTCTGTGCGTTCGAAGGGTGGAGCATGCTGAGATTAAAATGACGTGTCAGTCCACAGCGCCTCTGCCCTGCAGTGAGGACGTGCAACAGAGCTGCAGGGGTTTTGTGCGCTGGGCAGATGTAAAGCACGGAGGGATGCCAGCTTCAGCTCCATCCGCGTACAGGCACTGACTCTAAACTGGGTGTGAGAAGAGGTTTAGGCTGATAAGAGGCTGTTGGAAGAATGGGGAGATGCCCAGTACACCTGCTGGGAAGGTCCCTGTCCTCTGCGGGTGGTGGGACGGGGGATCCAGTGGGACAGCGCATCTCTCCTCCCGGCAGGAGCCAGTGGGGATGCCGGCTGCGGCACCCAGCTCCCCTCCTGCCCTGAACACCCTCTCCCCAGCTCAGAGGGGAGCACAGCCTTGGCAGAGCGGCTAAACCTGGCAGTGGGATGTTGCAATGAAATAACAGTCTCCATTTTTAAAGAATGCTTTATTCACTACATCCTAGAAATGTACCGTAAATGGAGCAAGAACTAAATAAACTCAGAGGCTTCTGACAGTACAGAGAAGAGAGATACAATAAAACACCTAAAATATCAGCTCTTTTGAGAATAAGGCACACTAGTTCTGGTGTTTTTTTTTTAATTTTTTTTTTTTTTTTTTTTCTTTGAATAGTTTGTTCTTAACCTAAAGATGTTCACATTTCAAGTTATCAGACTTACCTCAGTAGTAGTGTACATGAAATGGATTAGAAGCCAGTGTAAAAGGCACGGGCGGGAGGCTCAGTGCGACCCGGCTGCCTGCATCCCCAGCTCCTGCCTTCTCCTGCCCGCTCCTGCCCCGGCGTAGGCAGCACCCACGGGCACCCTGGGGCTCCTTGGGGTTTGCCCTCGTTGGCTCCTTTCTCTCCCTGCCAGCCCTGCGAGTGGCAGGACCCTTGTCCTGCTGGCGGGGGGAGGACGAGTGGGAAGGGAGCCCTTCATCCCTCCTCTGTGGGTCGGCCATGGCGTGGGGCTGGAAAGGGGCCGGCAGAGACCCAAACCACTAGCCTGCCTTTTCCCAATCCCAGGGGTGTTTATGCAGAGCCCATGGACCCACAGCAGCATTTAGTGTTGAGCAGCGCAAGACCTAAGCCGGAGGGCTGGAGGAGGCAGTGCCGGCCTCCCCGTTGGGGGCTTCACCCTCGGGGCTTTGCCCAAACCACCTCCCCTTGCCCTACAGACGGGGCAGGGCCTCGGGGCTAAGGTCTGGGTGCGCTTGCTGAAGCGCAGGGACGGACGATAAAAGTCTTTCGGGAAGGGGCGTGGAGGGGCAGAGTCCGACCTAGTGGTTAACCTCCTCACAGTGCTTTCGCTACCGGGTGGACAGGGTTCGGGAGAGCTCAGCTTGGCTGAGCAAGAGCACCTAAAAAAACAACCGCTCGATTTTTGAGGCAAGGAAAAAAAGATGTATTAAAAGGTCACTTAACTGAGCTGGACGTGGTCTACAAGTGGTTCAGTTCTCAAAATACACTCAATACGAAACCCCTTCGGTTGATACTTATACCACAAAAAGTAAAGGAAAAAGTAAAGTTTACTCACTCCCTGCTTCGCACCTCGTGTCACCGGAGCTGTGTTTGCAGGGCTGATGCACTTCATAAAATGGCCAAGATATTTCCTTACCATTTTACTATATTTTACATTCACCATGCTACTAAATAAAAGCCTTTAAACAGGCCACAAAACACTGCAATAATAAATTTACTTCTTAATAAAACAAACTTTTTTATAACATCGCAATAAAAGGTTTTTGTTTTGTGGCAAACCACATACCACGTAAATTTGCAACATAAAATGACTTTAAAAATGTATATTAAAAGATATTTACAAGCTCTATGTCTTAAAATCGTCGGGTCTAATTGCTCCCACCCCTGATGTGCATGTACAACTCCAGTTGCGGAGAAGGGGAATTAAGCGTGGAAGGGAGGCCGGGAGGGAGGCTAGCCCCGTTTCACTAATTCCAGTATCACTACCACCCCTAGTACCTCAGAAATTTCTCACGGAACATGATGGAGCGATGGGTAAGTAATGCTGCGCATCCTCTCGTCGAGAGCGCGCCTGCTATTGCCGACAGCAGCATACATTCTCAGTCACTACAACATATACTTCAAAGAATAAAATAAAGAGCGTTGAAAAAGAGCCTAGGCTTTATACTGGATGAAGATATAAGTCAAGACACCTCGCATGAAATATCGGCTACTCGTTTCTGCACATGCTCCAACTGCGAGTAGCTTCAATAAATAGAAAATCCAGTTGTTAAGGAAAACTCAGAGCCTTTCCTTTACTTAACGCAAGCCTGCAAATCACACTGTGAAGAGGTTCGTGTGAGGAGGTTTTTTTTTTTCCTTTCTTCCAAACAGGCAATATTAGTTCTGATTTCAAATAAGAATGAGCAGATTGTATTAATGCCAGTACAAAAATGCAGAGGTCTTGCACATTTTTAAAATTGCACTTTCCAGTATAATTTTTTAAATAAGATACTTGTTGGTTTTTTCCTTAAAAAAAAAAACAAACCCAAAACTAAGGTATGTATTCTTTAAATATTGAATATATTCTTCAAATTATATTGTTAAAACTTTCCCTAGCTGCTCAGCTGTGCTTTTTAATATATAGCTGATATATTATTAAAGGCACTACAAAATAGACATCTCTGGAGTGCAGAACTTACTAAAAAATAACCTTCATACCACAAATATATTGAAAATATAACTGCTTAAAAAAAAAAAAAAGACCCTATGCAACCCCACTTGGATGCGTATAAATGCATCTCAGCGGTGGGCTGGATGCATCGAGGTCCTTTAGAAATGTATGAATACAGGCATGTTAAATTTTAAAAATAGCCTAAAAAAGTTAGTGAAAACTTCAAGCGTAGAAAATATTTTGAACACGTTTTTCTATGACATTCTTCACTTCCTGCATCAGTTTACCGAGACCAAACATTTAGACTTTCGTAGCCGGTTCTTTCTTCATAAATAGTAAAGTGTTCCTTCAGTGTGTGTTTCTCCGCCGCTCTCCT